>NC_043012.1:21370484-21395484 GCF_006345805.1 Octopus sinensis
CTTGAGGAAGATAGGGTAGCAATTTCTAGCAGATCTAGCGATCACGCAGTATTTCCAGCCAGTGTGTCTAGAACAGCATTAAGCAATGCGACCTTGCATTTTTAAGACGTTATTGTGAGATGTAAGGGCAATTTTTTGCTGCTACTTCAAGCAGCCGCGTAGACGCTCAACATTGGCTCTAATATTTTTGAAAAAGGTATGAAAGTCATAGCAATATATTTTATTTTCCCTCCACTAAAACGCAAAATCTTTTTTCAAAATTTTGAAAGTGCACCGAATATTTCTCTCTGAGAACCAACTAGAAAGAAAATCTACGAAGTCACACTACTTGCTAAATATAGCAACCTATTTCTTTACTACCCACAAGGGGCTAAACACAGAGTGGACAAACAAGGAGAGACAAACGGATTAAGTCGATTATATCGACCCCAGTGCGTAACTGGTACTTAATTTATCGACCTCGAAAGGATGAAAGGCAAAGTCGACCTCGGCGGAATTTGAACTCAGAACGTAACGGCAGACGATTTAAACGGCTACGCATTTCGCCCGGCGTGCTAACGTTTCTGCCAGGTCCCCACGCTACATATAGCAACCAGGTTTCCTTCAAACCACACTATGTCAACTTTGAAAAGAGTACACTTATATAAAATAGCCACACTTGAAATATCTTTGATCATTAGCCTCCTTTCTCAGGGTCGAACTGGACTAAACAACTGTTTATGCTAATGAGGAAACCTCTCCGAAGTCGCTCGACCTATTGAACAGGCGGCGAATAAATTTCTCTCAGATCACATCTAACCGTTTGAAAACAAGACATGCTGGTCATAGCTGGACCGCCTCTAAGTAGTAGCCATGTTTTGGGGGGAAAACTGAGGGTATTATCACAAATGGAATGTGTCGACGTGATATAACTGTGTCAAGCAATCTAAAGGAATGTCACGGTTGGAAAGCCTGTGATCATAGATCGTATTAATTAGGACTGATCTGGGCGAGACATCAACAACAACTGGAAAAGTTACAAATATCATAAGGGAAATGATATTTATTCTACACACACAAACTCAGACACACTCACATGTGTGTGTATGAGTGTGTATATGTGTATGTGTGTGTATGTGTGTGTAAGTGTGCGTGTATACACACATGTATGTGTATCATTATTCAATTTTATTTCAAGATTTCTTGCAAATAGAGAAATAACCGGTTTCTGGCCTAGATTCAAGGCTCCTTCACTGAAATTTCAACATCAACAATAGGGTATTTTTATTTGTATGTATTTATGTATGTATGTATGTATGTATGTATGTATGTATGTATGTATGTGTGTGTGTGTATGTATTTATGTATGTACGTATGTATGTATGTATGTATGTATGTATGTATGTATGTATGTATGTATGTATGTATGTGTGCAGATTTGCATGTTCTGCTTTGTGTATGTATTCTCATGCATATAGTTACATGTTTAGGCATGCTTATGTATATTTAAATGATAAACTTTTGGAAAGTTTTACAGATTTTTACAGTTCTAGTGATGGATTAGATCTGTAATCTTCGAATTAACTTTCTCCTTTCTGGTTTTGAGAATCCTAATTATGTATGTATGTATGTATGTATGTATGTATGTATGTATGTATGTATGTATGTATGTATGTATGTATGTGTGTATGTATGTATGTATGTATGTATACACCTGTACTTGATCAAAATTTCAAACGAACTCGATATGTCACATTCAGCGAAAGGAAATGATATCAGTTTTCATTAATTTTCATAATCAATGCCTTGTGAGCAAATTTTGTAAGCGGAAATTGTGACGAAGCCCGTCATGTATTCATATATATGTGTGCGTATGTGTGTGTATGTGTGATTTTATGCATGTATGTATGAGTATTTTGTGTATGTGTGTATGCATGTGAGTATATATGCATGAGTGCCTTTGTGTTTGTGTTTGTCCTCCACCACCACCACTAGCACCACCACTTGTCAACATTTTTTTAAGTCTTCACATTTGGCGGTTCGGCAAAAGTGAGCGATAGAATAAATCTCAGGCTTTAAAAAATTAGGCACAGGGCTCGATTTGTTCTGCTAACTATTTCAAAGCGGTGCCCCATCATGGCCAGAGTCCAATGACTTAAACAAGTATAACACAGAAGTGATAGAAAATAGACAATGTATTTACACTTAACTGAATTCTCATTGTATTTTCCTGTGAAGCTTTTAAACTGTTTCTCAACGGAGAGGCCGAGGCGACGACAAATGGCGCATGAACGAAAAATTGCATTTGAGTGAGTTGCTAAGTACTCTTACTCTTTTACTTGTTTCAGTCATTTGACTGTGGCCATGCTGGAGCACCGCCTTTTAGTCGAGCAAATCAACCCCAGGACTTATTCTTTGGATGCCTAGTACTTATCCTATCGGTCTCTTTTGCCGAACCGATAAGTTACGGGGACGTAAACACACCACCATCGGTTGTCAAGTGATGTTAGAGGGACAGACACAGACACACAAAGATATACACTCACACACATACGTACATACATATATATATATATAATATATATATATATATATATATATATATATATATCTATATATATATATATATATATATATATACATATATACGACGGGCTTCTTTCAGTTTCCGTCTACCAAATCCACTCACAAGGCTTTGGTCGGCCCGAGGCTATAGTAGAAGACACTTGCCCAAGGTTCCACACAGTGGGACTGAACCCGGAACCATGTGGTTCGTAAGCAAGCTACTTACCACACAGCCACTCCTATGTCTATATGTCTAATGCATACATAACATGTCATTGTTTTGAGAGAAGCAATAAGAAAATACACCTTTATATGTGTGTGTAAGAGAGAGTGCGCTTGCGCAGGTGTGTGTGTGTGTGTGTATGTGTGTGCGTATGCGCGTATGTGTGCGCATACTCCTAGTGCTGCTAGTAATATGTAGTCCAGTGCTATGTATCACATGGTCGAGCCATCAGCGATTTTACCTGCCAAGCCTCGTAAGGAGGGTTTCTTTTTGTTGGATGACCTGCAGGACGAAAAACAAAAACTGCCAGCGCGGATGAATTCAGTAGAGTCTAAGGCCACCCAATAGATAGGAGTGAGAGACTCTAATTCTCTGTTTAGATATCTTTCTGGGAGAAGGAAAACTTTGGTGTTACACCTGTGACTGCACTTGCGCCCATTGATGTTGGCTTGTTATTTCGGGAGTAAATGCATAAGATTTTTTTTTTCTTTTCAGAGAGCGGGATTGGCCCTTTTCAAGGTCTTTTCTTACTACAGAAAGCTTCGTGCTCAGGCATTGTTCGATATTTATTATTTTTATTATGTATTGCATATTATTGCTGACCGCAACCGAAATAGGTAAAACATTCAATGAAAAATCCCGTGATGGAATAAAACTATGCGCCAGAGTGGATAATAACTCACCTGCTGCAAGAGGCGCCCATCGTTGCCACATCTTTAATTGTACAAAAGAGTGATGGTTAAGTAGAATTGAAAAACCATATCAGTGTTGTTTTAATCGAACAATGAATCGATTGCATTGTTCAAAATCAAGTTTCAGCCATCATCTGTTTGTATGTGAGTGAGCGATGCTTGGGTAAAATGTTCCACTTCTCCTTGACAATGTGTTTATATACCTTTATACGCCTTATAACTGTATGTGCATAGATATAGTTGCTTACATTTGATATGTGGTTGTCGATAAACATATCTTTCGCACAAATTAGTCTATTCGCCGATCGATCTATCGATTTTTTGAGGCTAACTACTAACATTTCCTTCCTGGTTAACACTTCCTTTCTTTCGTATCACAGTCCTCTTTCATATTGATATGAGATGAAGATTAATGCGCATTGTCTATATTATAGCGGATGTTAACGTCTCTATTATCATGAAAGTCCCACTCTTTGAAATTCAACCTGAACTAAGGCGGGAAGAGTGTAAATCGCAACTTGAATCTATTTGGAGACGAAGAGCAGTACTCGCTTATAAATGCCCCATGTTTTACGATTTAGTCAAAAGCATGAAATCGTGCTCATTACCTTCACAGATTCTCTAAGACTGGTGAAAGTAACAGAAAATCAACATCTCCAGGAAATACAGTGGTGTGGGAGGTGATTCCAGGGAGTTAATGATGCGGGAAAATAAACGTAGAGTCTGGATGATGAGACAGAGAAGAAGTCAGGAGAGTAAGAGAGGTATACTCATGTATAAGATGCAGAGGCCCAGCTGGAAGTGACATGCAATCAGCTAACTTAGAGAAGTAGGAGATCAGAGACCATTGCAATAGCGATAGACTACATAATGAAAGGGACGAACATATTTTTTGCGATACTTTTTGTTTTATGTGGCATAGAGTATAAAGTAATCTAAAACTGTACCAAATTACCTCATTTGCACACAGAGATGTATAACAGTAATCTCACAATATAGTAGAGAGTGCCATTGTTTTTTTTATGAAAGATGCAACCTTTGTGAAACATATGGATGTCACATGTTATCACTTCCCTAAATCTAGAGCATTCTGCTTAATTAATGTAAAATAGTTTATTCCTCGGATGTTATGAGAGGTTGCGGAACGTAGGAACAACTAAATGAACTTTAGTTTAATGCGAGTATCAAAGGTAATCCTGCCAAGCGGTGCGCATTTCCTTCTAATTAGAATAACAAAAGGCACGTTAATTATACAGTGCGCAGGAGTGGCTGTGTGGTAAGTAGCTTGCTTACCAACCACATGGATCTGGGTTCAGTCCCACTGCGTGGAACCTTGGGCAAGTGTCCTCTGCTATAGCCTCGGGCCGACCAATGCCTTGTGAGTGGATTTGGTAGACGGAAACTGAAAGAAGCCTGTCGTATATATGTAAATATGTATGTGTATGTGTGTGTGTATGTTTGTGTGTCTGTGTTTGTCCCCCTAGCATTGCTTGACAACCGATGCTGGTGTGTTTACGTCCCCGTAACTTAGTGGTTCGGCAAAAGAGACCGATAGAATAAGTACTGGGCTTACAAAGAATAAGTCCCGGGGTCGATTTGCTCGACTAAAGGTGGTGCTCCAGCATGGCCGCAGTCAAATGACTGAAACAAGTAAAAAGAAAAGTATATCCACAGCTTAAACAAGTATATTCACGCAGGTCGCTATACATATATCTAGTTTAGTATCTGTATATAGTCCCCTTGAAATGCTGAACCCGTCGACATAGACTTTCATGTCACCTTTTAAGTTAAAATACGTACCAGTAATTTACTGGTACCGATTAAATGGATTATATTCTTCCGCTAAAAAATGAGTTAGTGAATATTTACGCAGTTATTGAAAATGAATTTGTGTCTGAGAGAGACGAGGAGAGAGAGGGAGCGAGAGAAGGAGAGAGGGAGGTGAGCGTGCATGCGCATGTGTGTGTTGAGGTGGGGGGGGCTATTGTCAGAGTTGCTAGAGTTTTGGATGCAGTGCTTTGCGGTAATCGTTCCGACTGCACTAGTTATAGGGAAGAATCAATTCTTTTCTTTATCTCTGTCTGCCTGACTTTCTTCTGGAAGAAACTGGCCGTGGTCAAATCTGGAGCGAAAGCGATGGGATCCGCCATGTCTAAGACATGCCTTTTTCCACGTCGGTGCCTCCACGTTTCCATCGAGGAGTTAAGGCTCCAGAGAAATGCTACACACACACACACACACACACACACACACATATATATATATATATATATATATGATTGATTGATTCTAGTTTCAGCTTATGAGCTGTGGCCATGCTGGGGCACCGCCATTTATATATATATATATATATATATATATATATATATATATATATATATACGCACAAAAGGAATAGGGATTCAAAGAATCAAACGGAACTCATAGTAGGCTCTTCGCCAAGCGTCCGGCTATGAAGAAAGGCAGTAATTGAGATTCACCACCGTCACAATAGATCGGATGCTTTTGCAAAAGTAGTCCCAGTTCATAGGATAAAACCATAGCATCACGTCGTACTGACTTTGTCAGTGTTTTCTTGACAGAGATATTGGGGGTAGTTTGCTTTCTCCAACTGGATGGCCGTTGGCTCACAATGAACTCATCTTTTACCTAACTCTATGTTGAGTTCAGGGTATAAAAACAACGTCACCATCCTTCTGAAAATTCAGGAATCACATTGGCGAAGAATGTATATTAATCAACTAAAATTCATAGAAAGGAGAGATGAAATATTTATTCCATTTGTTGACAGCTTTTTCGTAATTCCCATCCAGTTACATCAGCAACGCTAAAGCCTTCTACGTAACATATAAATAAACATATAACTATGCACATATATAGTGGTGATATTTAACCCACATAACCATTGGTCATATGAAAATCAGTAAAGAATTTATTTTCGTTCAGTATTGCTTCGTATCTCTCCTCAGGCTACTCTCACTATTCACAAAATACACATCAATTTCCCTGTGAAACTACTGCCTACACTAATGATTAATTCTTACTCTGCAGCACCGATTTTCAGCCAGTTGAAGACATCGGTTTAATAGCTAAATTTATTGACCATGGACATAAGGCAGTGTTGCTTTGTGGATACGAATTGGCGACCACTCAGATTGTTCTCTAATAACTTATCGATTCGGTTTACAGTACTCTCGCGAATACCAGGATACTTGTATATATCTGTGGCTGTGCCTCGGTGTGTGTGTGTGTTTGTGTATGTGTATATTTATATATGTGTGTTTGTATGTGTGTATATGCATGCATGTGTGGGTTGTTACACAGAACACAAGACTTTGGATCTTCACCTAACGCAAGCAAAGATATCCTCTTGACTTAGCAGAAGCCAGAATTAAATCCAGATTTGAAATATTAACTGAGTCTATGAACACGATCACCTCGTGCCGGGGCATTGTATGCCACAATGTCTATCTAGAAGAAATTTACTCATGGAAGTCCGTATGTTCTATTACAACAGTGGGCGTGCGTGCGGGCGTGCGTGCGGGCGTGCGTACGTGTGTGTGTGTGTGTGTGTGTGTGTAATTATATAACACACACATACACACACACGTTTGTGCATTTAAGAGAACTGTAAGAGTAGCACTATGATCATAAATCAGTTTTGATTTGGAGATTCTACTCTGGAAAACTTGCAGAATGTGGATGGAATTAGCACTCTATGAATACTGCCCCGCAAATCTCTGCGTTTTTCTGAAAATTAGGATGCGAAGCAAGTTTGTTGCCAGATATTCTCAATGTAACGCTTCCAGAGCTTGGAATAGACCAGAAGACAAATGACAACGACCAAAATATTCGTTAAGAAATCAGGGCGAAATACCGCTAAGCATTTCGTCCAGCGTGCTAACAACTCTGCCAGCTCGCCGCTTTTCTTTTCTCAAGTTATGACACGAGAAACAAAGTGAGATTAAAGATGAATAGCTCGAGCGTGTTGGCAAGTACATTTATATGGGAGTAAGTCAAGTACATTCATTTTAACTTTGCGAACACTTTCGCACCACATTAACACGCTTATGCACACGGACGCACACGCAAGGCGCGCGTAAAAGCCATTAACTTGGGATACATGACTGCTGAGTGGAGCAAGATCAAAATAAGAACGATTGAATAGCTCCAGGCCAACTATCACTATCACTAATAGACTGCTGCCTTACATTCCGTGATTTAAACTTATCGAACAAGAATAACTGAATTAAGGAATATTGGAAGGAAAGAATGAATGAATAAATGAACGAATGGATGAAAGAATGGAAAGACGAGCGAATGAATGAATGAATGAATGAATGAATGAATGAATGAATGAATAAAGGAATGAATGAAGGAACAGACAAATGAATGAATGCTTGAACGAACGTATGACTGAATGAATGAATAATAAAGGAACGAACGAACGAAAGGGCGAAAGAATGTCTGAGTGAGTGAACAGGGGAATGAATGAATGAATGAATGAATGAATGAATGAATGAATGAATGCCTGAACGAACGTATGACTGAATGAATGAATAATAAAGGAACGAACGAACGAAAGGGCGAAAGAATGTCTGAGTGAGTGAACAAGGGAATGAAGGAATCAACGAATGACTGAATGAATGAATGCCTGAACGAACGTATGACTGAATGAATGAATAATAAAGGAACGAACGAACGAAAGGGCGAAAGAATGTCTGAGTGAGTGAACAAGGGAATGAAGGAATCAACGAATGACTGAATGAATGAATGCCTGAACGAACGTATGACTGAATGAATGAATAATAAAGGAACTAACGAACGAATGGACGAAAGAATGTCTGAGTGAGTGAACAAGGGAATGAAGGAATCAACGAATGAGTGAATGCCTGAACGAACAAATAACTAAATGAATGGACGGACGAACGAATGAATGCCTAAGCGAACGAATGAATAAATGAATGAATGAATGATTCCCTGAACGAACGGTCGAATGAATGAATGAGACAAAATTGCTGTTAACTTCCGGTGCAGTTATTGCTCGATTTCCAGCGAATCCTTCTTTGTATCAAATTATGTATGAAGTTTACTGGAAGATGAACGAACCAATGAGAGAGCCTCGAAATTGTCACCTAACCAGCTAGAAATTGCAAGCAATTAACCCTCGCAACATACAATATCTGTTTCTTTATACCCACAAGAGGCTAAACACAGAGGGGACAAACAAGGACAGACAAACGGATTAAGTCGATTACATCGACCCCAGTGTTTAACTGGTACTTAATTTATCGACCCCGAAAGGATGAAAGGCAAAGTCGACTTCGGCGGAATTTGAACTCAGAACGTAACGCCAGACGAAATACGGCTACGCATTTCGACCGGCGTGCTAACGGTTCTGCCAGCTCGCCGCCTTACAATATCGTCTTGAACACTTAGACCACCGAGTAATACTAGAAACTATACAAGATTGTCATGGATGGAATGCCTTTGATTATAGATCAGCTGTACCAGGGTTTACCTCGGAACTGAACAGCAACAAGGACTTGGGATAAAGACAGAAACTATAGTTTTTTTGTTTAGTGTTCAGTTCAGCAAGTACAACGTTAGCGCCAGATTGGGACATCAGTTAACAGACTTAACTCAAGTTAGTGTCTGCATAGTTAATGTGTCAACGCTAATCATGAAATTAATTAGAAAATAGCGTTAATAAACAGTAAAGTGTTTAAAAATAATTAGAAAAATAATTGTGCCCGTTAGCAGGGAAAAAAAGAGCAACATTAACTCAATGGCAAATTCATCATTTCAGTTATTTTCGACAAGTATGGGGGAGAACTCCCGACATGTTTCGGTTTTATTAAACACCCCTGACGAAGCGTTTTGATTGCAGATAAATCACAGAACTGCCAAAGTATGAGAGAATCACAATAAGTAAATGGGAAATTTTGTCGAGCAATGGGGGCGATGTATTCGACTTCCCCCTCCCTAAAATTGCTGGCCTTGAGCGAAAATTTGAAACCCTTATTATTATTATTATTATTATTATTATTATTATTATTATTTTATTATTATTATTTTTATTATTATTATTATTTTTATTATTATTATTTTTATTATTATTATTTTTATTATTATTATTATTATTATTATTATTATTATTATTATTATTATTATTACTATTATTATTTTTTTTTAATTATTATTATTATTATGATCATTATTATTATATTATTATTACAACTATTATTATCACACTGTCTGTCTTTGTATTGTCCCCCTCATCCTTCACTCTTGTGGCAAATAAATGAAATTATTATTATTATTATTATTATTATTATTATTATTATTAATATTATTATTATTATCATTATTATTATTATCATTATTATTATTATTATATTATTATTATTATTATTATTATTATTATTATTATTATTATTATTATTATTGAGTGAGAGAGCAGTGCATACCATCAAAGTGACCCTGGAGTAAAATATAGGAAGCCCAGTATACCCGTCATGGCTACTCGTCTGATAAGGGTACACCAGGCACATGCATCACAACCATATGTGCGCGACATGGTGATCTCATATCAAGATAAACAGCGCATGACCTTGCAGGTGGAGCCCAGTTAGAATTTCCTTCTGGTCGAGTAGCCCATCCTACTCAAAAGGATCCCGAATAAGGGTTCTTTAAGGATGATGAACAAAATACCCATGTTTCCAAAGAATTCCTCTCAACACATGACTACGGTGATCCCCCACTACTTCTGCTCGTGATCAGAGATGCACATATTGTCAGACACTAAGAGACATGCTCAACTAGTTATGGTCAAACAACTGACAAGCAAATCTGTGGTATTGAGCAGAATATTTCTTGTAGCCCATCTTTTTTATCAAGACAAAAGCAATGTACATGATAAGACTTCCAATCAGAAGCCATGAGAACCACTGCTTGGTACTGCATCAGAGCAATATTATTATTATTATTATATTATTATTATTATTATTATTATTATTATTATTTCAACTTCAGTGTAACCCGGGCTGCATATTCAAATACATCATCTTTCAAAAGATAGCAATGTGAGGTTTGAAGGAGATTTATCTGCTATTAATAGCAAGTCAAGCGACGACGATGAAACTCTCAGGCTGGCATTTAAGTACAGAATGTTGAAAGAATAATAAATACATAGATTTGGTTCCCGTTGGTTTCTTTATAGCTTACAAGAGGACACTTTAGTTATTCGATGCATCAACCGCTTTCACAAATTTAGTCTATTTGCGACAGCAGTGCCTAAATAGTCATTGATATTCTATATATCGTTGAGGGGTGTTTCGGCTGTTATGCCGCTACTAGACACCTGTCACTGAGGAACCTATAGCAGGGTGAAATTACGTGATCTGTCGGTTCCGGGAGCCGTAGCAGACGATTCTCATCTCTCAGCGATATAGTTACGAGTGTGTTTTTTTTTTTTATGCACCACGAATCCATATGAGAGATCCTCTCAAAGTAAATAACACAAACTCCACGTTAAGCTGCGGATCAAAATTACCTTTTAGTATTAATAATGCCTCTTTCTCGCCATTAGAATATAGTTTTGACATCTGAACTTGAGAGTGAATACTGCGAAGTGCCTCACTAGTGTCGAGTTTTGAGCTGTTGACTAGTCAATCGATTCACTGATAAGAGTAAATTTGGCTTGCACAGGGCCAACACTCCTATCTAGAAAAAAACGCAAAATTACTTAAGCATCGATGACAATAAAAAACCAGCAAAACTTGAGAGAAAGGCCTCCAGCCTCAAGGTCGGGAACAATAGAGAAAAGTTGTCAATGGCCTCTGCTCTACCGTCACCACTATAATGCATCTGATCATAGGCCTGCTCGATCAGGGCTGGCCTTGGGCTAAACAACAACAACAATAACATTAACAATACTAATAACAGTAAGAAAACTCATTCATTGAGTAAACGAAGGAGACACAACATGGTCGGTGGATAGAGTAGAAATAACAACCAAATCTCCCTCAAATCATACCTATTTCTTTACTACCCACAAGGGGCTAAACACAGAGAGGACAAACAAGGACAGACAAACGGATTAAGTCCATTATATCGACCCCAGTGCTTAACTGGTACTTATTTAATCGACCCCGAAAGGATGAATGGCAAATTCGACCCCGGCGGAATTTGAACTCAGAACGTAGCGGCAGACCAAATTTCGCCCGGCGTGCTAACGTTTCTGCCAGCTCGCCGCCTTTCTCCCTCGAATCATACAGGAAAGATCCGATGGAGTCTTAGACTCATTTCGTTTTTTAATAGTTTTATTAAAAAAGACGAGATTGTTAAAAAAAGGTGGAATGTATTTGGTTGTAAAGTATGTTTTCCTCTATCGGGACTGACCTGTACAACGACAGCATTAACAACAACAACAACAACAACAACCGTAATAGCAGCAATAAACAAACAACAAACAACAATCACAGCAACAACCATTCATTGTTCTACACGTGTCATTCCCACACCTGTCTCTCTAACACAGCACAACCTGTCATAATCAATAATACAATCAGGACCAATGCAGTAGTTTGGTTGCTTCTGCATGCGCAACTGCTTATAGTGCTGCTGCTGCTGTTACACTGGTTCCAGAAGCTGCTGCTTACGATAGTGCTGCTGCTACTACAACTTAAACAACTATTAATATTATTGCTGTTGTTGTTGTTGTTGCTCTTCTAACTTATGCTGCTGTTGCCCTTGCTAGTTGAAGATGCCAAATGCAGAAATTGTTGCTGCGCAGACTGTCAAAACATGCAGGCCTGGCTGTTTGGTTAAAAAAACTCGCTTTGTAACCACGTGGTCTCGGGTTCGGTCCCATTGCGTGACACCTTGGACAAGTGTCTCCTAGTATAGCCCCGAGTCGACTAGTGCCTTTTAAGTGAATTTCGTAGGCGCAAACTGTGAGAAGCCCCTCATATATATATATATATATATATATTATATATATATATATATATATATATTATATATATATATATATATAATATATATATATGTGTGTATGTATATGTATATGTGTGCATGTGTGTGTTGTCATGTTTGTCCTCCACTACCGCTTGACACCCGGTGTCGTTTTGTTTACGTCTAATTTCTTTACGTATAAATCCTCAAATCCTAAAAAATGTTTTAGCCCGAAGGCTGCGGCCATGCTGGGGCACCACCGCTGAATGAAGTAAAATGTAATTTTCGTTTATTATACGTTAGATATAATTGTGAGTGTGTCAGTATGTCTATGTATGTGTAAGTGTATTATGCTCGCCTCCGTGTGTGTGTGTGTGTGTGTGTGTGTGTGTGTATGTGTGTGTAACAGTAAGTTGTCTAATATAGACATGTACAAGCTTTTTCAGAAGTTTGTCCACAAAAGTTTTAAGGACAGGACAACTTCATGATCCACCAAATATAACATTTTTTTTTTTTGCATTATACTACGCACTAAACCCATAAAGATTTTAAATCGAGAAATTAACTATGCATTATATAATATATACACGACGGGCTTCTTTCAGTTTCCATCTTCCAGATCCACACACAAAGCTTTGGTTGACCCAGGACTGTTATAGAAGACACCCAAGATGCCACCTGCTAGGATTAAACCCGCAACAGGTAGTAGGGAAGCAAGCTTATTAAACAGCCACGCCTGCATCGAGATTCATTTATAATTAATTTATAATTTATATTATCTTATCTACGAATAATTAATGACTTTCTTGGTCTTTGTAAGAGACACCGAAGGCCACAGACTTTGTCATGGATCACTGGTGCAGCCAACGTCCCATATCCAGTAAGTTTTGTGCTGCTTGAGGATAATGTAATGTTTTTACCAACATTACCAGAGATTCCGAGTTTGTTTTCAACGGCCGCACGACTGTATTTATAGGTTTTGTACGTATGAAGGTTTGTGCGTATGTGTGTGTAAGCGTGGGTTTTTGTACCTATGGTTGTATGTGTATGTGTGTCTATGTGAAGTATCACAGTATTTATGTCTGCGAGCTGGCAGAAACGTTAGCACGCCGGCCGAAATGCTTAGCGGCATTTCGTCTGCCGCTACGTTCGGAGTTCAAATTCCGCCGAGGTCGACTTTGCCTTTCATCTTTTCGGGGTCGATTAAATAAGTACCAGTTACGCACTTGGGTCGATATAATCGACTTAATCCGTTTGTCTGTCCTTGTTTGTCTCCTCTGTGTTTAGCCCCTTGTGGATAGTAAAGAAATAAGTATTTATGTCTCTGTCTGTATATATGCATACTACGTAAATATTCGAGAATTCGTGTATAAAGGGGAGAGGGGGTTAAGATAATGAAAACTATAAAGAAACGAAAAAGAAAAAGAGTATGTATTCATATGCATACCTGAGTACATAAAGGTAAATAACTGGGTGGGGGATCTTTTACATCCCTGGTGCGGCAACACCATGAAAGTAAATATATGTAATATATGGTAACATATATAAACAGGGCAGATTTTAGCCTTTTCTCCGCAGACTGAAAAAATGAAGAACAACCTTAACCATTTAGTGTTTAAACCGACCATGTCTGGCCTAAAGTATTATGCCTGTTTTATGTTCAAACTGGTCAGATCTGGTCTCTCACACCAACCCTACAATATCTTTAAAAAAATTAACAGCTACCTCATCAAAATATCATAGCTACAAGATAATGTAGTTCAAAACAATGTGTGTAAAAAAGGATTAATTTTGGCAGAATAATGCGAACACTAAAGGGTTAATCGATTTTCGAAAAGATTTCTCCTCTTCTTACCCAAAATTTCTAAAATCTCCACAAACTTCGTGACCCACGAATGAATATTACTCCAATTGATGGGTTGGTGTTGATATGGCAAATGTATAAACATCCCAAATCGCATCTAAAACCTATTGTATTGAGTGACAGGAAATAGTTCGCCAAAAAAGGCGGCGAGCTGGCAGAAACGTTAGTACGCCGGGCGAAATGCTAAGCGGTATTTCGTCTGCCACTACGTTCTGGGTTCAAATTCCGCCGAAGTCGACTTTGCCCTTCATCCTTTCGGGGTCGATTAAATAAGTACCAGTTACGCACTGGGGTCCATATAATCGACTCAATCCATTTGTCTGCCCTTGTTTGTCCCCTCTGTGTTTAGCCCCTTGTGGGTAGTAAAGAAATAGAAATAGGTTGCCAAAAATGTACAACTTTTGGCCCACAGACATTCTGTCTCATGTTTCTGCCTTTTCTGCCGCTATTAGAGTGCTGCTAGATCAGCTCATGCCAACCCAACCTTGCTACCAACTAAATAATATCTTTTCCTTTCCCCACACATATTAGGTTCATCAAACCCTACCTCGTTACCTTTCCCTACACAGAGTTCTTCCTCCAATGTATGTTGTCCCCTTGGAATTCCTTTCCTGTTCATATTTTTCCAGTAGCTGTCGAATTGCGACTTTTTGAGGGACATTAAGCACATTGATCTCGGGATAGTGTAAGCCCTGGACACGGCCCTTTCTTCCTGATTAATTCAACAAAAGAATATAACAGGTTCTCAGACCAAAGACAGAAAGATGAATTTTAAAATAGGAAAACAGCGAATGAAACAGTTTTACTTTGCATCATAAATTTATTGATGGCCCTCTTCTACCATCTCTGATATTTATTCAATTTTCAATGCTCACTCGCCTTTCAGGCATACTGTATTCTCCGACATGCAAATTAAATTTTCAAACCCAAATTTACAGCTAAAAAAGGTAGGTCCACTTATACACGAAAACGACTTTGGGGGACAAAATGCAGCAGGATTTTGTAAAGATAATGACAATATTTGAATGTATACTCTACATATTTACACTATGCCCAACGCCGGCATACATGAGGAAAAAAATACGTCATACGAAGACATCAAATCTTATATCAATCTTCCAAGCTAGAAACAGTGACAGCATTACATAATTAATTCATTGTGTAATACTGAATCGAAATATTACCGTGTGTATAACTTACAAGAAGATAGAATCTATCGCTATGATTTGTATGGGACACATTCTTATACAAAGAACTAAATCGACTACGAAACAACATATTTTATTACAACTAATCATTTATCCATACAATAAATAATCAATTGTATGGTTTTTCAGAGATCGGAGGTATCTCCTGACGAATGATCGATCACATTGATTTCTTCTGAATAAGAAACAGTCGATTATATCGATTCCAGTACTAAATTGGTGCTTATTTTAATTGATCCCAGAAGCAGGAAACTCAATTTTGCCTTCAGTACGACTTGAACGTAAGGGGCGGTATATTAATCCAGTAAAGTGTTATATCCAATGGTCAAACAATTATATTAATGTACTGATCTATACATACATACATACATACATACATACATACATACATACATACATACATACATACATACATACATGCATATATATATATATATATATATATATATATATATTATATATATATATATATATACATATGCATATACTGGCAGTTTTTTTAATTTTTGTTGTTGTTGTTACATAGGCTGCACAGTTTGTCGTTCCTATTCTACGCTATAGAACTTTCGACGATGAGCCACTTTCTAATGGCATTGTTCACGCCTCTGTTTTTAAGATTCTATATATAATGTGAGAGTACTGTGAAATTACATTTGTGGGTTCAGATGATTCATTAATATGTTGTATAGAACAGATTTTGAAGGTGTTTACTGTTAACCTTATGTAAACGATATTAGACGCATTTAATATTTTTGAAATACATTATGTGCTTACACATTTTTATCAATAACAAAATCTAGTAGCACTCTTTGATCTCAACTTGAATGCGAATTCAGAAATACATTGATCTCCTCTCTATCAACGGTACTAGTTTATACACCTGAAGTGGAATAACAGATGGAATTAAAATTGTATAAATAGGGTAGACAGAAATTACATTCAATGCCTGATATGAACATCATATAAATTCATTTACAAACACGATAAGTTGCCCAACGTCATTGTCACTATATATATGGTATCTTAAATACAGTGTAAGTAGAAACGTTTTTTAAAAGCCAGACTGTAAAAGAGAATGACAGTTGATATGTGCACAACTGAAAAGTTTTAAATTTTGACCATAACAACGGTTTCAAATTTTGCCACAAGGCTAGCAACTTCGGGGGGAAAGATAAATGGCTTACACCGACCCCAGTATTCGACTGGAACTTGTTTTATCGACCTCGATGGAACTTTGAACTCAGAACGTATAAATGGGCGAAATGTCACTGAGCATTTTGTACGGCGCGGTAACGATTCTGCCAGCTTGCCGTCTTCGTTCTGACTATAAATAATAACGTCATGAAAAGAAGATACATCTTTTCCGCGATTTTCTATAGGAGAGAATTCAGTTTTATCCTTTTTGTATATTTCTGCAATGGATACTTTCGAATAACAAACTGGATAAATACCACCTCAAAAATAAAATTCGGCAATGTGGAAAGACCGTTCCTTATTAGCAACGCCAACTGTTTGTTTTTTTTTTGTTTGTTTTTTTTAGAATAACCTCTCCTGGGAAAACATAAGTACGGTACCGTACATAAATTACCAGTTATCTTATAGTAGAATTAATTTAACAAACACGTGAGCCACACACTGAACTCACAAAACCTGAAATAACTAATACAATGGATGCATTCAATGTTTTTGATTAATCTATATATATAAAACTGTAGTTGTGTGAGTGTTTGTCCCCTTCGATTTAGATTCCTAACTACTCCCACATTTTGCGGTGCAGTTTAACCAAATTCGGGTATCTTATAGTCGTGATTCATATCGAGCCCGTCTGAGTATTAGCGCGCGTCTACGATGAGTCTACGATTTTAAAAATAATTTAACATCATTTTTTATTCCATTTTAATGCATAATTTTTCGTGTGTCGATGGCGGCGGAGTTGGCGTCCATGGTCACACCTGCACCTGTTTGCTTCTCCCCCTTCTTCCCTCCCTCGTGAAGCTGTGGGGAAGGGAGTGTAAGGAAATCAACGTCGTAAAGCGTTGTCAAGGAGACCAGCGTTCTTTTAGAACAACGACTTCATGGCTTGAAGACACCAAAACAGAAATGGCTAAGAAAGCCCGAATTGGCATCTATAAGGGAAGTAACTCTCTAAAAATGCTTATATAGTTATTTCCCTTACAAACCCGAGCAACGCCGGGCGATACTGCTAGTTACATAATATGCGTTTGTTGGCAGCATGATTGAATAATTGAAAAATAAGTATATATCGCACGGAATGAACTCGTAGGCTTCGAGATGAATTAAAGTAACTAAACTACGGTTTTTTAAGCATTTGGCTACGAAACTATAAACAGATGTATATACATCTAGATATTCTCTTCGTATACAGAAAAAAAATTAAGGAGAGTGTTCTGACATGTTTCACAGACCTTTGGCTTCTTATCTGCCTACAAAGAAAACTTATAGCAAATAACTTTAAGTATTTATTCTTCTGTCTGCAAACTGACTAATGATGCATTGACACATCTGTTTCAAGTTCCACAGCGAAAGACATAAAAATCAATAGAATACTTAAAATTTATCTTAAGCTTTCTAATACACGGTGTGTTATGCTTATATATACGATCTTAATGTTCAAATTCCCACGCATCCATGAAATACATAACTAGATAAAATACACTGCATTAGCTGAAATACATAACTATACACGAATATTCACGTGTGTGTACCCTGGCCATTACTTAAATTAATATATCATACACCCCATTTCAAATTTCCTATGAAGTGAACTAATACTATTATATGTTTTTCCATTCACTTAGCGTCATATTAGTATCCTTAATCCGCCTTAGATATTTAACCATATATATATGAGGAGGTAAGATGTCTATGTAAGTAAATATATATATATATATGTGTGTGTGTGTGCGTGTATGTATGTATGTATGCATGTATGTATGCATGTATGTATGTATGTATGTAGTGCTAGAAGTATATGTGCTATATATATATATATATATATATAGAGAGAGAGAGAGAGAGAGAGAGAGAGAGAGAGATTGCTTACTCAGGAATTGAATGCCGGCGATTAGCTCTGAATTCAAAGAAATCAAATTGATAAGAAATAGATCTCCCACGTTTCCCTCTGTTACACTGCAGTCTAGTGTAAGTAACGTGTTCTGAATAAGAAGCGTCTATTCTCAATAGCATAAATAGTTGAGTCATGTGTGTTTAAATCACCTGTCCAGATATGCAAAGAATTGCTCACAACGCAATAGAATTAGTTGTCCAATATTTGTGTACAAGCTTTGCTATCTAAGAGAATTAGCCACTTAATTTAAGTGAAATGGCTTGTGTTCAAGTACGTGTGTATATTATATAGCATATAAAAGAATGAGTATAGATTTTTATTTCACACATATGCATATACATTGTGTGTGTATGTATGTATGTATGTATATATACATATATATGTGTGTGTGTGTGTGTGTATGTATATACACATACATATATATAGTAAGTGGTCGCACGTTACAAGGTCCCTAGACAATGAAAACGTAAGAGCTACTAATATAAAATGGAAGCTAGACAGAAGTCAATAGGTGACGATGTACATTAGACTTGAAATACTGGAAGTCATATTGAAGAGGAAAACAAGATGGTGGAAAGGAATTCCAAAGTTCAGAGGTGCGAGGAAAGAAACTGGTACTGCAAATATATATATCTTTATATATAAAAGAGAGGTTGTGTGTCTGTCTCCTACGATTTAGATTCCTAACTACTCCCACATTTTGCGGTGCAGTTTAACCAAAACCGGGTATCTTATAGTCGTGATTCATATTGAGCCCTTCTGGGTATTAGCGCGCGTCTACGATGAGTCAACGATTTAAAAAAAAATTACCATCATTTTTTTTCCATTTTGAATGCATTTTTTTGCTATTTTTTGGCTATAACTCTCTAAAAATGCTTATATAGTTATTTCCCTTACAAATCCGAGCAACGCCGGGCGATACTGCTAGTTTACATATATATGTGTATGTATGTATGTATGTATGTATGTATGTATGTATGTATGTATTTATGTATGTATGTACGTGTGTGTGTGTGTGTGTGTGTATTATAATGTGTCCTAATCTTTCTTGCAGCCTCACAATCCCTCCTATGTATTCTCGCGGTTTTGTCTTCCTAAAACTTGAAGCTATTTTGTGTTTCTAAACCTTCTCCTAAAATCTCTACTCTTTACTCTTTTACTTGTTTCAGTCATTTGACTGCGGTCATGCTGGAGCACCGCCTTTTTTTAGTCGAGCAAATCGACCCCGGGACTTATTCTTTGGTAAGCCCAGTACTTATTCTATCGGTGTCTTTTTGCCGAACCGCTAAGTAACGGGGACATAAACACACCAGCATCGGTTGTCACAATGCTAGGGGGACAACACACAGACACACAAACATACACACGCATATATATATATATATTATATATATATAATATATATATATATATATATATATATAATATATATATATATATATATATATACATATATACGACAGGCTTCTTTCAGTTTCCGTCTACCAAATCCACTCACAAGGCATTGGTCGGCCCGGGGCTATAGCAGAAGACACTTGCCCAAGATGCCACGCAGTGGGACTGAACCCCGAACCATGTGGTTGGTAAACAAGCTGGAGCACTCCGTCGGTTACGACGACGAGGGTCCCAGCTGATATGATCAACAGAACAGCCTGCTCGTGAAATTAACGTGCAAGTGGCTGAGCACTCCACAGACACGTGTACCCTTAACGTAGTTCTCAGGGAGATTAAGCGTGACACACAGTGTGACAAGGCCGGCCCTTTGAAATACTGGTACAACTCATTTTTGCCAGCTGAGCGGACTGGAGCAACATGAAATAAAGTGTCTTGCTCAAGGACACAACGCGTCGCTTGGAATCGAACTCACGACCTTACAATCGTAAGCCACGCGCCTTCGGTAAACAAGCTACTTACCACACAGCCACTCCTACGCCTTTTCAACATAGCTTTTCTGAATCCTTGCAAACTAAATGCTAGATTCAGTCTATTGGAAGGCAAAACAATAGGCAGACAAAGGGTTAAGATGTAGTCATGAGTAAAAAAAAGATTTGCATAGATAGTCAGAGTAATATTAAATACCAATTTCAGATGGTAAATATGATTTACAAGAATATACAATCACATATTCTTTACATTATAAAACGTAATCGTCGATTTATAGCAAATATTTACATATGCATATGTACATGTCTGCATGTGTTTCGTGTGTGTGTATGTGTGTGCATCTGTGTTTGTGCGCAGAGACATGTGTATGTAGCAAAAGAGAGAAAGGGAAAAAGAGGGCAGGACTGGAAACATGGTATGAATATGTAAACATATATATATATATATATATATATATATATATATATATATATATATATACATACATGTACACACCCAACACATTAGTCTGTCGCCAGCAATCTGTTGTGTTGATATGATGGAAATGTTTAAATATATATATATAATATATATATATATAATATATATATATTGTGGTGTGTGTGTGTGTGTTGAGAAGATCGCTTGATTAGACATATACACGAGTGTTTGTGACTGGTGTATGCGACTGAATTGTTTGCGTACTGTGTTTGCGTATAAGCATACACACACACAGACACGCACTCACTCACAAGTATGTGTATATGTGTGTGAGTGTGTGTGTGTGTGTGTGTGGTGTGTGTGTGTGTGTGTGTGTGTGCATACATGCATTTAAATATTCCAAACACTCACGTATACAAACCTCTACCACACACTTATGTGTGGTAGAGTTTTTACCATTGTTTCTCTGTATACATGAATCTACGTATGCATGTATGTATGTATGTATATAGGGACATTCGAGGGAAAACGCATTTAGAAAAGCAATCTTTTCTTTATTAATTGGATAGTCTTTCAATAAACGAATTTAGAGTTTGTCATATTTATATATATACATATAATATATAAATACATATATATATATATATATTATATATATATATAATATATATATATATATATATATATATATATATATATATTATATATATGTATGTATGTATGTATGTATGTATGTATGTATGTATGCATGTATGCATATACGTACATGCATACATACATATAAATCATATGTATGTATGCATATATATAAATGTTGTATTTAATTTAATGTTGAGCTCAAGTGGGACAGTTTTATCTGAAAGGATGTTGCCAATTGTTTTACACTGGTTCCAATTAATTTCTTTTTCGCGCTATTTTTTGTTGCATGTCATTTTCTGCATTCGCTCAGCTTACAGATCCATTATACATTTTGGTATTATATATCGATTTCGTTTGACTAATTGTAGTGCTTTTCTTTTGAAGAGAAAAGAATATAGTTGTCTGAATTGACTGCAGTACAGAGCTGGTATTTATCTTATCGTTTCCGAATTTGGAATAAAAAGCAATGTATGTATGTATGTATGTATGTATGTATGTATGTACGTACGTATGTATGTATGTACGTACGTGTGTGTGTATCATAATGTGTCCTAATCTTTCTTGCAATCTCACAATCTAAAACCCAACGACAGTACCTTCCAAGGTATTCTCGCGGTTTTGTTTTCCTAAAACTTAAAGAGGCTAAGATAGATACACACACACATCATCTCTCCTATATTCTCAAGGCTTGAAGTTTTGTGGGGTTGGCTAGTCGATCACATCCGCCCCAGTGCTCGACTGGTACTTATTTCATCGACCGAAAGGATAAAAAGCAAAGTGGACTGCGCAGACTTTGAACTCAAAGGGTAAGAACCAGAAAAATGTCGCTAAGCATTTTGTCCGGTACGGTAAAGATTCTGTCTCCTCGCCAACCTTTCTGCCGGTAATTAACATCTATTTACTCAATCAGTGATTTAATTATCATTTCGTTTAAGTATCTTCTCTGTTCATATAGGCAGATCCATTATTTCCAGCTCAAAGAATTCCCTGTCTCTGCTGACGAAAAACACGTCCAAGTGAATTTTTGACGGTCTGTCCAATCAATACGTTTTGAAGAGACCAAAACAGGTGGAAATCTAAAGGTGCAAGGTCCGGCAAATACAGAGGGTATTGCAAAACTTCCCATCTAAGCTCCAGAAAATTCTGTCGCGTCTAAAAGAAGTGTGCATCCTGACATTGTCGTGGTGAAAGACAACGACGATTAGAAAGTGCTGGACGTTTCTGGTGGAGCACTGCATTGAATTTGTGAAGCTGGTCACAAGGCACACCTGAACTGATGGCCCTGTTCAAGGAAAAATGCTCGTAAAAGACAGCAGCCTTCCAATCCCACGAATTTGAAAGCATAACCATTATTTTGGATGAAGTCCTACTTTGAGTGTTCTACTGCAACAAGTGAGTGGGAGAAGATATGAGTCTATACTTCTCAGAAGAGAGACGATGGCAATGGAATTCTAATGTTGTGAGTTTTCGTCTGTGAGCGTTACAAAAATATAGTGAACATATACGTACATATATATATATATATTATATATATATATATATGATGTACATAGAAACGGAGGTGTGTGTGTGTGTGTATGTTGCGTATGTACGTATGGGTTTCAGTACTTTATTGTGTGGCTGTTGTGTATGGTATATGATGCCGTGTACGTGTGTGTGCGCGCGCGCGTGTGTGCGCACGCGTATGTGTGCGTGTGTATGTGCATGCGTGTGTGTGTGTGCGTTTGTGTGTGTGCGTGCGTGTGTGTGTGTGCGTGTGTGTGTATGTGTGTGTAATGTGTGTGTGGGATAAGTAGAAAGCAGAGGAGTTTGAAATGTACGGGAGTGATTGTCAGTCAGTGAGTTGAGCAAGGCTGTATTGCAAGTGAAAAAGCAAGACGGTTGTTTATATAAGTGGAGTGAGAGGATCGTAGACAGAAAGTAAGTTGATGTTCTTTGTGCAACCTGGAGGCGGTTTATCTAAGGTAAAATGACACAGCATACAGAGAGATGTAGGGAACTATGCCAAGGAGAATTAAAACGCTGGACAATGGATTGATGGGGTGCAGTATAATTCAGTGGAAGGATAAGTTCTAGGAATAGCCCTCTGAATCGATCTGTCAACCATCGACCTGTTTTTTCAGTATGTCACTTACTGCGCAGAAGGTATTTTACGCAGTAAATGTGTGTGTCTGTGCTTGTGTGCTTGCGTGCGTGCGTGATGGTAGTACAAGTGAAGTAGTCACTGAGGGGAACGGACATATCAGTCTATGTAGAGAGGTGATATCTTGTATGAAGGGAGAGATGTTGCAATGGGAGTGGTGTGGATCAGGTACTTTCCGAGAAAGTATGGGAGAAATGGCGGGATGAGATAAATGGAGACGGAATAGCTGTTGCATGGAGGACTAAACAGGAAGGTTTGTTCGATGGTAGGTGAGAGGAAAGAGGTGTTTGGTGCTCGGGTTGACACGATTTATAAGGGTTAAGGGGTGGTCAACCATGCGGGTACGATAATGGGCAGCGTCTATGTCTGAATGGTATAACCATTTTGTAAGTGGTAGGAGACCATCTGGTCCCGAATGGTCAATGCTTCAGAGCAGTGCAGGCGAAAAGATTGTGGAGACAAAGATATCAGATATATCATAAATGAGGCGGTATGAGCTGAAATCGAGGTAGAAATGGGATTCAATGAGTTTGTAAAAGACAGAGATGAAAGGATTGGAGTGGACAATGGTGTCGGAGATAACTTAGTTTTATTTTTATTATATAATATTGTTGGTAAAATGCTGAGTTTAGAAACCAATATAAATGTGAAATTTTAAGAACTGGTTTACAATAAATATTCGGTTAAACGTCAATATTCAATTTTGTGTTCTTTTTTTCCTTCTCTCTCTCGCTCTCTCATCTATTATGGTTAACGAAAAACGATGCGAGGCCAAATTGATTATCTTTATGTAAAAACTAAAGTAAAGACTTCAATTTATCATTTCACGACTTTGTTACAGCAAATAGTCAACGACAATAACAAAACACATCAGAGATGTGAATTCTATGCGTCTTTTCTTTCTAATTTCTTAATTTCAAATTCAAATTTTTCATCCGCCAAACATTAAGAAGAAATGGTCATATATCTTGTAACAATTGAGACGGCTTGCGTAACGACACGTGTTTCAAAGATATTCATTAAGTTTTACAGTAATACAGAGTATAATAGATTTCTCGCATATGTAGTCTGTAATCAGCTTTGATATTTCAAAATATTTCTTTTTCTGATAATCAAACATGTGTTCAATATTATCGAATTTTCTATAAGGTGGCATACCAGTGGAATCGTTAACTCATCGGATAAAATTCTTAGTGATATTTCTT
The DNA here is from genome assembly GCF_006345805.1 of Octopus sinensis. Classification (NCBI taxonomy): domain Eukaryota; kingdom Metazoa; phylum Mollusca; class Cephalopoda; order Octopoda; family Octopodidae; genus Octopus; species Octopus sinensis. Next base: position 21,395,353 of record NC_043012.1, read on the forward strand.
CGGGCTCTTTACGTTCTGAGTTCAGATATGACCAACGTCAACATTGCTTTCTTCCTTTCAAGATCGATAAGATAAAGAATCGGCCATGTACTGTGATCGATGTAATCGGCTAATACCCCTTCCCCGATAAAA
>NC_043012.1:21405484-21451143 GCF_006345805.1 Octopus sinensis
GTTGTTGCCAACTTAAAGTGGTAGTCCCAGGAAAGGGAAGAATGCTACTGCTAGAATTAGCCCCAGGAAACACCATTTCTAGTTGGCTATGTGACACAAGCTTTCTGTGTCCTTAAGTTTTCAAAAAGGGGAGATAAGCCTGATGAAGAGCAATTACTCTGAAACTAGTCTCTGTGTGCTGGCTTTGCTGGGTGGAGGTGCTTATGTCACATATCTAACTGGAAGCGGTGTTTCTTGGGGCTAAATAACAGTTTATTTTTCAAGGCTATCATCTCCTGAACGAGAGCTTTGGAACCATCTTTCAGCTTTTCTGATGTCAACAAAACCATTGCCAAGGGCCTTCTTGATATCCCGTAGAGCTTCTGCAGCAGAGTGACCCATTTTTACTCATACGAGAAAATCACTCAACATAGTTTGGTTGTTATCATTTTCATAAGATCTGTGGGTACGAATTTTGTATACCAATAATGTTGGGAAAGAAAAAGAGTCAAGATTAAATGCAAGGTATACATAATTGAGTTTTTAAATGACTGAAATAACAAGTAATTAAAAATGCGACATTTCATGTGAAACAACATAATATGTGTGTGTGTGTGTGGTGTGTGTGTGTCTTTAGCAATCAGGAATCCTTTAAATAGTGAGAAGGGAAGAATTCATATCTAATAATATATAAAAGAGAGAGAGACGGGGTTATAAAATAAAATAATAATTGAATACAATTATGCATATTGACACACACTCACACACACACACATACATACAAACCCATGCATACATATACATATATACATGTATGTCCAAATTTTGTTTTATTTGATTTCCTGTCTGGAGAATTCCTGATAGGAGGTATCTCACATGTTTTCAACTAAGTGTACAATTTTGTAACTCCTATTAGCAAATGACACACGTGTAATGGTGAATAAATAATAACTAAAACGATTTCAAATCTCCTGTTTTCATTACTCTGCAGGAAAGATTATCCAGTATGTTCAGCCCCTCCCTACACATCACACAAAGATCTTCGAGCTGATGCATGCATTTACTAGTTATACTTGTTTCAGTCCTTAGACCACAGTCATGTTAAGGTACCGCTTTCGAGGGGTTTTGTCGGACAAAATAGCCGGTAAGTCAGCAGTGGAAGGGGGAAAACACACACACACAAACGCATACACACACACCCATACACACATACATACATACATTCATATATACCTACCTATATATATATATATATGACGGGCTCTTTCAGTTTCCGCCTACCAAATCCACTCACAAGGCATCGGTCGATCCGGAGCTATAGTAAAAGACACTTGCTTAAGGAGTCACGTAGTGGGACTGAACCCGAAACGATGTGGTGCAAAGCAGGCTCCTTAACTACCCAGCTATCCCTGCACCTTGAATGTCTGTATAAATTATGTCAGGGAATGTGGGTCGCTCTCAGTAATTAAGGAGCTAGTTTAATTTCCTGCCAGGTTTTACCCTTGGAAACTGAGTTCATTTTCTGCTGCTGGTACTATTTATGTTTGTTAGTGTTGCTTTTTTATTTATTTTTTTCGATTAACTAGCAAATTAGCATAGCTCTCTCTCTCTCTCCTCTCTCTCTCTCTCTCTCTCTCTCTCTCTCTTTCTCTCTCTCTGCGTGTCACGGGAAAAGTGGCACTGTCAGGCTGAGACATATTTTCTGTCCAGCAGTAAATTGCAAGTTCACTTGGTGAAATTCGAGTTATTAATGGCAGACTGTCAACCTCGAACGATTGTACGAATGATTTGTATCACTCACATTCTGGCTTACAATTTTAATCCGTAGTTTTTCTTTTAGCTTTGCACTTTTGACAGTTAGGAAGACAAGAAGTAAGCGATCCTTAAAAGAGTCTTAAGAAGGGCAAAACTAATTCGTTCTATCCCAACAGCAAACTACCGACATTTGTCTTGCTCGCTTACGTTCTGGCGTTTGCTGAATTTTTTGAGAACAATCTTTTCTTACTAGTCAGACCATATGGGGGTCTACATCTAGCATAATGGATGTCCAGTTAGTGGTCATCCCTCTTATATGTATGTAATATATATATATATATATATATATATATTATATATATATATATATATATATATTATATATATATATATTATATATATTATATATATGAAAAAACAAGTCAAAATAGAAAATGCTAAAATAATTTTATAAAGAACATTTCAGTACCGGTTTCGGTCATTTTGAGACCTTTTCAACTGTAACGATTAAATAATTAAATTTAGAAAAATTAGAAGAAAAGTTTTTTTTAAAGGAATATTTGTATAGTAGTGTTCAAATATAAGTGGCATTCTGCCTTTCTCTGACTCCCTTGTTTGCACTTGTGTGTTCGAGGTCGTTGTGAATTCTTGGTAGGGTAGAAGAAGAAGAAGGCTGAAGAGGAGAGGGGGTGGAAAAATTTGGGAGTGCCTTGATTGTTGTATTTTGAATGGTCAGTGACGGCTAGCAGTTGCAGTTCAATTCAGGAGAATATTTCTATATATATATATATATAGTTTATTTGTTTATTTGTGGGTTAACAGGGCTACCAATGGTTTCATATGAAGAGACCTTATAAATGAATATATATATGTAGTGGGTCCTCGTGTGTCTGTCAGTAGACTGGGTCTATTAAAGGATGTTTACTTTATTATACCTCCATTACGGCCGATATTGACGATCGGTTTTGCACTAGGTGTTCAACTGACTGTTAGACAACTGTCCGATTATGTTATCCTGCACTCTTTAGAGATGGCAGTTATGGAATGAAATATAGCGACTGTTTGCTATTGTTGGAGGTGAACAGATATATACGGTTTGTGGTTGCTCTGAAAGAGGTGTTGAAACAAACGGATTAAGGATTAAGTTAACAGTACCATGACAGCTTTTCAAAAAAACCTAGATAAGTTGGTAGAACATGAGCGTGCCCAAGGACTGGTTAACATCCAACAGTGTACATGGTATACACACACTTACGCAAGTCAAATGACACAATCCATCAAACTTTCAAGTGTTAGCATGACGAGTGGCTGACAGGTGAAGTTGCGAGTACGTTCTGTAGTGGATGAAAAAAATCTTTCGATGGATTTAAAAAACAACGGAAAAGCATTTTTCTGTCTTCTATTCATTATAAAAGGAATTAGGGTAAATTACAAATACCTTTTAACAACAGGAATCTTTATTATTACTAGCAAATCTACCCATCTACGATGGAGGGAAGTCATAACAGCAGTATGTATTGAGAAATGTGTAAATGGACTTCATAGATTTACTGGACGATGTCTTAGAGAAATCACATTATTGTTGGTGATACAGCATTTTATTGTAGATGTATGACGTGTTTGCGACAAAGTGGCATGTGATGACGATTCACTCCCGAACTGAAATAGGCTCCAAACCTTTGTATTATGAATGGTTATGTGGACCACTCCTAACGAAAGCCAGAGCTTCCTTCGAACACTGCATTAAAAGTATTAAGAAAAAATGTTATTTACATCTACTTTTATTTTAGTTCTTTACTCTATTTTACGCTTGTTTATACTCTTATACATTCAAAGTTCACAAATTTCCTTATTTAAATTATGAATCCTATTCCTTTCGATAATATCAATATGATTACAAAGCCTTTTTGTAAACGATATTTTCTGTTTGGTTGACACTAATTTTCAAATTACTGAAGTCCGTTGCTCTACTCGTAGTGAAGTATAACTGGTCGTGTGTAAACATCGGAGAGGGTAAAATGCATCTACACGATCTAAAGTCTGGTCCTGTGCCTTGTTTGCTGTGAATGCGCGAGCGGAATCTTTAGAGTTGCAAAGAATCAAACTAAGACTTACCTCTCACTGTTCTATGCGAATAATGTCTGGATGTTCTGGTAACATGGGTTATTTTAATTGACAAAACTGAGATATAAACAACAGCCGCTTCGATTAGCCGTTTCAAATCCTGCTCGAGACTGACACACTTCAATAACCACTAAATAATCACACACACACACTATATACTGACACACAATATTTCTGTTTTATTATAGCTCTTAGCTGTCCTCGCGACCCCCTTCGTATCTACGATGGGGTCACGAACTATACGATGAAAATCCAGAGTTACTCGTGGTCGGTGAATTTTTAATGAAAATGCGAAGGTGGATTATCAATTCAAAAATCGATATCCAGGAAATAATCATACTTTCTGATTTTTTAATGCCAAAATCCTTCCTGACGACCGTCTTTATTATCTCCAAAAAAATTTCGTAACCATTGGTCCAGCCGTCTGGCCGTGAAGAGGGAAGACAAAGGGGACAGACAGACAGACGGAACACACGCCCATTATAGTTAGATAGCAAATTTGCCCATCTACGATGGGAAATAAAGGGATAGTATCGCGAATCTAAACCCTCTAAATTCACGAACTATGCGGGGTAAGGGAATCCAGAGTTAATCCTCGTCGCCAGAATTTTAACATAAAAATTCAAGGGTGATTTATTAATACAAAACTCAATAACCACTAAATTATCATAATTTTTCACTTTTTTTTTGTTAAAAACCTTCCTGCTTACTTCCTTCGTAATCCCGAAAAACATCGTGACCATTGGTCCAGCCGTTTGACCGTGAAGAGGGAACAAACAGACGAACAGACTAGTAGACAGACAGACAGACATAACGCCCATTATAGTAAGATGTCTGTATTAGAGAGAAGGAGTGAAGCAAAATTTTTGCAAAATTCTGGTTTCGATTCCTGAACCGGGTGATGCGTTGTGTTTTTGAGCAAAATACTTCATTTTTACGTTTCTCCACTTCACTCAGTTGTAAGCAAGCAACGTTCGACGGATTGGCGTTCCTTTGGTGGGGAATGTCGTGCTTTTGGTCACGTCTTCACCATAGGTACCAGATAATCAGACCTATGAGTCCCAGGACTCGAAACAGTAAAAACAATGAAACAAAATTAGAGTCTTGATTCTGTTATACTTAGAACTGTGTCCACACAACCTAACTAACAGCCTATCCTCAAACATGAAATGGAAAATATCTTGTAGACCAGGATGTGGATGAACGAGCGTACCTATAACAACGTATTTCCTTTGAGAATATAGAGATCTTTTGTGTCTAAAAGTTCTCGATTAAAACATATAAGTAACGTCTTAAATAACTAACTAGTGTCTCTTTATTACTAAACCAGTTTCTACCTGTCTGAGTGGAAATCAATTCTTTCCTGGCATTCTAACAAAAACAGTAGACGAAGATATCTTTATAAAACTGCTTCTGAATTTAACATTATTCAAAACCATATTTTTCTAGAAAGAAATCAACAAGGACACCCATGGAATGTTATTTCAAATGTTGTGTTTGTTTGTTGAATATATATATCTTTTAAACACCCACGTAAAATGTCCGTAATTCGAATTCAGATAATAGCGGATTCTGCTAATTGCGTTTATATTTAACCAGTTATTAAATATGCTAAACAAATTATGAATAAGTATTTTGTGTTTGTGTGTGTGGCGGGGGGGGGTTAATATATTCTAAAGCGAGGTGTCACAGTGACCTAACTGGTAAAAGGTCACAATGTCTGGAACAGCCGGTTGAAATGTCGCACCCCTAACTCATCCTAAGTTCTTTATGTAGTAGTAGTAGTAGTAGTAGTAGTAGTAGTAGTAGTAGTAGTAGTAGTAGCAAGGCGGCGAGCTGGCAGAAACGTTAGCACGCCGGGCGAAATGCGTAGCCGAGGTCGACTTTGCCTTTCATCCTTACGGGGTCGATTAAATAAGTACCAGTTACGCACTGGAGTAGATATAATCGACTTGATCCGTTTGTCTGTCCTTGTTTGTCCTCTCTGTGTTTAGCCTCTTGTGGGTAGTAAAGAAATAGGTATTTCGTTCGTCTTTATATTCTGAGTGCAAATTCCACCGAGGTTGACCGCTTTCGAGGTCGATAATTTTAGTACCAGTAGAACATTATGGTCGATGTAATCGACTTAACCCCTCCCCCAAAATTTCAGGCCTTGTGCCTATTACAGAAAGGGGTGAGCTGGCAGAATTGTTAGAGCATCGGAAGAAAGTCATTGCAGCATTTCTTCCGATTCATTATTTTCTATGTCCAAATTCGGTCGAGGTCCACATTGCCTTTCATAACTTTCGGGGTTGATTAAGTAAGTACCAGTTGAGTACTGGGGTCGATGTAATCGACTAACACCCTTCCCTTAAAATTGATGTCCTCGTGCCAAAATTAGCTCGCTACCTGTAACCTACGGTACCGTGTTCTTTACGTTCTCCAACTACCTGGCGCTTTCCTGATAATTCTGGTCGAACCAAGGAAGCAAACTTTTTGCAACAACACCACTAGGCACTCTATTCTAACCCAGCACTCGATTACAATTCGATTGGTCTCCTCGTCCCATCTTTATCTCTATCTTTGAGTTTGAACTGTCTCTGGATAACGACCGGGCTTGCTGCTGCTCAACCATGGGACATCTGATAGGCGAAAGGCCTTCAGCGTTGGTTCCAGCCTCATTAACACAATTATTCAATACTGACTGGACATTTTCGCTCAATATTGAAGTGCGTGTTTTGAGGTTGGTCTCCAACTATTATTTTTGTCGAGACCCTATTTCTAGAAAGATTATCAACCAAGACTGAAAATCTCTTACTGCCCATAAGATGGGACTATTCCCATCCTCATTTCCCATGGACAATTGTCATCCGTATGACACTCGTGGATCTCATCAGAAAAAAATGACGTCAGTGGATCCTGGATCTTCGTCCAACCATTATTCAGAAGCTGGGAACCGAGTCGCAGCTCAGTCGCCTTCATCACAAGGATGAAGGCGTTGGCCACTTAACAGGTTGTCAACAAGGCGACTAAGGAGTCCTATTTACCCCCAGTTTTTAAATCCGAGACAGATTGCTACCCAAAGGTAAGAGTTTTGTCAACCCGCTTTTGACTGGATTCTCTTGAGTTCCTTTGTCCTTTGTCGGGTTTTGATTTTTATCCCGCGGTGTGTTCAAAATATCAGTCTCCTCACCAAATAAGCTTAGTGGGTTTGCCAGTTTTGTCGCCGAAATGGAATTTTCGAGGTAAGGCAGTCCATATAAACCTTCACGGAATCTTTGAGATTAATTGGAAGGAAGATGTGACTCCCATGATAGGTACCAAAATTACAAATGGGTTGTGTTAGAGTAGGTGATCGATTAAGCTTACCACTAAAGTAAGCCATGGCGAGATTTGAACTAAGAAGAACGCGCAAAACGCTCGAACCAATACAGAAAAACATCCTGTCTGGTTTTCTTACAGTTCTACCAGTCCACCACTCTGGATCGCTACTTCTTTTTATCGAACCCCCAAAAGAATGAAAGACTAATTTGACTTCGGAGGTATTTGAACTCAAAGTACTGCGATGTATTCTATCCGACACTCTAACAATTCCGCTAATTCGTTGCCTACATTATCGACATTACTCTTTTTCTTTTTTACTCTTTTTACTTGTTTCAGTCATTTGACTGCGGCCATGCTGGAGCACCGCCTTTAGTCGAGCAAATCGACCCCGGGACTTATTCTTTGTAAGCCCAGTACTTATTCTATCGGCCTCTTTTGCCGAACCGCTAAGTGACGGGGACGTAAACACACCAGCATCGGTTGTCAAGCAATGCTAGGGGAACAAACACAGACACACACACTTATATATATATATACATATATACGACAGGCTTCTTTCAGTTTCCGTCTACCAAATCCACTCACAAGGCATTGGTCGGCCCGGGGCTATAGCAGAAGACACGTGCCCAAGATGCCACGCAGTGGGACTGAACCCGGAACCATGTTGTTGGTTAGCAAGCTACTTACCACACAGCCACTCCTGCACCTTAGACAATTCCTTCGTAAAGGTTAATAAACATTCCCCATTTTAGTCTACAAAGCTTAACACTGGGTAGCGCAGATTTATGCAAAATGAATATTATAGTGTCGCAACATCAATGTCATTCGTTCGATTGATTACAGATTTGATTTGAAACTACCGAGTAGTGAGCTTCGGCGACTTTGCGGCATTTATTCCAATACAGGCTCAAAAACTGCGATTCACGTGGATGGGGAAATAGGCAGTTATGACAATCGTGCCCTTCCCAACGGCAATACGAACATAATTCAATCAAAAATGATTATAACCACAAATGAAAGCTGATTTGCTATTTCGCAAGCCGGGAGACTACTTTCAAACTATTTGCAAGCCTTTAATTTAACTCTTTGAAGTCAAAATGATCGGCTTAGAGCAGATGGTTATAAGCACTTCAGTTGATTTAATAAAGATTCCATCCATCCATCCTGATTGAAACAATATTTTCGTGAACGTTCGAAAAAAAAAAATGAAAGCTTTATTGTTATCTCTCGGCATATCCGTTCATAGAAAGAGCAGCTTCGTACACATTGTTGAAAACTGTATTTAGACGATATATAAAGAAAAAAAGAAAAAGTTATTTTCAATTCTCTGAATGGATTCTCACATCTGAATTTTCTTATTTAGAGATTTACGATTTACGATTTACTTTCTTTCACACGTTATATTTTATTTTTCAACCTTTCTCCACCTTGGAGTGTTGATCGTTTTCATATACTGTTGATTACTTGAACAGGATAGACGTCAGATTACGACTACGGTAACCATTGTGTTTATCATCATCATCATCATCATCATCATCATCATCATCATCATCATTATCATCATCATCATCATCACCATCATCATCATCATCATCATCATCATCATCATCATCATCATCATCACCATCATCATCATCATCATCATCATCATCATCATCATCATCATCATCACCATCATGATCGTCGTCGTCGTCGTCATTGTTGGTTACTGTTATTGTTAATTCCTTGCCTGTTGCTTTGATTCTGTTCTGTTTTTGCTGCTCATTCTCACACACACACACACACACACACACACACACACACACACACACACACAGAACAAAAGTAAAAATCGATATTCTTCTGGAAATATCTCGCAAATATCACATAATTTCACCCAAAAGAAGGTTTATTTTGCTTTTTTCTTTTGAAAACCTGGCAATAAAGATAAAACGAAGCTCGGAAACAAATAACATGGTTTACAACATTACTTCTTTTTGTATGTGTGTGTGTGTGTGTGTGTGTGTGTGTGTGTGTGTGTGTGTGTGTGTGTGTGTGTGTGTGTGAGTGTGTGTGAGTGTGTGTGTGTGTGTTATTGTGTGTGTGCTATTGTGTGTGTATGTGTGTGACTATGTGTGGCTCTCTGTGTTCTTCCCTTCAGTTTTTTTCCCCCCTTTGGGATGTAATAACTTTTGCAGGTGTCTTAAAACGTGATCCGAAGTGGAAACAATGACGATGTCTCTAGGCGGTGGCTTGCACTGCTAGATATAACAGTCAAATCTGCTTCAAATCACACACTTTGGTATAAATTCAAAAAAGAAAAATAACTTAGCCCCGTTTCTACAATTCCCGAACCAAGACAAATACTCTCTTTACTCTTTTACTCTTTTACTTGTTTCAGTCATTTGATTGTGGCCATGCTGGAGCACCGCCTTTAGTCGAGCAAATCGACCCCAGGGCTAATTCCTTGTAAGCCTAGTACTTATTCTAAGTTACGGTGTCATAAACACACCAGCATCGGTTGTCAAGTGATGTTGGGTGGACAAACACAGACACACACACATATATATATACATATATACGACGGGCTTCTTTCAGTTTCTGTCTACCAAATCCACTCACAAGGCTTTGGTCGGCCCGAGGCTATAGTAGAAGACACTTGCCCAAGGTGCCACGCAGTGGGACTGAAACCGGAACCATGTGGTTGGTAAACAAGCTACTTACCACAGCCACTCCTACGCCTATAGGTGACAATTTTATTGCAAGTCTACTTCGTCCAGGTCTTATTTATGCCTACACAACAACAATAGCTACAGCACCAGCAACAGCAGTAGCAGTAGTAGTGGTAGCAGTAAACAACAGTAACGCGATTTAGAAAGCAGCAATAGTCTCTTCAGCCTTTTTTCTGACCGAAATATTTTCATAAGTGTGGTTTGATATCCATGCTTGTTTTCAGACTAAAAGTTAATCCCAGTTTCCTATGGTCTGAATAACATAAAGCTCTTCTTTCTTAAGTCCCAAGTCACTCTGGTGGTTGAAAAAAAGATGGTAATCTATGTTAAATATCTTACATAAACGCCGGAGAAATATATACTACGCATCACATATACTGGGACAGGCAAACAGTTCAGTATTCAGAAAGTAACTAGATTAAAATATAATAATTAAGTTAATTACAAATATACAATAAGCAAAACCCATTTTGAAATAATTATGCAGTGAGGAAAAAACATACATTAGTTCAATGATTAAATTTATTTCGATGATTTCGACAAGAAAGGATAACATTTCTGGACATGTTTCGCCGTAACTAGACCACTTCATTGATCTAATGTTGCCTATTCCTTACCATATAATTAATTTTAATTGGCTTTTAACACTCATGACATATGTTATCACTATTTAAGTATTATTTTCTCACGAAGATGGCGGGTTTTTTGTTTGTTTGTTTGCTTGTTTTTTAATATCATTCGGTGGTTTATTGATTAAAATACAGTTTTACTTGTTTCAGGCCTGGCTATTCCCGGAATTGCGACTTGTGCTCCGGAAAGAGCGGCAATACCAGCAGCCATTGTCTTAACAGTTGCTGCGGTTGTGTCTGCTCCTACAGCTGTGTCTCACCTTCTCTTTTCTTCTCTTTAGCCTCTTCTGTCAAGCAGAAGACCTTTAAATGGCTCTTACTACCGCACGTGTAGCGACTGGGCCTTCTATCATACCTCACCAATCCGTTAGACTTTCTCTCTCCTCCCTCACGGGCAACAATTCTAGGATTAGCGTGTGTTCTTTCGGGATCACTAGGAACTAAATGACTGTATGCGCCCCAACCAACTCGCTTCACACTCATTACATGACCGTAGTTTTGCGCAAAGCTGACAACATTCAGGGGTAGATGTCTGTATCAATGTCTTTGACGGTAATTTTAGTGTTTCTTAGACCCATGTATCGTGGAAGCAGCCTGTGAGCAGGTGTTTGATGCATCAATTCCACCTGTCTTTTTGACTCCCGATCGATGGCGTATAAATTCTAAAATACATTATCCAAAGATTCCTCGAGCTTTTTCTTCGAGATCATATGGAAACACAGTCTTTAAGACAAAACAGAGTTACGTCTCCTTTTTCCCTATCCTTTCCTGGATAAGCTCGTTGGATAAGGAAACACCTTTGTGACTTACCCATTGTTTCCCTCTCTTTTTTTGTGCTTATTCGAATCGAGTTGCCTGCCGTCAATTTTTTTTATCCATAACATTAACACAATGATGATGGGATGTCGTTGGGAATGACGTCATTTTTTTTTCTATTTATATAGTTTTTCTTTCCAGTGCCATTCTTTTTGTATCCTCTATTGTGCAAGTGAAACTTAGTGAATTTCCTGTGTACTTGATCTATATTTTAGTTTCTGACAGATGATTGTTTATGTTAATTCTCTTTCCACTTCTTATGAGGGACAGCCATTATATGGGGCAGCCATTATATGGGGCAGCCATTTTCCAACTTATAGATGTTTTGAATGTCAATATGTAGCGGTATAAAAATTCCTTATAAAATGACCATTCCACGACCTGAGTAAAACAGATGTACAACTGTTCCAAAGACTCTTGATAGCAAGAAGAACCAATTTCATTTTTCTTTCGTATGCTGTGTTCTTGTACAAAACAGTTCATTTCACGTTACCCCAGTCCATTCAGCTGTAAACGGGTCACACCCTGTGGCGGAATAGTCTCCCGATCAGCGGGACTGTTGGCCTGCTCGCCTATCCAGCCGCTTGTCGTCTTTCGAAAGCTAAAAGAACGAGAAGCGCATTGTGACCAGCGATGTATAACAACATCCGATAGTCTGGTTGATGCCTAGTTAAAACTATTTTCAACATGAAACTGTCTATTCACATCACACAAGCAAACAAATAACAACAATAATAATTGTTTCTGCTTAGCGGTATTCGTCTGTCTTTACGTTCTGAGTTCAAATTCCACCGAGGTCGACTTTGCCTTTCATCATTTCTGGGTCGATAAATCACGTACCAGTTGCGTACAAGGGTCGATCTAATCGACTGGCCCCCTCCCCAAAAATTTCGAGCCTTGTGCCTAGAGTAGAAAAAAATAACTGTTTCTAGTAAGGTTAAAAATCTGGGGGAAGGGTGTTGGTCAGTTGAATAAACCATGGCACCTGACTGATGCTTTATCTTATCGATCCCGACAGGATTAAATTAAAGTTGACATCAGCAAGATTCGAACTCAGAACCTATAGAGTTGGACAAGGTATTTTCCCCCACTGCTTCGCTTCTAAAGTAGGCTCAAAATCATAAATTTCGGTGATGGAGGAGGTTATCAACTAAACCGACCCTATATAAGTTTTGTTTCAAACTTTGGCACAGGGTCACTAATTTTAGACAAAGGGGTTTGTGTCGATTACACCGACACCAGTAGTTGACTGGTACTTTATTTTATCAAAGATGAAAGGATTATAGACAAAATCGACTAGGAGGTTTTTGAACTCAGAACGCAAAGAAATGCCGCTTAGCATTTTATGTGGCGTGCAAATGATGTTGCTAGCTCGCTGCCTTAACCCCAAATAACAATAAAGATCTTGCACTGGGCCACAAATTTATGAAGGACTAATTGATCAGTAATCAGACCTGAGTAAGTGCCTGGGACTTTAGTTTTGTTGATTGTCCAAGTTGCAAGTTAAATAAATTGGCCATGAATACAGTGCTTGGCCCTTACTCAGATACGAACTGCTGAACCCCTGGTTTATTTTCCAGTAACCCATCATTATGGAGAGCTATTTCTAGCACAATCAGTCACAATGACACAAGTTTGAAGAGATAAACCCAAGTACTTGACTGGCTTTTATTTTACCCACACCCGAACGATAATAGACAAGATCAACCTCGATAAGATTTGAACTCAAAATATGAAGGTCCTGTATCTGAATACAGTAAAACATTTTGTTCAACGCTTTACCGATTCTGCCAATCCACTTAATATTAATAATATAGCAAACACTGCGATATTAATATTTATATCGCCTATGTTTCTAATATTTCTTCTGCTTCCCCCTACAACAGAGTTCTAATTTAAACAGCACCAACTCCAAATTTGCAGCAATGCAGTCAATTCACTGTTTATAGATGCCCTCAGCCAGATTTAATCAAACAGAAAGTCCTATCCGTCAAGCAGACGATTAATCGATAGATATCGTCCACCATGACACAAGCTTACTGACTTACAGTTTTCAAAACGTCCTACACTCGTTCGTTAGAATGAGACGCAGTAGATTCACCAAATTACTGCAGCAATTATCCATTGAAATATTTCCATGAGTAACCTTTGTGTGTGTAACTCAGTTCGGTTATTCTATATATGTGTGTGTGTGTGTTTGTACTTTTTCTTTTTAATCTTCATTTTTTCAGTTAATTAAAAAAAATTGTTTTGTATCGTTTAATGTCTGTCTTCAGTTCATCTTCTGCTTTTCTCATACTACTTGCACTCGCTTCCTTTAAATTATTCCTTAATTATCTCCCTTTTCTCTCTCTCTCTCTCTCTCTCTCTCTCTCTCTCTCTCTCTCTCTCCCTCTCTCTCTCTCTCTTCTTACTGCTTACCAAATTATTTATCTCGTTGTCTCCTGCTCTCTTAACTTCTCTCTTTCCTCTTTATTGATTGATTTATTTATTCAGATATTTTCAATTTCCTATTTCATATTTTTCTACCTCCTCTCTCTCTCTCTCTCTCTCTTCTCTCTCTCTCTCTTCTCTCTCTCTCTCTCTCTTCTCTCTCTCTCTCTTCTCTCTCTCTCTCTCTCTTCTCTCTCTCTCTCTCTTCTCTCTCTCTTTCTCTCTGTCTCCTCTTTCTCTTCTCTCTCCCTCTCTCTCTTATCTGTCGTGCAATCTCAGTGTATACCTATATATATATGTGTGTGTGTGCACGCGTGTATTTGTGTATGAATGTATGCTTAATATGCGTATGAATGTATGTATGTATGTATGTATGTATGTATGTATGTATGTATGTATGTATGTATTTATGTATGTATGTACGTACGTATGTATGTACGTACGTATGTATGTAAGTGTAAACATGCCGTATCTATTCAGTTTTTTTTTTACCTCCACCATAAATATGAATTCAAATAAATCGCCTTCAAGGACTGTTCTAGGCTGATATGAACACAATAAAGTTATTTTGGATAGAAATTTGTACTGGATAAGAATATTTTTCCCGTCTATGTTTTCTTTGGAGAGGTTAATAGAGCGAAAGCATCTGCTTCGAATGAGAATTGAAACCTTGTGCGACTTATCACATATTTGGTGTGTGACAAGAGATGAACAAAGGCCGTTGTCCCCTGGCACAAAATTTCCTCTCGCTTATTGCCCTGTTAACTAATGTTGTGACATTATGTGTGTCTTTGACTTCAGGGAGGTGCAATGGCCCAGTGGTTAGGGCAGCGGACTCGCGGTCATAGGATCGCGGTTTCGATTCCCAGACCGGGCATTGTGAGTGTTTATTGAGCGAAAACACCTAAGCTCCACGAGGCTCCGGCAGGGGGGGGGGTTATCCCTGCTGTACTCTTTCACCACAACTTTCTCTCACTCTTACTTCCTGTTTCTGTTGTACCTGTATTTCAAAGGGCCGGCCTTGTTACTCTCTGTGTCACGCTGAATATCCCCGAGAACTACGTTAAGGGTGCACGTGTCTTGTGGAGTGCTCAGCCACTTACACGTTAAATTCACGAGCAGGCTGTTCCGTTGATTCGGATCAACCCGAACCCTCATCGTCGTAACCGACGGAGTGCTTCCCTCTGACTTCGGACACTGAAGATATTTGCCAGGAATCAATGCATAAATTTAACTACTTTAACTCGGCATTTTCTGCGAGTAGTTGACTATATTTAACGATGGAAATTTGAATGAGTACCCGGAGGTGGCATTCCTTTACTTCTTAGGTCAAGAGTAAGGGTGTTTATAATGTTTAATTCCACTCCTTTCCGACCTCATTTCTGCTGCTTATTGCAAAGGAATTGGAGAGTCCCCTTAATTTACAGCTCAGAGAGTGGTGGAGAGGGCTTACAGCATCTAACTCCCACTCAACCTCAAGCACACGAGCCCTAACGTACTCCTAGTTCCTATAACCCATTTCTATTATTGCCTAACTGGCAGAAACGTTAGCACGCCGGGCGAAATGCGTAGCCGTATTTCGTCTGCCGTTACGTTCTGAGTTCAAATTCCGCCGAGGTCGACTTTGCCTTTCATCCTTTCGGGGTCGATAAATTAAGTACCAGTTACGCACTGGAGTCGATGTAATCGACTTAATCCGTTTGTTTGTCCTTGTTTGTCCACTCTGTGTTTAGCCCTTTGTGGGTAGTAAAGAAATATATTATTGCCTATATTGTAATTAATAAGCTGCAACAGAAATACTTCTTTTTAAAGTGGCCGAAATTATTTCAAATACCTAATACATACAGTTGAACACCGAACAGGAGGCATTGCTGTAGAAAAAGGGGAGCTTAGTATTCTTCAATATTCCTCTGTTTAAATTCTACTGGAGGTTGGCTTTGCATCTAAATTTTCCGGATGTACAAAAAAAACAAACAGTATCTGTAGGATACTATAATTGATTTAATCGACAATAATCATTTTCCCAACAAAAATTTGTTTTATAATCAGGGGGAAAAAAATTAATCAATAAATATGAAATATTCTTTGCAGACGCAGGCAAAATTTTGCGGGTAGAAAGGGAGCGCTAATTTGCTTTCAACCAAATTAAATAGTGCGCTAAGAGCAAATGAACCGTGGTGCCGCTTTATTGATGCAAATTACCATAACAAACGTAAATAAATCATATGTGAATAGAATTCTATCTATTTGGCGTAAATCAGTTGAAAACTGGGCTGAATTTAAAGGATTTACGCCAACAATGATCGTTGTTGCTTCTTTCAAACTTCAAATACCACAACATTTCAAGGAAGTGCTGAAGACATTTTATGTTCAACGTTCAAATCCTGCTAGCGTTGATTTTGCTCCTTAATCAGTAGAATAGCAAATGTTGTTTTTCTTTAACCGCAGGTCAGTGTCTGATCGAGCAGATCGATGATCAAAGATTTTTAGAGTTATGGCTACCCTGTATTGTTTTCAAATGTAATATTTCTATAACTATATTATTCAGCGTAACCTCTCTTTTTTTTCAGACCGTACAAAGTGATTTCAGGGAAACTTGGCTGCTTTTTCTTGTAAATCGAGCAACCATATAGGGTTTTCTTTGTTGGTTCATAGCACATGCTTTGTTGTTGTTGCAGATTTTGTTTAGGCCAGTTCTGTTTGAACAGAACTTTGGTAAAAGGATTTCCAGCCATGACCACTCCATCTTATTTGTAAATAGTTATGATATACTCCAGATGACACTAAACAACAGTGCTTATGTTTAAGATGGTAGGTTATGGTTTGAGGCATAGTTGGTTGCCCTTTCTAGTAGTTCGAGCTTTTACATAGATGCTCTTTACGCACCCTTTTGTGGTTTAAAAGTACACGTGGCTCAACTCCAAAATATTACAGGTACTTAGTTTACCGAGATTAAGGCGGAGAGTTGGCAGAGCCGTTAGAAACTCGGTTCTTTTATTTGTTTCAGTTATTTGGACCACGGCCATGCAGGGGCACCGCCTTGATGGGTTTAATTATACAAATTGACCCCAGTACTGATTTTTTTTAAAGTTTGGTACTTATTCTAAATTTAGGAAACGAAAACAAAACAACAGCGGTTGTAATGCGTGAGGGAAAACACACACATATATGTATATACAGCGGACTTCCACATACTTTCCGTCTACCAAATTCACTCACAAAGCATTTGGTCACTTGGGGCTATAGTACTACACCCTTGGACCGAAACTGAAATCCCGTGGTTGCAAGGCGAGATTTTTAACCACATAGCCATGCCTACGCCTGCAAAACAAAAATGTTATTTCTTTCGATTTAGTGAAAGTCAAATTTTGTCACGAATTTTGTGTACATTTTGAAATCCTCTAGAGGGGGGGGTATGTGTGTGTATGTGTGTGTGTGTGTGCGTGTGTGTTTGTGTGTATGAGAGAGAGAGAGAGGAGAGAGAGAGAGAGAAAGTGAGAGACAGGGGCGGAAGAGAGTGAGAGTAGGGGTGTGGTCTGGTGTGTGGTGTGTGCGTGTGTGATCCGTTAAATTTGGCCAGTGAGGTACTACTTCAGATAGAATCGACAGTTCTCTCCCCTCCCCCAAAAGTTTGAAGCCTTATGTTTGTTTTTAAAGTAGGACCCTGACATCATTCTTTAAGGAACTTAAAAGGGATATTGTCAGCTGCTATAGCTGGCGTGATATCGAGGACATAACAATTTTATAGTTAAGTAGATCTTATCATAACAGTTTCCCTTCCATTTGTTAAATTAATGCTATGTGGAAGCACTCCGTCGGTTACGACGATGAGGGTTCCGGTTGATCCGAATCAACGGAACAGCCTGCTCGTGAAATTAACGTGTAAGTGGCTGAGCACTCCACAGACACGTGTACCCTTAACGCAGTTCTCGGGGATATTCAGCGTGACACAGAGAGTGACAAGGCCGGCCCTTTGAAATACAGGCACAACAGAAACAGGAAGTAAGAGTGAGAGAAAGTTGTGGTGAAAGAGTACAGCAGGGATCACCACCATCCCTGCCGGAGCCTCGTGGAGCTTTAGGTGTTTTCGCTCAATAAACACTCACAACGCCCGGTCTGTAAAGTCCTTATATCATGGCATGGATAGTTGAATGGAAGACGAGGTGTCCTTTAAAACATGTAGCGCAGAACCACTTGCAAAAACCGAGTTGTAAATGTAAACATTATTGTTACATTATGTGGATGAATTCTGCTGAACACTATCTTGTTTATAAGTAGTTCTACACAATTTCCTTTCAGTAATTTAGAAGGCAGAAGTTAGCTAATTTTATAAGTTTTCAGAATGACGGAACTTCTTTGATTTGTTTTTTGGGGAATGAAGAATATGCTCACTTCGGAAACAACCCTCCTCATTACTGCTTAATAACAACAAACATTGTTAATACTGAATAACAGGAATCAAATCTGATCGTAGGCACATGGTGACAAACAACAGAACTGATTGTGCATACTAAAGGGGTAAAGACCCCCTTCGGTCATGAATGACCATGGGATTGCACCTAGAAAGTTACACTCCTAGACACAAGTCCGGGCAAGGTTGTTTATGGAAGACCAGCAGTCGCCTATGCATACCAGCCTCCCTTCTCCATGCCACCAGTGTTATCCAAGGGAAAGACAAAGATCGATACAGCTTGGCACCAGTGACGTCGCAACTCATTTCTACAGCTGAGTGAACTGGAGCAACGTGAAATAAAGTGCCTTGCTCAAGAACACAACACCCAGCCCGGTCCGGGATTCGAGCTCACAACCTCACGATCGTAAGCTCGACGCTCTAACCACTGAGCCATTATTAACAACATTTCTGATAATGGGTATTCAACAACAGCTAAGATATCTGAACTTGTATGCACAACAATAGCAAACAATGTCTGGTGAATATTCAATAGCAACTAAGAGATCTGGTCGAGGAAATTTACTTTAGAGCAAACAGATCCGTTGTGGATGTTCAATAATGACAGACTCATTGTAAATATTCAAAATCAACACATCTGGTGGTGGATAATCGACAAACAGATCTGATTGTGGATGCTCAGTAACAACAAATAGATCTCATTTTGGATACTCAACAGCAACAATAACAAAAACAAACTAACGTAGACGCCTCAATATGGTCACTAGTCTTGCTACAAATAGCAACCAACTCCCTCGAATTGCATCACTCTTTCAGAACAATGTAGTCTTATATAAACATGTGTGGAGCGAGAGAGAGACAGAGTGAGTGTGTGTGAGTGAGAGTGTGAGTGAGTGAGTTAGTGAGTGAGTGAGTGAGTGAGTGGGTGAATGAGTGAGTGAGTGAGTGAGTGAGTGAGTGAGTGAGTGAGTGAGTGAGTGAGTGAGTAAGGAAAGCAAAAATGTCAAATTTAACCAATTTCTCCTTAGACTGAAACAAATGACGAACAACCGGAATCTACTTTTGACCCTTATTGAATCTTATAACAGATCGCTCTACATCACTCAACAATCTCAGGGAAAGGAGCAGTCAATTTGTTTCTATACACAGCAAATTCAGTGGCTTTAGGGAATTGGAGTCACCAATTTGAAGACTACAAGAGTCGAACACTTCATTTAATAGCAGAGGCTTGCCAGCGAGAAACCCAGTCCACACATTTCAGGGTCTGGTATAATACGTGTAAACACACGAACATGAGAAGTTTACATATATATATAACCGAAGAGAATAGAGTCACGAATACAAGCAACCGAAATGGTGTCCCTCCGATGACTCTATGGAGTAACATTATTCGAGAGGGTATACAGCTCGGAGATCAAGAAGTCTTTTCAGCTCAAGTCATTACTTTTCTGCATTGAGCGATCACATTGAGTGGACACAGGATTAGAATGTTGCAAGAAAGAATCGCAAGATGAATTCTTTAAGACGAGCCGTCTGGCAGGAAGCCTATCGGGAAGACCATGAACGAGATGGTTGGATTTTATTCATAATCTCCTTTTGACACGCCTGGGAAACACGCTTGAGGAATTTTAGTGACGGTTGCTTCTGACAGGACCCTGAAGAGGAGGATCCTGAGGACTCTTTCACCACGATCCCCCAGGAATAATGGGCGGCGAATATGGATGGGTGGATATGTATTTTAAATGAAAAATGATGAACTGATTAGGCTGAAACGCTTTTGATCATAGATCTGTTTGTTTCAAGGCCGACTTGAGACTAAACAATAAAAGTAACAATAGCAGCTATGCAAATGAGAGCTTAATTGCATGCAACTCGAATAAATATCTTTTTCTTTGTATTTTGTTTGCCACCTCACTCGAGACGAAGTACACGTTTCTATTAAGAAACAAAAACACATATAAAGACAACCAAGCACTGCGAACAAATGACCCTTTTTGTATGGGAAGACATAAAACACCTAAACGATACTAACTGAATCAAAATTTATCGATCTTCTGCTATTTGTTATTGAATGATTTATTGAAAAAGTAACAAAAGATCTTTCAATAAAATATCTAATCAGTTCTCTACCTAAATCGAATTGATTGATTGGCTGTTGTTGGCTATTGAGTGATATTAAAAAATATCAATTGATCTTTTCACAAACTCCATCAGTATATTTTTTTTCCTCTCTACTTAGGGCGGGGAATTGTCCGAGTCGTTCGAGCGTAGGACGGGAATGGTTTTCGGTTTGTATTCCGACTTTCCGCTCTCTGAGTTGAAATATTGCTGAGGTCAAATTCTTTTAGAAGTCGATAAATAATGCTCTAATCCAGATACGTTAGTTCAGTTCAGTTAAGTTCTTCGCTTTCTTTGGAGCTTAGGTCATCGAAAACTTCTCTCCACTGTTCTCGACACTGAGCTGTCCCCTTAAGGTGAGGCCTTATTTATTCCTACTTACGCCTATTGGACATGTATCGAATTGTTAGCGCGTCAGGCGAGATTGTATCGCTCTACTAACACAAAAGTAGGACACAAGTTGACTTATAAACTTTTGGTATGCTTGGTAGAATATCATCGTTGCAAAACGAAACACGGTGTTCCTACAAGCAATTTATATAAATGAAATTATACAAAAAGACTAAGTTTAAGTATCTTGCTTCTCCGACTCCGTCACCCTTAAAGCCTTTGACCTCAACTTTGGCGCGAGAGAACGGTTATAGCCGATTGAATTGACCCTAATACATTACTACTATAGAGTTTATGTACTATAGTCAGCTCCACAGAAACAATTAGACTAAAGGTTGTATGGTAAGTTTTGTCGAGACTGCAACCGTCTCTGCCACTCCACCACCTGTAAATAATGTTAACACCGGCAAGGCTCGATGTTCTTTGTTTGTTTATCTTCACCACACCGTAACGAAGTTTCTTTCGTCTCGCCAATAACGAAGCGTATGTGTACGTGTGTACGTGTGTATGTGTGTGTGTGTTTGTGCGTGTATGTGTGCAAGTGATATACGCATGAAGATGAAGTAACTACACATGTACATTCACACTTACACACACACTCGTATATATATATATGTGTGTGTGTATGTGTGGTGTGTGTGTGTGTGTGTGTGTGTATACATATATATATATACACATATATATATATATATATATAGATAGATAGATAGATAGATAGATATAGATTTATATAGATATATTGATATATATATATATATATATATATATATATATATATATAAACACATGTATATACACACGTATATATATACATATAACGTACACGTATGATTAAATAAATGTGTGCATCTGAGTGAGCGTCACCATGAATGTGTGTGCATGTGCATGTTCGTATATGCATATGAATGCGTGTGTGTGTGTGCGTGTGCTTGTGTGCGCGTGCGTGATGACGAGCATAGAAAGAATGTTATTGAGTTTTACGTTTTTCTGACGTCGAGAATATATCGTCTGTTTTTGTGTACAATTCCGAGTGGTTTTTCAATGTTATGTGTTGAGAACAATATCTCTGCTCACCGAGATTACGGTTCGATTTTGAATTTCTTTCGGGAAGATTTAGTTGAATATATTGGCCCCATTATTTTATTTTAAGCATGGCACTTATCCCATCGATATCTTTTTACCGAACTGCTACGTTGCAGGGGCATAAACAAACCAACTCCGGTTGTCAAGCGATGGAGGGCAGGAAAACAAATACATACATTCGTGCGCGCGTGCGTATACCGCTTATACTGAGAAAAATATCGACTTGAGTCTCTCAATAAATATCCCTCACCGTCAGACGAAAACGCAAAATACCTACGCCTGTCTAGCCTGGGGGTCCTTACCCTGGCACTGATGCCTTCTCCAGGCTATCGGTTGGCGGCGAGCTGGCAGAAACGTTAGCACGCCGGGCGAAATGCGTAGCCGTATTTCGTCTGCCGTTACGTTCTGAGTTCTAATTCCGCCGAGGTCGACTTTGCCTGACTTTATTAATATCTACGTAATTCTGTGTTGGAGCATATGTGCGTCAAACCACGCATGTTTTGTGTGCTTGTATGTGCGTGTGCGTTTGTACTAGCGAGTGTACCTGCGCCACACCACGTATGTGTGGGGGTTTTTTACAACCATAACTACTAACAGTTATATTTGATACTTTTTCACTGCATTGTGTACTTGTTTCTTTGTGTATATAATATTTGTTATAGATTTTTCTATAAGAATAAGCTGTATATCTTAATTTGCCACTTCTATATACGAAGTTGAAGAAGAAATCTTGCGAAACTGTTAATTTTAATGAGACATCTCTTGAAATCATCACCTGAAGAGACACATCTACACAGAGAGATACAGCTAAACCAGATGTTCAGAATCCCACCGGCAAGATATCGATGCTCGATGGACCGAAACAATTTTAGAGATCAATAACGATTCTCGTATCGTCCATCTTCCATCTCTCTCTCTCTCTCTCTCTCTCTCTCTCTCTCTCTCTCTCTCTCTCTCTCTCTCTCTCATTTATCAAATACCCAACAAAACACTCAGACAGTAAACGTGCTTTACCGGCAAACTACCAGGTGTATACGATACGATTTATTAACTAATAATATATATTCACGTATGTAGCTATATATATATATATATATATATATATATGAAAGAATACAAAAAATAGAACTAGAGCGACAAAAAAATAACTAGACAGTTGGATGAAACAAAAAGGGACATGAAAAGATAAGAACGGGTTATTCGGAGTTTTCTTTCGTCAGCCGAGATCCAGATTATCTTTGCAGTTTCGGCTGGTTTTAATCGAGATTGCTCCAATCTGGCAAGCCCCAAGGAAAATCTAAGCTGAGAGCACTAGATTTCTTGGTAGAAAGCAGCGAATGTATACGACAAAAAAGGACGGGAAAAAACGAGAAATGGTACACAAATACAAATAGAGGACATATATATATATATATATATATATATATAATATATATATATATATATATATATATACATACATATATATGTAAATATAATATATATATATATATATATATAAATAAATATATGTGTATATATGTATATGCATCGAGGGGGTGTATGAAAAGGCTTGAGCCTCAAAATAAACAAAACATGGTACAATACTTCTAATGTAGGTACAAGACTTCAAGGATCAAACCTTTTCATACACCCCTCGTATATATGTATATATACATATATATATTAATTGTTATCGCCGTATTAATATGGCAGTCTTATAGATATAAGACTAAAGCTGTCGCTGATTAGCTCCATGAGGCCATCGCCTTAAGCTAGCTATTTGACACACAAACTGTGTCCATTATAACCTTTGAACAAGGGAGGTCAGCCGCTTCACACTGCCAGTCAGACAGCTACAGGCGCGTTTCAGAGTCAAATAGCTAGCTTAAGGCGATGGCCTCATGGAGATAATCAGCGACAGCTTTAGTCTTATATCTATAAGACTGCCATATTAATATGGCGATAACAATTAATTTCCAGTAACGCTGCCGTAATCTCTTTTAGAGAGACTTAGTAATTTTAATATTTCTATTACACACACACACACACATATATATATATATATATATATATATTATTGTTGTTGTTGTTGAAATATTATTATTTTCATATATATATTGATTGTTATAAGTTATGATAGTTATTAATTATGATATCTATTTATTTAGAACGCTTTATTATTATTTTTATAAAGGGATTTAACGTATTACATATAATTTAATTTGAGAATTAATTTTGTTAGACAATACATTATTCAATAATTAGGTGGTATATTTATCAAGTAGTATTACATTTAAGTAAATTAGTTTTTATATTAATTGATATTTTGGTCAACTATATTATTGAGTGATATATTAAATCTATAGATACTACATATATATTAATTATATAGTTAGTTTATATAATGGGTGTGTCTATATTTGTACCATTTCTTATTGTTGATTCCAGTATTTATGGCTTGTACTAGCATTGTGTATATTAATTAATATTAAGATTTTTAGTATAATTGCTTTATGAGTATTAGACTTTATTTGGATGTTTATTAAATAAATATATTAATTAATAATTTGATTTAATGTATAGTTTAAAGTGTTGTATTTAGTTTTGCATTTAATGTATATATTGTATCTTATATATATATATATAATATATATATAATATATATATATATATATATTAAAGAATATATTATTTTTAAGAAGAAAGAAAATGGAAGAAGAAATATTGTGTTGATATTTATACACTATATATCTATATATATATATATATATATACTAAATGCTACACTATGTTAATTGTAATTGAAAGATTTGTCCTTCAATGTATGATGAGCAAAATTTCAAAGGTCCATACTTGAAAAAGAGACTTTTCTGTGTTGAAGTTACGGATGAGAGAATACAAACGTCTATCTTTTTCAAGTATGGACCTTATGAAATTTTGCTCATCATACATTGAAGGACAAATCTTTCAATTTACAATTTAACATAGTGTAGCATTTAGTATATATATATATATATATATATATATATATATGCATAGTGGTATAAATATCAACACAATTATTTTTTCTTCTTCTTCTTCTCCTTTCTTCCCTTCTCCAAACTCACAGTCACCCACACACACACACGCACACACATACACACACACCTCCACAAAACAATAATAAAAAGAATTCTTCTTCTCTAAAACCCAAAAACCATTTGACCATCCCTCATTAAACACACACACATACACACTCTCTCACAATGATAAAAAGGAAATATAATTTATGGTCTACCTTCCTATGTCCCTCCCCACCACTACACACTCAATAACACTATGAAATGGTCAAAACTCAAATTCTTTTTCCCCAAGATCTTAGACCCCCGCCCGTTGGAGTAAACATCTTCTTCTTCCCTCTCCCTTCCCCTCTTTTTCTTTAACACCTCTTCCAAATACAAAAACACACACACACGCTCTCTCTCTCTCACTTTCTCCTTATCCATCACCCTCTTATATATTCTTACTAAACATAGACTTTCCATCGAAGAGGAGAAGCAGGACGAGGAAGAGGAAGAAGAGGAAATATTCTAATTTTGGCACAAGGCCAGAAAATTTAAGGGGAGGGGTACAGTCGATTAAATCGACCACAATCCTTGACTGATACTTATTTTATCACTCCGGAGGTGTGAAAGTCAAGGTCGCCCCCGATGGAATTTGAACTTAGAACGCAATGAGTCGGAAGAAATACTGCTTCTTATTTTGTCCGCTGAGCTATTGATTGGAGGAGGAAACATGGCGTGGTCATGATTTGAATTAGGTCATGCATTAGAAGAACAAATGAAGTGGTTTTAAATCAAGTAACGAAACTGCGAAACGAACTCGACAGGTCAGAAGCCCTTCATCGCTCGTTTCTTTGCTATAAAAAAAGGAAGTTTTGATACGTTAGTATAAACGGAAATCTATGGAATCGATCCTTGTATATGACTGGCATTTATTTCATAAACGCGGATGAAATAGAAGCAAAGACATCCTAGTGGAATTTGAACGCAAAACAATGAGATATGAAATAAAATTTTGTCAACCATTTTATCTGATAGGCCACAGCTTTTGCTATTCCTGGCTATATGTTGAAGGTGTTAAAATCCAATGATTTATGACGAATCCGGTTGCGTGTGTATGTGTGCTTGTGAGTGTTTATTGTGTGTGTGTGTCTGTGTGTGTTTGTGTATGTGTGCATGTATATGTATGTACATACACACATATTTACTGAGAGTGTATGAATATACGAAAACTTAAAAACTCTCTGACAAGCTGCTCCCGAAAAACTTCAAAGTCACAATACCTTTTATTTATTTCCTCTTAATAATAATATAATAATAATAATAATAATAATAATAATAATAATAATAATAATAATATTGTGTGTATGTGTGAAGTTACATACCTACACGCGCACACACATACATACAGCCATCCATTCACACATACGTATACTTGTAGTCACGTTTGTATGTGAGTTAACGAATCGTGTTAAACACTTTCTATTCATGTTTTATCAAAACGAATGGTGCCTCCAGCCATAAAAAAAATTTTTTCCTCATCTATTAAAAAAATGTCTGAAGCAATGCATATAAATTCAAGACACCGTATACAGAAGTTTATTGTATTTGTAATGTCTCAAATATTACCTACTTCACTG
Organism: Octopus sinensis; assembly: GCF_006345805.1. Classification (NCBI taxonomy): domain Eukaryota; kingdom Metazoa; phylum Mollusca; class Cephalopoda; order Octopoda; family Octopodidae; genus Octopus; species Octopus sinensis. The sequence continues at coordinate 21,431,900 of NC_043012.1, forward strand.
CACAGTTTCTATCTGATTGAACTCATCGGCGGAACAAGACAATTGTTTTCTGCCAAGAAATAGTAAGGATATTCAGTAAAACAATAAAATCGGGAGAAAACAGAGATGTTCTATGTCGGTAAAAAGTAATATGAAATAAACGGCGGAATTTAGTTTTTTATGGGATGAGGAAGACATATTTAGAATAGAACGCTTTGTCGGCGGTGGGGAGATGGAAGGTCGTCTGATTTTGAGGGACATATACAGTGACATTACTGAGAGAAGGGGATGAACAGATAAGAAGGCGGGTGAGGTAAGTGTTGATAAATAGGGAGACGGTTGCAGCGGAGAGGAAAGTGAATACCCAGAGATTTTGTTTGACGTTTTAAGTTGATTGGAAGAAGCGTGGAGGCGCAATGGCCCAGTGGTTAGGGCAGCGGACTCGCGGTCATAGGATCGCGGTTTCGATTCCCAGACCGGGCGTTGTGTGTGTTTATTGAGCGAAAACACCTAAAAGCTCCACGAGGCTCCGGCAGGGGATGGTGGTGATCCCTGCTGTACTCTTTCACTACAACTTTCTCTCACTCTTACTTCCTGTTTCTGTTGTACCTGTATTTCAAGGGGTCGGCTTTGTCACTCTCTGTGTCACGCAAAATATCCCCGAGAACTACGTTAAGGGTGCACGTGTCTGTGGAGTGCTCAGCCACTTACACATTAATTTCACGAGCAGGCTGTTCCGTTGATTCAGATCAACCGGAACCCTCATCGTCCTAACCGACGGAGTGCTTCCACACACATGATTGGAAGAGAGAAGGTAATTAATGACAGGGAAACAGGACAACACTATATATATACCAACATACACACACACATACGTATATACATATAAACGCGTGTGTGTGCGAGAGAGAGAGAGAAAGAAAGAGGGGGTGTTTAAATCTATTGAGCACAATAAAGCGGAAACTTTGTTATACTCATCAAAAGGCCTGAGCCGAGCATCTATGTTTCCATGGCCCGACGCACATGCGTTTCTGATGCGACTGCACACGAAAAAAAATCAAATTTAACCCGGGTTTTCAGCAGAGGTTGACTGTAGACCAATACTCAATCTGAATACAATTCGAAATGCATAACGGTAAAAACACGGAAATGGCCCCGGACAATTAACAGAGTTGAAAAAATCTTCATAGTTCCACATTGTAAATATCTTCATAGAAATAATTCAAACCATTAAAAATCTCTGAACGAAATTATATTTATCTTCTTTATGAAGGCTTTTATGAACCACTTTTCCAAATGCAGTATTTCATTTTGTCTTAACAACTTGCATTTCAGCATTAATTTTGTCTTACAAACATGCAATCAGTCGTGCACACATTTATAAACACTTGCATACAAAAAACACTTATGCTTGTATGCATTCAACGGAACAGCCTGCTCGTGAAATTAACGTGCAAGTGGCTGAGCACTCCACAGACACGTGTACCCTTAATGTAGATCTCGGGGAGATTCAGTATGACACAGAGTGTGACAAGGCTGGCCCCTTTAAAATGCAGGTACAACAGAAACAGGAAGAAAGAGTGAGAGAAAGTTGTGGTGAAAGAGTACAACAGGATTCGCCACCAACCCCTGCCGGAGCCTCGTGGAGCTTTTAGGTGCTTTCACACAATAAACACTCACAACACCCGGTCTGGGATTCGAAACTGCGATCCTACGACCGCGAGTCCGCTGCCCTAACCACTGGGCCATTGCACCTCCACATACACATATATACATACATATACATATATAATATGTGAAGAGTGATTTGTTTCAGTGGAGTGTATATTCTATTCTACAGCTTGGCATGCGTACATACGTGTTTATATACATTAAAAATCAAGAGAAGAAATAGAATCAAAGGTCCTTTCCGACCCCTACACTCATAAGGGCCGGTGTCCTGGATTCTGTAGCGTATGTATCTCCTCCTGGACGGGACGCCAGACTATCGCAAGATTTTTCACTTTTGCCAGCTGAGTGGACTGGAGCAACGTGAAGTAAAGTGTTTTGCTCAAAAACACAACGCATCACTCGGTCCAGCAATCGAAACCACAATCTTACAATCAGTAGTGAAACGCCCTAACCACTAAGCCATGCGCCACCACACTTAAATACACACACGCACATGCACACACATACATGTATGCATTTTAAATAATATTCTATCATATCTCTCATCAATATTGTTATTACAGCAGAACTGATTGTGCGACCAATTACTACAATGCAAAATACACTAACAAACTTGTTAACTGTACGAGGTACACTGTTATAGTAGCAAGTAAGCGACCAGCTAAAATACTGCGGCGTTGAGTGAGTACAGAATATTATTTGTATGAGAGAAAGGAATCGTAGTAAAAATAAAATCAATACTGAAGAGGGAAGCAGGAGTTTAGAAGAAAATAGAACAGCATGCTGTGTCTGTAACTAACAACATCCTTCGCAGTATACTATCAATGCAAGCTGCAGTTCTTCCGTTTCCATCATGGCTGGAGTATATAGCAATCAGACGCTGAAAATTGAAACATGCAGTTATAAACGCACGCGCCCACACAAACAGAGACATAGACAGATACATGTTATATATATATATATATATATATTATATATATATACACTACATACATACATGCATACATACATATACAGCAAATATATTTTTATATATGTATATATACTTAGAAGATGTGTGGTGTGTATACATATATAGATATATAATATATATATATATATATATAGTATATATATATATATTGTGGTGTTGTGTGTGTGTGTGTGTGTATACACAAGATGTTTGGTGTGTTGTGTGTGTATACACAAGATTGTGTGTATACATATATAGATATTTAATATATATATATATATATATATAATACATACACATGGCATGCATATATATATATATATATATATATATATATATAATATATATATAATATATATTAGAAAAAAATGAGGTAATCGATCGGATGGTTCATAGTTTATAGATATTTAATTTATATATTACATTTTTTACATATATATCTATCATATTTCAGATCATATCATTCGGATTATTAGCGCTTTCTCCCAATCCAGTGGTGTTTTCATATATATATATATCACCGTAATCACCGTGACCAACCAGGCTATAAGATGTTATAATATATATATCACCGTGATCACCGTGACCAACCAGGCTATCAGATGTTATAAGATATATATATATATATATATATCACCGTGATCACCGTGACCGACCAGGCTATCAGATGTTGTTACACATCGCTGGTCACAATGCGCTTTGCATTGTCTTAGCCTTAAAATGACGCCAACCCGCTGGCTAAGTGAGCAGGCCAACAGAAGAAAGAGTGAGATAAAGTTGCGCCGAAAGAGTACAGCAGGGATCACCACCACCCACTGCCGGAGCCTCGTGGAGCTTTAAGTGTTTTTGGTCAATAAACATCGAAACCGCGAGTCCGCTGCCCTACCACTGGGCCATTGCGCCTCCACATATATATATATATATAATATATATATATATATATTATATAATATATATATATATATAGATAATGCACATATACAATCGATACATACATATATACTTAGAAGATGTGTGGTGTATATATACATATGTGTTTTTATTATATAACGCACACCACACATTTATATATATACATGCATGTATCGTATGTATGTATGTATCTATGTATGTATGTATATGCCGCGTGTGCGGCATATATATATATATATATATATATATATATGCTGTGTGGTAAGTAGCATCCTTACCAACCACATAGTTCCGGGTTCAGCCCTACTGCGTGACACCTTGGACAATTGTCTTCTACAATAGCCTCGGGCCGACCAAAGCCTTGTGAGTGGATTTTGTAGACGGAAACTGAAAGAAGCCCGTCGTGTGTGTGTGTGCGTCTATATGCTAATGTGGCTGTCTTTTTCCCCCACCATCACTTGACAACTGATACTGGTGGTCTGTGTACGTCCCCGTAACTTAGCGGTTCAGCAAAAGATACCGATAGGATAAGTACTTGGCTTACGAAGAACAAGTTCTGGGGCCGATTTGTTCGACTAAAGGCGGTGCTCTAGTATGGCCGCAGTCAAATAACTGAAACAATTAAAAGAATAAAAGAACATATATATATATATATATATATATTATATATATATATATATACAAACTTCTTAAAAGTGCACATGACATTCCCTTACGTTTTCTCCAACCAACTCACGTTCAGGCAATTGGAAAAAACCAGCAAAAGTATTGACATACTTGCTTAAGGATATCCCAGTCCCTAACACCGTTATTGTGAAGCCCAATGACCGGTAACATTGCGGTGCTAGGGAGGTGGCTGGTTTTTATCCTCGGGACTCACGCAACTGAGTCACTGCAATGCATCATGTCTGGTGCTCTAAAAATATTCTGCGAATCTACTACCCTGTACTTGTACTTTATTTATTCATCTTCAAAGGGTGAGAAAAAAACATTGACCTTTCAGCTCAGAATTAGGCTATATACTTCGAATCATTCTCTACTCAGTGTTCTAACGATTTTGCCGATACACATACACCCAAACCACCCCACACACACAGATATACACACACATACACACACACACACATATGCATATGTATATAGATAGATAGATAGATAGATAGATAGATAGATAGATAGATAGATAGATAGATAGATAGATAGATATAGATAGATAGATAGATAGATAGATAGATAGATAGATAGATAGATAGATAGATAGATGTATATGTAAGTGTGTGTATGCATATATATATATACCAGAGTAAGCATATAAATATGAATAGCGGAGGTAGAGTAATATGCTTTATCAATAACATTGCAAAGACATCACAAAAGTGTGTACGTGTGTGTGTGTGTGAGTGTATGTGTGTGTGTGTGTGTGTGTGTGTGTGTGGTGTGTGTATAAAAGTACAAACTTTGAGAGAACATGAAAATATTTCTCAACCAAAAATGTCCGACGAACGGGAACATGAAACTCAGTAGTAATTTTTGTGATGTCTTTGCAGCTTTATCCATATTAATATATATATATATATATTATATAATATATATATATATATATATATATTATATATAATAATACATACATACATACATACATACATACATACATACATACATACATATATACATACATACATACATACATACATACATACATACAACATACATACATACATACATACATACATACATACATACATACATACATACATATATATGCATGTATGTATCTGCAAATATACATATGTAATATATATTATATATTATATTTATATATATGATGTATATGTATATGCAAATACATTGTATGTATATTATACATGTGTGAGAGTGTGTGTGTTATGTATATAATATATATATATATATATATATATTATATATATTGACCCTTATTTCTAGCAATGCCGGTACTAATCTGCACCCTTGTTCATTGATTTGCATTTAGGTTTTAATTGCTAACCGGCCGCCTATATTATAATATATTTAGTATACTGCATTATATTATTTATACTATATTATATGTATATATGGAAGAGTGCATCAATGGAACAGCTGAGCTCCGGGAGAGACGGAAAGAGTACGACTCTACTCCCTGGAGCGAAGATATGGGAGAGGTATGCAGTGATATATGTGTGGAAGATACTGGAGGGATTGGCACCAACTTTGGAACTGAGAGTTATGCCAGACCACGAATCGGACGTCACTGCACTGTTCCAAAAGTCCCAGCTGTTCCATCTAAGGTGAGGACTATGTACTACAATAGCTTAGGATTCAAGGACCCACGGCTATTCAACGCCTTGCCAAAGCATCTGAGAGATCTCCATGCTTTCATGAAACAACCTGACCTCTTGCTGTCCAAGGTCACAGATGAACCATTATCCAGGCAGGAGACTCAAAAGAGGGCAGCAGTGTCAAACTCCCTCCTTCTCCAAAAGCCAATCACATAGAATTGGCCAATTAAAGGGTGATAACACTGGCGGTGCTCCAGCATGGCCACAGTCTTTGGGCTGAAACACATGACAAAATAACAGAATAACACAATACATATGTATGCATATGTAATATATATTATATATATATGTGTGTGTGTGTGTGTGTGTGTGTGTGTGTGTGTGTGTGTGTGTGTGTGTGAATATATATTCACATATATATAGAAATATATATACACACACATATACGCACGCACATATATATATATATGTATGTATGTAACATATGCATATGGGTATCTGGGCTTGATTGAATTGCAATAAGTATTCATGTACAAGAGAACGATGTGACATATAAGTTACATTCTAAAATTTGACAGATGTGTGTGTGTGTGTGTAAGAGATGGGGTTTGATAGTATATGTTTATGCGTATATGCGTGTGCTTATGTATATATTCCTTTACATATATAATGCAGCTGCGCACACGCACAGTCATATATATATATATATATATGTGTATGTATATATATATATATATATATATATATGTATGAATATGTAGATGTGTTTGTAGCATATATGTATTTGTGTGTTTGTGTGCGTGTTCGTGTATGCGTGTGTATATATATATGTATGCATACACACACACACACACACACACACATATATATATATATATATATATACTGTTATGAATGCACATTGTAATTGCAATGAAAGGTGGTTGATTAAGAAATAATGAATATTAATGGGTGAGGTGATATGTATAACCTTAGCTTTAAAAAACAGGATTGTTAGAAGGTATGACATCCTTTTGTAGTATAATAGTATGCATGAAGCATAAACAACGTCTACATATACGAAAGCACATAAATGAGTATATGAAAGAAGTATATAAGACGCAAATTGTCGCTTAAAAGCTTGAGTGAAATTCCAAAGTGGTAAAGCGAATAGTTTCAGGCAAACAGCTTACTTAGATAACTTAGATATGTTTCGACCAAAGATTGGTCCAGGCCATGTCTTACTTAATAGCACCACCTGATAGGATTATTCGAATCCTGTTTAAGTCAAGTTTTGTTCAAGTAGTGAGTTCATGTTGGGTGAATTGTATCAAGTTTTGTTCAAGTAGTGAGTTCTTGTTGGGTGAGTTGTATCCAATTATGGGTGGCTTATCTGGTATTCTTTGAAGGAATCTATCCAGACTCACAAATTTTTGTAAAATCAAATGAGAAAATTTATATCATGCCGAGTATTCCGTTGTTTGAATTAGTCATTTGTTAATATATTATTTGTTTAATGTTATAAAGCCTGTTTACAGTATCTTAAAATGACAGATTATTCGTTCAAACCGTGAATATCTTGAAATATTATGAACATTTTTTTTGCTTAAGCAAAGTCGGCAGCATAAATTTACCACAAGTTGCTATATACATATGGAGTAGAATATCCAAAAAAAATTGGCCGTTCAACTTTATACGTTGCAGAACTATTTTCTTTTAAAAACAAAATAAGCTCGGAAATGCAGGTTTCCTTAACGCATGTGTATGTTGATAACAACGAACTTTAAACGATTCTTATAACATCCATCTGTTATAACTTCAGGAAAGACTATCGTTATCAGATTAAACCTTAGCACAATATATTTTGAAGTTTCATCAATTACCCTTTAGAGAGCAGTTGTTTGGATCAATGGAATTATAAATAGAAGCGAATATATTGTTGTTGAAGATATTTTTGGAATTAAAATTGTTGATTGAACTTGCGAAACTTTTACAGTAAGAATATACCACCTTTACTGAATTTCTACAAAAATATTTCATGTCTTTAATTCTTCTTAAAATGGAAAGAGCTCAAATTCAAAAGCTTTCTAACTCTGTATGTTTGTAATTCTAAACTAAATATTAACTAAGGAGTATCATAACATACTCGTTAGTTTATTTTTATGTTTAGGATATTAAGACGGGTTGTGTATTGCAAATTATCTGCAAAACCAATCGCAAAGGACTTCATTTTAAGAAGCACAATCAGTGTGACCTTCCTCTGAATGTAATAAGATGAACGTTTCCTCATATTAGGGACTAAATTTAGTAGAATATAAGTAGTTTGTTCGAATTGTTATTGGTACAAAATAATCGTTATGGGGTTTACAATGATCTTTCATTAGATACGCGCGCGCGCGCTCATAAGCGCGCATATTATGCCGCTGTTGTCATAGCAACTATTGACAACAATACTGGAAATATAAGTAGAAAGAGTGTATGTGATTGGGGAGAAGATTAAAAGAGTTCGAAAAATAGATCGTAGAGGAAGACGTGAGAGAACGCAAAATCTCTCTGGGAGATAAAAATCCCAAAAGAGAAAGGGAGAGAATGGGGAGAGAGTGGGAGGGATAGAAGGGAAAATAGAATTGTTGAAAAACAGTCAGAAAGGGATAATATTGAATGGTTTATTAAAAAAAGAAAGGGGGGAAAAACGATTATGAGAAAAGGGGTGGTGCGAGTTTACCATTTTATCAATTTTGTTTTTATTGAATGAAATTTGTTTTGCATAAATATTTTATCACTAAAATTTGTGCTTGCATATTTTATTCCATATTGATCTTTTATAAAAGCCTACACCACTGTATTGTATGTGTGTGGGTGGGAGTGACTGTACATATATATATTCAGATATACACACATATAAAATATAGTATACATGCATACATACGGGGTTGTTGTTTGCCTGTATTTGTCAGCTTTGTTTGAGCAGATCTATAATTAGGAGTTTAGCATTTATCGAGAGTAGGGCATGGGCAACCTTTTTCGGGAAGTGGGCCGTATGAGACACGACTCATCATCAGGCGGGCCGCACAACGAAAAATTATTCAAGGTAATATTTCGTTTACGCGTGCCAGTCTGAATGTCTTGTGGTTCGTACGAAGCAGTCTGACCATCACTGATCTAGATTTTGTGTTTGTTTTCTCAGATGATAAAGCATTATTCGAAAATAGTTGCTATTTCTAGTAGAATCCCACCGAATGCAACCTCGCCTTCTTCCTGATTCGGTTCAATAATGTTCCAGTTAAGTACTGGGGTGGAAGAGATACAATACTGGTTTCACATTTTGCACAAGGCCAGCAATATCGGGGAGGGGTAAGTTGTTTACATCGAACCCGGTGCTCGACTGCTATTTATTCTATCGACCCTGAAAGAATGAAAGGTACAGTTGACTTCGGCAGAATTTGAACACAGAACTTTAAACATTAGGCATTTTGCCCAGCGTGCTAACGGGTCTGCCAGTTCGCAGCCTTCAGTGGGGTTTAATATTCCTACCAAGATGAGTTTTTCGTAGTAGGGCCAGCTGTGAGAATTGAAAAAGGTTGAGAGATCAACTAGCCATGTTTAATAAAAACTTGCCCGGGGCCATGGCGAAGAACAAAGAAGTATATAAGCCCCAAATCATTTGTTTTCTCAATGATTTGGGACAGGATGCAAAGAATTTCCCCAATAGTTTTCAAAGGGAAGGTGCCAGTGTTCGACTGCCGAAGAACCTCTACTGTAAAACATTGCATCTACGAAGATAATTAAATTAGAATTCCACATAGAAGTTGGTTCGTCGTTCCATGGCAGTGGAAACAAGTTCCAATCAAGACAGCATTTTTCACTCCACAATGTAATGTGTGGCATTGCACCAAAATTAGAAATCATTATTTTTTATTTTATTTTATGTAAAAACAGACTCTTACAAAGCTTACAAAGATAAGATAGGTTTATAAGGAATGCAGAATAAATGTTGAGGATATATATATCTAACTGCTGGCTTTCTTTAGTCACTTTGCTTTAATATCTAGCGTTAACACTCTATATTTAAGAAGATATCGAAGAAACCTACAAGAAAATCAAGTAAATTCTTGGCAATTGTCCAAACCAATTTTCGATAACATATGTTTGAAGTGAATTTATAATTTTGCTTGTTAATCTATTCTCACAAGATTTAAGGTTTAAAACCGCGATGTTCTACTGTCTACTTTCAGTGTTTTAGTGTATATATGTGTGCGTGCATGTGTGTGTACGCGTGTGTGTAGAGAGAGAGGGAGAGGTTGATAGATAATAGGTAGATAGATAGATAGAGGCATATATTTATATGTACTATATATATATATGTATATATATATATATATATTTATACACACATACATATATAGATAGGCACACACACACACACACACACATATATATATATATATACATATCTTGATCGCTAGCCACTAAAACTTTTTCTATTTTCTCTCCCTGTATATTTCTCTGTTCCATTCTGTTGAAGAGCGTAGGCTCGAAACGTAAAAGACTTTCTTACTTCCCGAGCGTTAAACTAATACATCTGTTTGTTGTTTACACACCCATCTTCGTCTTTTGTTTGTTTCTGGTTGTTGTTGTTTTTGTTGTAAATTCCAACTATATGTATATATATATAGATATATATATATATATATATATATATATATATATACCTGATGTGAGGTATTATCATAAATTTCTCATTTTAGGCCGATAACTTTGGTCTTGGTGTTTGTTTTTGTTTTTAGGAGTTTGGGGTTTTTTTTTGTTTGTTTGTTTTCTTTCTTTCTGCTTTTTTGTATGAATGTAACATGAGCGAGAAAGGTATAACGACTGAGAGGAAGGTGAGAAAGAGATGCAGAAATGGAGATAAGAAAGAAAGAAAGAAGAAAGAAGAAAGAAAGAAAGAAAGAAAGAAAGAAAGAAAGAAAGGAAGAAAGAACGAAAGAAAGAAAGAAAGAAAGAAAGAAAGAAAGAAAAAAAAGAAAGAAAGAAAGAAAAAAAAGAAAGAAAGAAAGAAAGAAAGAAATAAAGAAAGATAGAAAGAAAGAAATATACATATATATATATATTTATATACGCACTAAGTATGGGGTTTAGATCACAGGTAATCTAAACGATTAGGTACGCTAGGTAAGTGCTGTAACGGATTACTAGGGCTTTCAAGGTTATAGCTGAGATGGTAGTCATGGTGCTATTGCAGATTTCCAGTGCAGCAGATACATAGTTGTTGAAAGAGGACAACAAACATTAAGGCAAGGCAAACATCTCAATTCATATGCATTATTATTATTGGAATATGAGATGATTGCCTCGCCTTTGTTTGTTGTCCTCTTTAACAATTATATATATATGCATATATTTAAGGTGTATTCCATTAGGTACGTATTAGTGTACAAAATAAAGCTCTTTCACCCTTAGAATAAACATACTCCTTCTTCTTGACTCTCTTTATTCATTTATATATATGTATATATATATATATATATATATATATATATATACATACATACATACATACATACATACATACATACATACATACATACATACATACACATACATACATATTGTTGTTTTAGGAATTTAAATTTCAGGAGAAAGTGAAATTTTTGTTTTTATTGATAATTTGGAAAAGTGAATCTCAAAATACATTAAACTATAAATAACACCATGCATATATTGGGTTGAAAAATTCGATGGGTGCCAGGAGGACTTCTTCAACCAATATTTACACGCTTTTGTGCCTTGAGATCCGCTATTTCAAAAACAGAATCATTTCACATTCAGTGAAATTCTTATAACATCAACAAACTACGATTCTCATTAGTAAGAAAATAGATTCTCAAATAGACACAGAAATATGAAGGCTTGTCTTGATTCAATGGTTGAACACCTGTCATACATGCGGGAGATGCAGGTTCAAGATCCACGGGTAATCTTCAGCTTTTTGTTTCCGAAAAGGTTTTTCAACCCAATTTTTGCATGTTTTTGTTTATAGCTTTCTGTCCTTCGAGATCCACTCTTCCAAAAAAAAAAAGAAATATGTGTGTATATATATATATATATATATATATATTCTGCTTAGGCATAGCTATACAGATAACTTGGTGTTAGAACTCAATATGCATATGTTGCAGAAAAATGCATTTTTGGGATACAGAGCGTGATATGTAATTAAACAAATTACAAAGGAATACGAAATTATGGAATTAACTTCATTACCTTACAGTTGTTTCTGCTATAAAAGGCAATGCACACATAGCTACGTTCTTGTGCATCACTTTATAGCCTCATCGGAGCAAGCACCCAGTTATGACTACATTGCGTCTTACAGCGGAAACAGCTGTAAGCTAATGAAGTTCTTTACATTTCTTGTTCCCTTGTGTGTGTGTGTGTGTGTGTGTGTGTGTGTGTGTGTGTGTGTGTGTGGTGTGTGTGTGTGTGTGTGTGTATGTATGTGCGATTTGAAAAAGCTGTCGGTTTTGACGATGACCGTTAAATTATTCGATCACCTAAATTACCAACTCGTTAGATTAACTTGCAAGTGGTTGAGTATTCCATAGCCTCGTCTATTCTTAAATACAGTTCTCAGAGCCCCCTGTCTACAATAAATCAATTTGGTTCTACCAGTTTTCATACCAGCATTTTTGTTATTGGTTAAACGCTAGATGGCATCTGGGTTATCGATGCTAAAGCCTCCTCAGTTATCAGCCAACACCAGAAATGTTCATGTGAGTAGTTATGCTGATCCACCTCTACCTCAGACTACAACCAGGAAGCAAATACCTAACATAGTTTTTGACTATTGAACCATATCCCTCGCGATAACATATATTAACCACCCAGCGCCGGAGGGCATCCGTGGATCAACTCTGATTATATAAGACAACTCGCATGATGGGAGTTAGCCGGGAGCTCTTCAGAAAATATGGTTTTTTTTTCCTAATGAGCGGAGATACCTCAAAGGAAGTTGAACAGTTCTGCTGCAATTGATCATCAGATAAAATGCTCTTTGCTTTTCGTGAGAAAGTTTCGCATGGTTGTGCTGTCAAGAAATTTCAGAGTCATGATAACATACATGGCCAAAGTAGTCTATATTGAACCAACAATCTGTATTTTAGCTTTCGTATGGAAGGGCATACTTATGCAATACAGGAACAGGAAATAGTAACAAGATACATGTGGCAATAACGAAAGCTAGGGGCGCGTTTAAATGCGACAGCTAATGATGGTTCTGTTGAATTAAAACTGACAAAGTAACCCCTTTAGCTTATATATTTAGCGAAAAGTCTTGTCTCTGGTCCACAAAGCTGCTTGCATTTGGGCGTACTCCGGTCAGTTAGTGAGCCCTTGACCCTGTATAAATTTCTACTGCATATTATAATTTGTTCCTACACACATGTTCCTACATGTGCAGACGATGTGTTGGGGGGAGAAAATCTCGTAACGATATACAAAGACATAAACAACAGTAAGTTGGTGAAAACCATATCAATAATTTATCATAGCATTAATCAGAAACATCCAGAAGACGCTAGAAGCAAAAAAAAAAAAACTTAAGAGAGCCTCCGGGTGTATCTTTTTGCAATGTGATTAATGGTAGGAAGAAAGAATCGTGAAACGCTCACACCTGAACAAGCGAGGATGCTTCTATCCATGTTTGTGTGAGTGACCCAGCTTGGACTTCATTGTTCAAGTTGTTGTATCTTGACTCAGTTCCTGTATAATTAAATATTATGCGCTGTTTACTCGTTATCAAGTTTTAATATGGTCATTTTACATCGTCCTTACTCCTCCGTCTTTTTTTAAAATATATAACTCTCCCCCTTTCATTCTCCAATGATTTTATAATCCCATCTTTTTAATGTTTTTTATACGTCTGTATGAGCACTTGTGGCTAATAAACAATATTGTATTGTTGTTGTTGTACTAAATAACTAACAGTCACTGTAGTGCAGTAATTGGTTCCCAGCAAGTCGATAGTGCGACGCAGTTTCCATTGTTTCTAAGAATCACTCACACTTCACTAAAGTTACGAACAATTCTAGTTTGTCGTATTAAACTGATGTGAAAGAAATCTTTCTCTGCACTTGTGTATTATAACTAACATACCCAGGTTTGATTGCTATTCTCTATTGAGAAGTAAAGCTTTCTTTCTCTTGCAGGCACAAGGGCTTGAATTATGGGGAAGGGAGTTACGCGATAACATGGATCCTGGTGGTACTTATTCCAACTGGCTTTATTTCATCCATCCCGAAAGACAAAGTAGACTTCGGCGAAATCTTAACTCGGATCATAAAGCCGGAAGAATTAACGATAAGCATTTTGTTCGGTGCACTAACGATTCTGCCAGCTCGACACCATTCTATACTTAAACTATAATGCAACGTTTTTATAAGGTAACAGGGATGAATACATCTGGCTTACGAACTCCTTGTGGTTATAAAGCATTCTTAAAACTGCAACTAAGCTACGCTATAATAAAGTAGGTGTAAACACAGAGTTATCTCCCTTGTCTTTCTTGACCAGAATTAATTATTAAAATATTGTTATTTCATACCTCATTACGGAGTATTTTATACTAATCATATTTTCTTCACACTCTACATTAAGAATGTTTGTGTTATGTGTCTGTTTTTCATGCAACCACCGAGCAGTTTTCCTCTGGTCTTTCTTGAAATTAAATTTCCAAGTTCTTTTTATTTTTGCATTCCTTTCTTGAATCACAAGGATCCACAGCTTATTTTCTTAATTCCTTCGTAACAAATAAATTATAGATCCTCTCTTGAGTAGGGGGTTAAATTACCAGATTTTCGCCAATTCGAGAAACTGCCCTATATTTCTTCTATCTATTTCTTTTCTTGTGCATCGTAAAGGACGAAGGTTAGAGCTCTCATTAACCAATTTGAACTCTAAGGGATTGTTATCTCTGCTAAACTTATCACATCTCTATACTGTAAAAGTAAAGGATAAAACGCAAACTATAAACGACCAACAGGCTCCATACGTCAGGTTCTATACGTCGTTAAGTCACTAACCAAACATTTCAGTAAAGTACGTGACCGAGGTGAGACCTTATTTTTATACTTAACTTCATTTTTTTTTTTTTTGAAAATTTTCAACTCGAAATAAGGGTGATATTTTTGAGTTGAAATCGTTTGCTAGAAGTAATGATGTGGGAAGAGAAAACACATCTGCTTCATTCATGTCATGTTGAATTCAATATACGAGAAGTAAAGGTGGTAGGGTGAGTTGGTTGACACCTCCAGGTAGGATCTTCTTCACATCTCACCAATACGTTATTATTCTTTTACTTGTTTCAGTTACTAGACTGCGGTCACGCTGGAGCACTACCGTGAAGGGTTTTAGACGAACAAATCGACCCTAAGACTTATTTTTTCAGCCTAATACTTAGTCATTTTTGCCGAACCGCTAAGTTACGGGGACATAAACACATCAACATCGGTGGTCAAGCAGTGATGGGGGGAGAAGCACAGACACAAAACACACACGCATAGGTATATACATATATGTATACGATGGGTTTCATTCAGTTTCCGTCCACCAAATCCACTCACAAGGCTTTGGTCGGTCCGAGGCTATAGCAGAAGACACATGCCCAAGGTACCACACAGTGGGACTGAACCTGGAACTATGTGCTTGAGAAGCAAACTTCTTACCACACAGCCACGCCTGCGCCTATATATGTGAGTGTGCATGTGAATGTGTAAATATATATATAATGGAGGAATTGTATACATACATGTTTGTGTCTATCTATATACTTGCACCATATTCCCCCATCTTTACACATATCTATATACATACATGCACACATACACACATATGTGTGTATGCGTTTGTGTGTCTACCTGCTATATATATGTGTGTGTGTGTGTGTGTGTGTGGTGTGTGTGTGTGTGTGTGTGTGTATGTGTGTGTGTGTGTGTGTGTGGTGTGTGTGTGTGTGTGTGTGTGTGTGTATCGTTACGGAACACAACTCCATCCTAGCCCGAAAATCTATTTCATCTTCGCAGTATACCATGAGCAGGTCACTTTTCGGTGTTATTCTTTTAAAGATTCATATAACTTCATAATATATCATCGATGCTCGAATAATATCGCAGACAGATCTGTAAATCCTAGATCGGTCTGAATTCCCACATGAACCCAAAGCAGCAAAGCATCGAACTAGGAACACTGAACCTTCATTCGTCGAAGCGACGAGAGAATCCAACAACAGCATTTAGTCACACAATAGCGTTAATCAGAAAAAAAAGAGAAACACAGCAAGCAATTGGCAGAAATTGGTTGTATCGATTGGTTACCGGCTCCAAAATATTTCGTGAACAACAAGTGTCTTGTCACGGATGCAAATATTGTGACCCAGACAGAGGTCGTTAAATATTTCATGACTCAGTCGACCTGGCTGAAAATAGGAACCACATGGAGATCCTATTCATCACAGTTGACATTGAGAAACTTTTCTGAATGTAATTCGATTTTACGTTGCTACTGCTAAAGTTGCTACTGCTAAAGTTTTTACTTGGTTAAAATGAACTCAGTCGCCCTCACTGCTAATGTACAGCAACCAGTCCTGCAGCAAATGAATCCTAATAATTGCTATATTGATATAGTGTTCATTATATTAAAAATGAAAGCTCAATAAACAGTTGCTAGTCAACTAAACACTGCGATTCTGGCAATAGCCGCATGTTTATATATATATATATAATGATATGTAGAGGAGATGGTGGGTTTATGTGTCTGTTTTGCTACCAATGATTGCCTGAAACAGAAACAAAAAAACACCATATTTGAAACGCTGTTGAAAATGTACTAATATGCGACTCGGCATTAAAATTCACTAGAAATAAAAATAGTTTTTGCTGTTGTTGTTGTTGTTGTTGTTGTTGTTGTTGTTGTTGTTGTTGTTGTTGGTGGTGGTGGTGGTGGTGGTGGTGGTGGTGGTGGTGGTGGTGGTGGTGGTGGTGGTATTTTTAAAACCCAACTGTACCCTATTGAGCAAACCCAAGATCTTGTGTTTTTAAGGGTATCTAAAATCAGGTTAACGAATGCGTTTTCTTATATAAGACGGTGGGGGAGAAATCTAAGGGAGATTTGATTGCTAGTTCTAGAAGGTCAAGCGACCACAGAGATGCTCCATCTTAAGCTAATAGATGCGGTCGTAACTATTGAACGCAAGATCGTCTCTGATTATGCATACTTATTATCAAAGGCATTCCAGCCGTGACTATCCTATCTTTTAAGTTACATACGATTTACATTATCCAATACTTCTTTTCCTTATTTAAGAGAGGTGAGGTGCTATTTGACATCTATTTCTAGCAGATTCAGTGACTAATTGGAGCAATAGCCACAGATAACACAGTGCTAATTCCTCCAACCCACAACAACAGAGCCTGCAGTTAATTGCAGTTAAACCTCAAACGGTTTTAGCTAGAAGAAAGGGCAAGGCTTACGACCCGTTTTAAGGTTTCTGGAGAGAGTGATGAGAGCAATTTATCTTCATACCCGAAATCTGGTCCATGTCCTTCAACTAGAATGCATTTCATAAAGCGCATTCTCTGACCAGTTAGTGATGCTAAATCGGAGTGACAGGTTAAATCTCAAAGACTACAATATAATTAATTATGGAACCTGAAGACAATCTCAATGAAACCATCTTCCTATCGATAACCTATATTTAAAAATCAAACTTACGTGAATGTTTTGTTTGTTTTTTTTTGTTAAATTTTGATTTTTAATTGTAAGGGGACAAAAATATATAATAAATATACATATGAAATATATAAGTATACAAACACCAATAGGATGAGTAATTCAAGAACTTTCTGGTAAACATGTTTCAAGTTTGTTTTTACTACAAATACGAAGGGAATATTCATACACACACACATACACACACACAACACACACACACACACACAATATATATATATAATATATATATATATATATATATATATATATATATATATATATATATATATATACATATATATATATATAATATATATATATATATTGTTTATATATATATAATATATATATATATATAACTTCCCTTTGCAAATACTGATTAAAGCACAGAAAGTGTGTCAATAGCCAGCTAGAGGAGATGTCTTCCTGGGACTACAAGCTACAGTAGCATCGTCCCCTCTGGGTCACCTACATTTAGGTGGCAAATATACTTCTCGATGTTGTACAGCTACTGTTTATTTTATAGCTTGCTCAGAGATTTATTATTACATATATATATATATATATGTATATATATGCATACATATATATATACATATATGCACAATATGTAGTAGGTAGGTCGGTCGGTCGGTCGGTAGGTTGGTAGGTAGGTAGGTAGGTAGGTAAGTAGGTAGGTAGGTAGGTCGGTAGGTAGGTAGGTATAAACACAAACACAATGTATGTATATAGGCGTTGTGTTGTTTGTGCGCGTACAATTTAGAAAACGTGTAAAACAAGTCTACTCGTGAAACTCGAACCACTTATCAATTGGATGTCGTGTGTGTGTGTGTGTGACGGGAAAGCAATGGGTTAGGTCCACTATCTCAGAAGCTGTAGGAATGCCAATCCGACAGACACCACATAATTTCTAAGTCTCCAAATTCACTCCTAAGATCTGGGTCAACCCCTGGACTATGGCAGAATAAACCTTACCCAAAGTTCCGCTCAGTGAAACTCCCTTCTAAGCTGTGATTAAAAAGCGAAATACTTAAACTGTCGACCACGCGTACGATAATGTCTAAGCCTGGGAAGCATCCCTTAGGTGTACTCGACTGTTTCGGGGCGGGTGGGGTTGGTGTGGGGGGGGGGGGGGTAAAATCTCCTTTGCGAATTAGAACTGTCACCGACATTTTTAGCGTGATAATCAATAGAAAAAGTGGTTACAGAGTCACAGATGTAATTGAATTCGCCATTTCAAACAGACAATTTTAACCCTTTAACTGCGAAATTTAATTTTATAGTTATTCCAGTAATGATATTAAAGAATCAAACAAAACTAGAATTGGTATTTTTTGCAAGTTACGTTGCCTCAATAAACCTGACATAACTCACCAAAAAATAGCTTTAAACATGATATTCTTCACCAAAAGGTAGATTGATATATAAAGCTGCTTTCCCCAGTTAAGGATAATGAAATGTTGCATGGATATATAGCTGATTTGTGCAACAAAAAGTTTAAGGTAATATTTCTGCTAATTGCAGAAAAGACGAGAAAATTTTCTACTCCGTGATACAAAAAGAATTTGAGATTAAAGAACGGAGCTTCATGTTGGTAGTCTTCAATCATTTTTACTTTGTGGGAACAAATAAAGCATAATAAATTATTGGTGCACCTCGTATTTTTTTTACTTCTTTCAGTTACTGGACGGCGGTCATGCTGGAGCACC
>NC_043012.1:21451243-21453743 GCF_006345805.1 Octopus sinensis
TAACCCGCTCTTATCAAAAATGCAGGCCTTGTGTTTATTCTAGAAAGAATTATTATTAAAGATCAAAGGCGGCGAACTGGTTAGAATCGTTAGCCCGACGGGCGAAATGCTTAGCGGTATTTCGTCTGTCTTTACGTTCTGAGTTCAAATTCCGCCGAGGTTGGGTTTGCTTTTCATCATTTAGGAGTCGATAAATTAAGTACCAGTTACGCACTGGGATCGATGTAATCGACTATCCCCTTTCCACAAATGTCAGGCCTTGTACTTATAGTAGAATGGATTATTAAAGGTTAAAGTTGACGCGCTGGTAGAACCGTTAGCGAGTCGGGTAAAATGCTCGGCAGCTTTTCTCCCACCCTTTTATGTTCTGAGTTCAAATTCCGCCTTTCATCTTTTCAGGGGTCAATATAACCGACTTACACCCTTCTTGGGACTTGCTGGCCTTGTACCAAAATTTGAAAGCGTAGGGTGACATGGCGGTAAGCTGGGAGAATCGTTTGAGCGTTGGAAAAAATGCCCTGCAGTATTCTTGCAACCCTTTACATTCTGAGTTCTAATCCCGCCGTTGTCAACTTTGCCTTTCATTCTTCCAGGGCCCAAGTACTGAGGTCGATGATACTGATTAATCCCTTTCCCCTCAACAATTGCTCGCCTTGTGCCAAAATTAGGAAACATTATTTTAAAGGGCGATGTATTAGCAGAACCGTTAAAGCATCGGACAAAATAACTTTAAACATTTCTTCCGGCTCCTTACGTTTCTAAATTACAATCATTACCGGGTTCGATGTAATCGCCTGTTACCCTCCTCTAATTTCCAGGCTTTGGGCCCTATCCGGGAAACAATAAATAGAAATTCGCTAATCACACGGTAGTGGTGAGCGTGGATGGCCGAGTGGATAAGGATACTGAAACCACCAGCTGAGAAATCGATGGTTCATATCTGATCAGCAACAGTACATTCTGTGAGGTACTGCTAACAACTAACGCTCAAATAGTCCTAAGAGCAGGCTGCCGTCCCAGACAACATTAACGGTTGTTCATTATAGCTTGAGGTGCAGATAACGAGGGAATCTGCTCTATTGTTGTCTCTCGAACGCAAGACATAACAGCTACATCTCCCTGAAATCACCTTAGATACTCAACAACACGTGCAGATTCCATAACTGAGGCTGCCAAGATAGCTTTGAATAAAGGTGGTAGATAAAGGTGGTATTTTTCTCAAGCGAACAGTTCATCCCGAAGCCTCAGATTTCTCTTTTCTCTAAACTCATTCAAATTCAGGAAAAAAATGTACTCATAACATACGTATTAGTAGTTACAAGATGCATCTCACCGATGGTCTGGGATGCTTCATTAGTAATATTTCTGCGGTCTCAGGTTTTTCTGGTCTGTCAACATCAAGTAACCCCTGACCCAGTTGTTCAAGCCCCAGCTTCCATCCCAGCAGCAACCGCAGACCATTGATCTACCACCTCACCTCATATTCTAGAAAGGTTATCTTTTCCTGATGAAGTCTAATAAGTTAGAAACATGTCTGGTGTTTCCACTATAAGGCTAAGATCAGGTTTACCCGCCACACGTATACACACACACACAGCATTGGTTACATTTTATTCCCAATTAATTTTAATTAATTTAAAATAACCAGGGTAATCTTCCTTACCTTTCTGAACTAAACTTAATCATTAAGTTAATGATTCTTTCTCTTCACCACGGATGAAGTTTAAATTTATTACAATTTCCTTGCTCGCAACATGATGTTAGCACTGACTTTGCAATTTAGCTTCACTGCAGAGCGTGTCCCTGAGTATTTTCCCCAGTCTTTGGGTAAAGCAATCGGTTAGATAAGTCTATGTAAATGAGTAGTGGGCACGGTTGGAATCGAAGATACACTTCCTGATGGCTTTGTCTGGAAACTGAATCGTTTGCACGCCGGACGAAACGCTTACCGGCTTTTCATCCGTTTTTTTTTAAAGTTCTGAGTTCAAATTCCACTGAGGTCGACTTTACCTTTCATCCTTTCGGGGTCAATAAAACAAGTACTCGTTGAATATTAGAGGTGGGGTGGGGGTCGATGTAATCGATTTATACTTCCTTCGAACTTACTGGCCTTGTACCAAGATTTGGAACCCATATTTATATCACAAATATGTGTGTGTATGTATGTATACATGCATACATACATATTTACACACACACACACACACACACACACACACGCACATACATATATATATATATATGGAGGCGCAATGGCCCAGTGGTTAGGGCAGCGGACTCGCGGTCGTAGGATCGCGGTTTCGATTCCCAGACCGGGCGTTGTGAGTGTTTATTGAGTGAAAACACCTAAAGCTCCACGAGGCTCCGGTGATCCCTGCTGTACTCTTTCACCACAACTTTCTCTCACTCTTACTTCCTGTTTCTGTTGTACCTGTATTTCAAAGGGCCGGCCTTGTCACTCTTTGTGTCACGCTGAACTACGTTAAGGGTACACGTGTCT
>NC_043012.1:21458743-21516243 GCF_006345805.1 Octopus sinensis
GGTCCAGTCTATTACCGAGGTCGACCTTGAATCACATCCTTTCGGGGTCAATAATATAAGTACCAATTGAATACTGGCGTTGATGCGATCGACTTCCCCCTCCCCTCAAAAAAATTACTGGCCTTGTGCCAAAATTAGAAAGAAAAGAAAACAATAATAACAGCATCACCATCTGCTATTTTCGGTATTATTTACACTTCCACCATCATCATCAAGTATCATCCTCACCATCACCATCAAACGGGGCAGTCTGTAAACAGCCGTTCAAAGATGCTAGAAATAGCTGCCAAATTTTCGTCAAATCACACGCAGCCATCCTTTTAAAGAGAGCACATTTGACAATGCAATCCTAGATACACCGTGTCAAGTAAAGGAAGGGATGTTCGAGGCCCGAGTGCCTTTTGTCATAGGTTTACTCGATCACGACTTACCTGGGGGTTAAACAACATCACCATAACTATCATCAACATCACTGTCACCCCCGTCATCATCGTCATCACCATTACTCCCAACAACGCCCCCTTTCCAATGGAAGAGCCTCTGCGCAGTCACTCGGCATGCAAAGTAGAGCAACCCAACCTTCCTCAGATCGTATCTAATCTACAAATCGAAACAAGGAAAGGACACAATGTGGCCCTAGGCTCCTCGAAAAAGATGTTGGGACGGTCATGCCTTTGACCATCGGGGTTAAAAAGACGAGATGGCTAGGCGTGAATGCTTTTAATCAGTGATCTGCTCGATCCGGGTTGACCAGGGGCCAAACAACGACAACAACAATACTAACAAACATATTGGGAACGGTGTTTTCTCTTCAAACACGCATTCAAGCTTAAGTTTCCTCGCTACCATCGCCACCTCCTCTCTCTCTCTCTCTCTCTCTCTCTCTCTCTCTTTCTCTCTCTCTCTCTCTCTCTCCACTTCATATTTTGTTAATCACTCATTCTCATTTAATTGTATATATTTTAATTATTTGTTTATTCATATGTTTCGTCTCATTCGATACCATGACCCCAACGTTTGTTTTGTCTGTCCCCGTATTGTCCCCTCTTTTTCTCAACCTTGTAGTGAATAAAGAAATACTCTCTCTCTCTCTCTCTCTCTCTCTCTCTCTCTCTCTCTCTCTCTCGTACACTCAAATGCGCGCACTCACACCTGACTCAAGCACATGCAAACTGAAACATACATTCTGGAACCGTGAAAACGCCGTGCAACAGATAACGACAGTCTTTGACTTCGACTGACACTCTAAAGAACACGACTATAGATTCTAACCATTCTTTGCTTCTCCCGATGCTACATTGGAGTCCCCTTCTCCATCCATCCATTTTCTCCGCCCGCTATTCCTGAGAGAATTACGGAGACTGAGTCTTCTAGAGCCAAGCTTCCATCGCGATGTATTTCCTTAATTCTCTCAATTCCCTGCAGCGAATACACTCGTCTGCGTCGTTTGTTAAGATCAGATGCCTTCGTATTCCCATTTTGTCGGATACGACTAAGTAAATCCGTATATAAAAAGAAAAAAACGCAGCTTTGCAGCAGGGTCGTGTAAGCAGAAGCGACAGTCAGGGCATTCTGGGTAGCGTGGCATTGTGGGTAATTGCTGCAATGAGTTTCTGCGCGATCCGTGTTATCACAGATAGATTCGTGATAAGCGTAACATGATTCACAATTGAGTGAACCGTGTTATGCCGGATCAGTGGCGAATGGCTCAATGATTAATAAGGCTACACGTATTAATGGCGAGCATCGTTATATAGAGGATAGAAGGCCCAGTTACAAATCTGCCGTCAATCACGCATAATGCCAGCAGTCTGAAGGAAAGGGCATCAGTCGTCACCGTCGACCCCAGGACCTGACTGATACTTCATCGACCCTGAGAAATTGAAAGGCAAGGTTGATTTTGGTGGGGTTTGAACCTAGAACATGAAGAACCGGAACAAACACCGCAGAGTATGTTTTTTTTCCCCCCAACGCTCTAACGATTCCCCCAGGTCGCTGCGAAGAAAATGCTTTGCCGTATTTCTCCCAGCTCTTTACGTTCAAGGTTCAAATCTTTCCGTGGTCAAATTTGTGTTTCATCCCTTCGGGGTCGATAAATAAAGCACAAGTCAAGTATTGAGTGTTGGTAATATAAAAAAAAATTCCTCTCTTCCTCTCAAAATTGCTGGCCTTTTGTCTAAATCAGAAATCCTTCGAACATGTTTTAATGGTGATCACCGCTAAATCGAACCAAGAAAGACACATTGTGCTTCTGCAGTCAATCATCCAGCACAATACAATTGTTAATAGCGAGCATTGTACGATAGAATGTAGGAGTTACACTACATACCTTCCATCAATTGTTTTCCACATTATATTACAGTGTATTACTATAAATAGAATCACATCACTCAGATCAGTCATGAGCCGTAGTTTAACCTGTTATTCCTAGGGTTAAACGAGGCCGGATATTAACCTGTTATCCATGGCGCATAAGGGACCGAGAGTAGGACAGTTCCCAGCTTGAACGGGAGGACGGTGTGTCTCAGGGTTAACTTCCTAGTTATTGCTGGAACTTAGTTGCAGCTGAGTGAACTGGAGCAACGTGAAATGAAGGCATTTTGCTCAAAGAACACAACACACCGCTCGGCCTGAGGATCGAAACTACAACCTTACAATCGTATTTTTAACACCCTAGCCGCTAGGTGACGCAACTTCGCAGAGTATATGCAATACGATGCCTATATTAATGACGAACACCGCTAAACTGAAGGCCTGGCTACAGTTCTGTCATTAACCACCTTCCACAGTACCTCATGACCCTTTTCTAGTAGGCACAAGGCCTAAAATTTGGAGGTAGGAAGCTAGTCGATGCCATCGACCCCAGTACTCAACTGGTACTTTATTTTATCGACCCGGAAAGGATGAAAGGCGAAGTTGACCTCGGAGCGTTTGAATTCAGAACGTAAAGACGGACTAAATGCCAGTAAGCATTTTGTCCGGCGTGCTAACGTTTCACAGCCTTAGTATATGATTCCTCATATACAAACTATTACAATGTAACATATATTAATGACCAGCATTGCTAAACAGAATGTAGACAGATTCTGATATCAATGGCTTTTCACAGAATCGTTTGTTTCTATTACTCTTTTACTCTTTTACTTGTTTCAGTCATTTGACTGCGGCCATGCTGGAGCACCGCTTTAGTCGAGCAAATCAAACCCGGGACTTATTCTTGTAAGCCCAGTACTTATTCTATCGGTCTCTTTTGCCGAACCGCTAAGTGACGGGGACGTAAAACACACAGCATCGGTTGTCAAGCAATGCTAGGGGGACAAACACAGACACACAAACCCACACACACACACACACACACACATATATATATATATATATATTATATATATATATATATATATATATATATATATATACATATATACGACAGGCTTCTTTCAGTTTCCGTCTACCAAATCCACTCACAAGGCATTGGTCGGCCCGGGGCTATAGCAGAGACACTGCCCAAGATGCCACGCAGTGGGACTGAACCCGGAACATGTGGTTGGTTAACAAGCTACTACCACACAGCCACTCCTGCGTTTTTTTTTTGGGGGGGGGGTTCAGTTGGGGGTGAACTCCCCTGTCGCAGATGACTGATAAGGATTCCACTATTTCTTGCAAAACAACCTGCGTAGACGATTCGTTTTATAGTGATCAAATGTTTGCACTGTACATTAGCACACTGTCTCCCGCCATCAAATCGACGTCTCCTGAACAGGTGCCACGGTGTACAAACACGTTAAACACCGATGTGATTGCAGAGCAACGCGAGATGAAGTGTTCTACTCAAGAACACCCGATCCGGGAAATGAACCCACGCTTTTACGATCACGAGTGCAACTGCTTAACCACAAGGCCACACGCCTTCATGCACAGTACAGCAGACTATAATATACTGTATAATGTACATGTTATACACATCACATACACTCTATTACAGCACATGTACTGATGGCAAACACTGTTAAACAGAACATCTGAGTACAGTGAAGTACAGTAGAGCAGAGTACATACAGTAGGATGAGGTGGAACTGAAAAGTTCCTGGATTTAGGTAAAAGAAAACACAGATTTTATTCAACACATCCCCCTCTCAGGTTCATACATTTACTGCAGCGGTCCTTCAGTTTTTCTAAGTCCTGTAAAAGAACTTGGAAAGTTGGACCCCCAGCCAGGCCTTTCGCGACACCCTTAAAGCCAAGAACTTTTCAGCACTCCTTTGTATGTATAATAATGGCGAACACCGTTAAAGAGAACATAGAAGCTACACGACAGTTTTGCCACCAAGTCCCTTCCACAGTACATTACTGCACAGTACTGTACAACGCGCATATTAATGACATGTAGATACACTACGGCATAGTGCAATGCCGCATGTGTTAATGACGAGTAGGGTTAGATAGGAGTAAGTTAACAAAAACCAGTATTCATTTCAATTCAGTTTTTTTAGCCAATAGTTTTGACCCGGAATTTGACGATTGGAGGGCGATTGTTTGAGCGCTGGCAATTTGGCACGGCAGACTAGACATTGAACCTGTTTTGGCGATGGTACTTTTTTGGCACACACACACACACACACACACAACACACACACACACACACACACACATACACACACGTACACGCACGCACATGTGCACAGAAATATGTGTAGATACATATAGAAAGAGAGAGAGAGAGGAAGGTAAAGAGAAGCATTACAGCATAATAATTAAACGCGACTGACAAAAATATGTTCGGTCTCCTCAAAAATATAAAGAGAAATATACTCACACACATAAACAGAGAGAGGGTGAGGCGAGGAGAGAGGGAGGGGACGGGAATAGAAAGAGAGACATTAAAACGCTTAAAGTCAACTAAATCAGCGTCGAATCGGCACCGTTGTGCCAAAACGCCAAGATGCCAAGACGTCTCATACCGTTTCCACTTTGGTGGTTAATGTATTTGTTAAGGATAAGGACATTACTATTTACCGTTACTAATTTTCTAGCCCATCGCAGACAACACTGTAAATTCCGTTCGTAACCACGGAATCGCATCTTGGCATGTAACAGCTACTCAGATTGAACCAACGGATTGTGCGAGGCATTTCATAGACGGAAACTATGTAGAAGCCTGCCGATGGAACACTTCCTGTTCTTGGATGGTGACTCAATCTGCCACTCGGTTAGCATCCCTGCCAGGTGCTGGAACGTCCTTAGCGGGTTATATTCTGTTGTAAGCATTTAATCCGTCTCTCCGGGTTGAGACAAACGTCCTCCCTTCTTTCCGTCATTCTTGGAAGATCTGAAAAACATCATGGCGGTTGTGTGTGTGTTGTGTGTGCGAGTGTATGTATGTATGTGTGTGTGTATGTGTTGTGTGTTTGTGTGTGTGTGTGTATGTGTCTGTACGTATACTCTTTTACTCTTTTACTTGTTTCAGTCATTTGACTGCGGCCATGCTGGAGCACCGCCTTTTAGTCGAGCAAATCGACCCCGGGACTTATTCTTTGTAAGCCCAGTACTTATTCTATCGGTCTCTTTTGCCGAACCGCTAAGTGACGGGGACGTAAACACACCAGCATCGGTTGTCAAGCAATGCTAGGGGGACAAACACACACACACAACACACCACACACACCACACACACACAAACACACACACACATACACACACAACATACATATATATATATATATATATATATATATACGACAGGATTCTTTCAGTTTCCGTTACCAAAATCCACTCACAAGGCATGGGTCGGCCGGGGCTATAGCAGAAGACACGCCCAAGATGCCACGCAGTGGGACTGAACCCGGAACCATGTGGTTGGTTAGCAAGCTACTTACCACACAGCCACTCCTGCGCCTGCGCCATATATGTATGTATACATATATAGATATGTATACGTATGTGTGTGTGTGTGAGTGTGTGTATGTGTGAATGTTGTGTGTGTGTTTACGTATGTATACATATAAATATGTGTGCGTGCGTATGTATGTGTACGTGTGAGTACGTATGTATACATATACAAATGTGTGAGCGTATGTGTCTATGCGTGTGAATGCGTGTGTGTGTACGTATGTATACATATATGTTCGCGCACGTGTGTGTGTATGCGTATGTGTATGTATGTGTGTTTACGTATGTATACATATATAAATATGTGTGTGCGTATGCGTGTTTGTGTGTATGTGTGTGTATGCGTGTGTGTACGTATGTATACATATATGTGTGTCCTTGCGCGCGCGTATGAGTGCGTGTGAACGTGTGTGCGTACGTGTGTGTGTGTGTGTGCGTACGTGTGTGTGTGTGTATGTGTGTGTGTATGCGTGTGTGTACGTATTTATGCATATATGTGTGTGCTTACGCGCGCATGTGAGTGCGTGTGTGCGTACGTGTGAGTGTGTGTGCGTACGTGTGTGTGTGTGTGTGTGTGTGTGTGCGTGTGTGTGTGTGTGTGTGTGTGTGTGTGTGTGTGTGTGTGTGTGTGTGTGTGTTTGGTGTGTGTATAGATTTTAGTCGAAGAAATCGAACCCCAGTTTTTTTTATTTCGTAGGCTGATAATTATTCAATCGGTTCTCTTTTGCCGAACCACTCAGTTACGATGACGTAAACAACCAACATAGGTTGTCGAGCAACGGGATAGGGACAAACACAACACAACACACACACACACACACATGGACACGATATGTATATATGTATGTACGACCATATATTATATATATATATATATATATATATATGTGTGTGTGTGTGTAGGTGTACGTGTCCTCGTTAATGTTTGCCGATTTACAGCAGCTTGTCGAGTTGTTTGCTTTTACTTTAAAATCGCACCATAGAGATTCGTTAAACAGAAATCGATAAAAATAAGCCAGCGCCCTAGCATCGCAGCAATCTAGTTACTAAAAAAACAGTTTATAGAATTCTAGATGTATACACATAAATAAAGCAGCGCTTCGGTATAAACCTAGTATTATATGATGTCTTACACACAGAACATATGTTACAAATTAATATCTATGAAGTAAAAAAAAAAAAGAACCAATTTTGGTTTCCGTTTGATTTTTCTTTTTACCGTTTCCTCATGTTATTCTATAATATTTTTTCTGTTTCTGCCTTTTGCAACGTTTAACTATGAAATCAACATTGAAAGAAATCAACGACGTAATCTACTCTCTCCAACGCCGCCGCGAGCAGTACATCATTTGTACGATGTGGAGAATATACCGCCAACTTTGCCCAAACGACCTGAAAATTAGTTTCAAGGTTCAGCCAAGGCTGGGACCACGGACCATACGTCCTCTGCCCAATTCAGGATCACAGCATATAGGTACACTGCAACATAATTTCTTTTCCTCAACAGGCCCTGCCCTGTTTAACATTGTCCCGAAAGAGATCAAAGAGGAAAAGGACCCCAACTTTAAACGGAGTCTGGATAGATTCCTTCAAGAGAGATGGAGAAAAAAAGCAATTTAGCTCATTGCATAATCCAACAGTGAAAGCAAAATGAAACTCTGAGTGTTTACCTACTTTTTAGTTTCAAGCATGCCTGGTCACGGCATAACTTCATGCTTATATATCAGTGGTACAGCTTACAAAGCTGAGGCAGTATACAAGCTGTTGGCTACTGTAGGTAGCGGTATGAAGATAGAATAGGTTGGTATAGATAAAGATAGCTGATCTAAAACTATAACAAGCAATACATAAATTATTCAATGAATTGATCCAATGTACCAGACATGAATCAAATAGCAAACACTCTTAGTTAAAACGGGACAGGTACAGTCTGTGAATCAGTGTAAGCAACCTACAATAACTTTATCATAGGCCGGGGCAAGTTGACACACTGTGTCAACGTCCTCCTGTTTACATGTGTCAACTTGCCCCGACCCCATTTCCCTCGTAAATGTAAACACTGAGAGAAAACCGCAAGGGTTTCGCAAGAATTCATTTCTATAGGGTCGTGAGAGATATTCTACTAACTCTTTAAGGTTTCATACACATAATGCAGTCTTAAACGATATCCAAAATAACTAATTATCAAAAATGTCGAAAATAACTTACCAAGTGGAAACTTCCAATGTTGTTCGCGGGTAGCAGACAAACTCTCACAACGGCGACGAAATCAAAAGCTTATACTAAAAACACTACTATGATGTCATTAAATCGTCCGAAAGTAGTTTCACATTTTCTCTAGAGAAAATGTGTCAGCCTGCCCCTGTAGTCAACATGCCCCGGTCTCCCCCACATATATATATATATAATTATTATTTGAGGGAATAAAATCCAAACTTACAAGGAAAAAAAATTCAATTTAGAATTACTAAATCAAATTTCACACAATATAATATATATATAAAAAAATTAGAAAAAAACCACCTTCTATCAATTCAAAATGAACAATTAGATTACACCATCTAGAAAATTACATATAATAGAAAAATTAAAATTAAAATAACAATAAAATGTCAAAGATTAAGTAAATTGTAGACGTTTTTATTATTATTTTTTGCAATTTACTTAATCTTTGACATTTTATTGTTATTTTAATTTTAATTTTTCTACTATATGTAATTTTCTAGATGGTGTAATTTAATTGTTCATTTTGAATTGATAAAAGGTGGGTTTTTTTCTAATTTATATATATATATATATATATATATATATATATATATATATATATCTTTTTTCAGTTGACGTTTTTACCTGCTTCGGTCATTGGACTGCGGCCGTGCTGGGGCACCGCCTTGAAGAATTTCTAGTCGAATGGCTCTGCAGACTGCGATTGTCAATAAAAATAGAAATAAAATTATAAAATTCTTTCTGTGTGACAAAGTGCCAAATGATCTACGGACCCGGTGCTGGCCCGCAGCCTCATGAGAACCCCTGCCTTAGGAGATTTATAAATAAAATACCAGTCGACTACTGAGACCATTTTCCTAATTCTTCCTCTCAGAATAGACTCTATTGTGGAGTTTTCTGTCGATTCGCTAAAAAAAAAAAGGGGGAAAGAATATTTAAAAAACATGTCAATTTTGCTTTTTGTTATTGCAGGGGTTTTTTGGTGGGGGGGGGCTTCTTTAAACAGTTTGTCATATTTATATTGATATGTTATATATCAATAATTTAGAAGATATAAACCAATTCTTTTTCCCTTTTAGTTCTTTTATGATAATTCTTTCGACCTTCTTTGAGATGAAAGAAGAATCTAGAAGCCGTTAATAAATATGTCGCTCCATGTGTTCTAGTGATTGAACAGAGTTTATATATATATATATATATATATATACATATATATTCATATGTATTATATAACATATTTTGTTAGATTATATTTAGCAAATCCATAGATATCTGAATTGAACAAATTGGATTTACGCCTACACAACATTGGACGTTTTTTATTACCGCCTCACATTTCATATGTATTTTTCTAAGCAAAGAATTATGCATCAATGAATATAAGCAATATGGGTAATGCTTAATGTCTAGGTATTCGTGAGTGGGTCTCTGTGTGTGTGCATGTATGTGTGTGTGTGTGTGTGTGTGTGTGTGTGTGTACCGATATATAAGTATTTATTTATGCAAATATTTATTCTATGTAGAAACATATAATATACCTGAATATTAACATTCGTATAAATATATATGCGTGTGTATACTACTGATATCAGTACATTTTGGCTTTGTGTGTGCATATATATATATATATGTGTGTGTGTGTGTGTGTGTGTTGTGTGTGTGTGTATGATAATTCCGATATCAAATTCCGTTGATTTTGACAAATTAGGTACCAGTAATATATACAGCTGTATTCTATTGACCGTTTCTCTTATCTCTGCATAACTTAGTGGTGTTGTCACTCGTCAAAAAGTGTACCAGAGGTTTCGCAGAATCGTTAAATCTCTGGAAAAAAGTGTTTTGCTGTATTTCTCTGGCTTTTAGTGTTCAAAAATTCAAATTTGCCTTTCATTTCTAGGGGCCCAATAAGCAAAGTACCAGTCAAATTCTTACTTGACGGTATCGTTTAACCCTCTGCCCTCGGCTGACCTAAATCATAATAATTATTTCTTGCTATTAGAGTCGCGAAGGCATCGGACAAAAAAAAACTTACAGTATTTTTTCCAGTTTTGTACTTTCTGAGTTCAAGTCGCGTTATTGTCGACAGTTTGGTCTTTCGTCATTGCGGGATCGATAAAATAATGAACTTGATCGATAGTATCAGCTAAGCCCCTCCCCTCAAAATTGATGCTCTTCTGCCCAAATCAGTAATCATTATTATTTTATGTTGTAAGGCGACAAACTAGCAGAATCGTTAGCACGACGGAAGGAATGCTTAGCAGCATTTTGTCCGTCTCTACGTTCAGAGTTCAAATTCCGTCGAGGTTGACTTTACCTTTCATCCTTCAAGGGTCGATAAAATAAGTATCAGTTGATCACTTTAATCGCTGTAATCAACTTACCCACTCCCTGAAATTGCTGGCCGAGTACCAAATTTTAAATCATTACTATTCTGTACTGCAGACCAGTGGACTGACAGAATCGTAGGGGCATCGAACAAAATATCTCATAATTGCTTTGGCTGTTTGTATTCTTTGGTTATTTGTAACCTGGCAACTTTAACTTTGCCCATCATCCCTCCAGATTTATTAAAATACAAATGACATTCTGGGGTTAATTTAATTTACAAATCCTACTCTAAAAATCTGTCGTGTCTAAATCAGAAGCAATTAGTACTTTGTATGAAAAACGCAATGGATGCCAGAACCCCAAGTTTGACGGACAAGATGCCTTACGGTATTTATTTTGTTTCCTTTATGCTCTGAGTTCAAGTCCCGCCAAGACCAACTTTTATCCTTCCATGTTTCTGCTGTTGACTAAAATAAGTACCAATTAAATACTGCGGGTAATTTAATCGATAAACCCTCTCCCTTAAGAATTTGCGGTCATCTATTTATCTCGAGAACTATTTGTGCGTTGTAATTTTTTATTTTGCAATTTAACACCATAAACGAGTTGGAAAAATCGCTAGAACAATGGGCAAAATGCTTTGCGGCATTTCTTCCGGCTTATTGGGTTCTGAGTTCAAATCCTGCCGAGGTCAATTTTGCCTGTCATCCAATCAAGGTCGATAAAATAAAGTGCCAGTCAAACTCTGCGATCGATGATATAGAAGAATCCTTCCCCTCAAAACTGTTGGCCTTGTGCCTAATTAGAAACCATTTTACATTGTAAAACTCATTGTGAATAAAATATACAACATCTGGCTGTCATTTGAGCAGTGTTCATGTATCTGCTTTTGTTGTGTCCTTCCGGGTGAGTCTTTGGATCGATAAAATATGTACAATGCATACTTCACTACAATTAAACAAGTTTATCCAATTATAACCCTCCATTACAAATTTCATATCTTGTGCCAATGTAAGAAATCAATTTTATAGCATCTGACCACAGGTCTTATTTAAAGTCGCATCATGAATCGAAACATCCTGGAAGTATGCCTGAAAATGCGGAAGATTTTTGCTTCGTTTCGTTTTTGTTTTGTTTTTCTTATTCAGGTCAGCCTTTAATGAGCAGGTGTATGATTAAAGGTGTTTCAGTCGTGACCATCCCAACTTCTTTTTGAATGGACAGTGTATCTAGGATTTTATCATCCAGTGTGACCTCCAAGGCTGTGGTGCATTATTAGAGAGCGATGATTTGTCTGTTATATCTGACAGTCTGAGCCAACACGTAGATATTTCTTTAAAAGCTTCTTTCAGATACAACCTGGGGGAGTTTAAAAGCTATCAATTTTTTCATTAAATTACAAAAATGGGGTCTGGCAAACGAAAAGCCTATGCGGTGATTGGATAGCTTTCAAATTATTTCCAAGTCGAAACAAACACAAGGAAATCCTTATAAAAAAATTCATTATTTTCCAACCAAGAATCAGATTCGTGCAGATAGAAAAGCACACCGAACTATATAACAGGTCTCTATATTATCTCCATATAGTCGTCATATAGTCTCCATATAGCATTCATATAATCTACGTATAGTTTCCATATAGTCTCCACATGGCCTTCATATAAGTCACCATATAGTCAGATAGCTTTAAGGCGGCGAGCTGGCAGAAACGTTAGCACGCCGGGCGAAATGTGTAGCCGTATTTTCGTCTGCCGTTACGTTCTGAGTTCAAATTCCGCCGAGGTTGACTTTGCCTTTCATCCTTTCGGGGTCGATAAATTAAGTACCAGTTACGCACTGGGGTCGATGTAATCGACTTAATCCGTTTGTCTGTCCTTGTTTATCCCCTCTGTGTTTAGCCCCTTGTGGGTAGTAAAGAAATATATAGTCAGATAGCTTTTCTATTTAAATCCACTTATGCCGAAACGCAGAAGAGTTTCGCCTAGTGGTCCGGATGTTAAGCACACACTCATAATGTCGTAGTTTCGGGTCCCAAAACCGAGCAGAGTTTTGTGCTTTTAGGCAAAACAATCCATTTCATGGTGCTCCAGTTTCACTCAGCTGAAAATGTGTCCCAGCATCCGTGGGGATTAACTCTGCCCTGGGCTGGTGTCTCGTTCTTTTATCAACCGCGAAAATCTGGACTAGTTCGGACTAAATAATCCTGTAAGCTCCTAATAAAACTATAGGCCTTTGTATGTTGAGCCAAAAACACAAATCTACAACAGAATTCCATTCCATTTTGTTTTGAGACTTTTTGTTTTGCTTTTGATTGTTTTTTATTGATCAGCCCAACACTTCAAGCTTTCTACGCAAGTGTTTAAATAACATTATAATAATAACCAGGGTGGAGGCGCAATGGCCCAGTGGTTAGGGCGGACTCGCGGTCATAGGATCGCGGTTTCGATTCCCAGACCGGGCGTTGTGAGTGTTTATTGAGCGAAAACACCTAAAGCTCCACGAGGCTCCGGCAGGGGGTGGTGGTGATCCCTGCTCTACTCTTTCACCACAACTTTCTCTCACTCTTACTTCCTGTTTCTGTTGTACCTGTATTTCAACGGGCCGGCCTTGTCACTCTCTGTGTCACGCTGAATATCCCCGAGAACTACGTTAAGGGTACACGTGTCTGTGGAGTGCTCAGCCACTTACACGTTAATTTCACGAGCAGGCTGTTCCGTTGATTCGGATCAACCGGAACCCTCGTCGTCGTAACTGACGGAGTGCTTCCACCAATAATAACCAGGAATGAGTTGTTCGAAAAGGTAGCGTATTAATTCGCTATACGTTTTAAACAAATTTGTTATTGAATCATTGCTTTACAACGAGATAACTACTTTTTTTCCTAACCCCTGACAGCTTTCCATGTAAAGACATTTCATATTTCACAAAACATCGTTACTTTCTGTAACTTTGGACATAAGCGCAAACATGGCTGTGTGCTTAAGGCGTTCACTTTCGCAGCTTCGTGGTTTCCGGTTCGATACCTCCAACTACTCAAAGCATAGAACCAGGTATCTTCTATCATTGACCTCGGATCGACCGAAGTCTTGTGAGTAGATTTTCGTTGACGGGAGATTGTGTTGGATGTCCGTCGACGAGAACGCTTCTTTTCATGGGTGATGGGGTCGGTCTGTCGTCCGAGTCGTAAACACAAAGATGTGTGTGTGTGTGTGTGTGTGTGTGTGTGTATAAGGATACAGCTTCATATCGATATATGTAGATGCATACGTAAACATATATATGTGTGTGTTGTGTGTGTGTGTGTGTGTGTGGTGTGTGTGTGTGCGTGTGTGTGTGTGTATGTATATATATATATATATATATATACGTATATCTATGTACATAATATACATATATACATATATATATATACTCTTTTACTTGTTTCAGTCATTTGACTGCGGCCATGCTGGAGCACCGCCTTTAGTCGAGCAAATCGACCCCGGGACTTATTCTTTGGAAGCCCAGTACTTATTCTATCGGTCTCTTTTGCCGAACCGCTAAGTGACGGGGACGTAAACACACCAGCATCGGCTGTCAAGCAATGCTAGGGGGACAAACACAGACACACAAACACACACATACTTATATATATATATATATATATATATATATATACGACAGGATTCTTTCAGTTTCCGTCTACCAAATCCACTCACAAGGCATTGGTCGGCCCGGGGTTATAGCAGAAGACACTTGCCCAAGATGCCACGCAGTGGGACTGAACCCGGAACCATATGGTTGGTTAGCAAGCTACTTACCACACAGCCACTCCTGCGCCTATATATACATATATACATATATATGCACACGCTTTTGTTTGCATTTATGTGTGTATGCAAGTATGTATGCCTCCGTATAACTAAGTGTATTCCTCTACTGTAGCGGAAACGCACGTCTCATTCAAATTTACGGAAAGTAGAGAATTTAATGGTTATTGCCTCGAAACTCGTAACTTCAGTAGTTAAAATTCGATATAATCATATAATATACAGATATGTGTGTGTTTGTGTGTTTATGTGTGTGTATGTGTGTGTATACATATATATATATATATATTATATGTTGAAAAATACAAACTGGGACAAGACATATATACAGATATATATATATATACACACATATATAAAGAGAGAGAGATACACGCATACACATATAAATACACATTTATACCAACATGGGTTATGCATACATGTGCATATAAACTTATACAGATAAATAGATAGATAGATAGATAGATAGATAGATAGATAGATGATAGATAGATAGATAGATAGATAGATAGATAGATAGATAGATAGATAGATAGATAGATAGATAGATTTACGAGTGCAGGCGCATGCGCGATCGAGTATGTGCAGCAGTTATGGCTCAAAATGTAAAATTCACATTTACAGCTTGAAAGTAAAATATTTATAAAAAAAGCTCATTTATGCTGTTGTAGGTTTAGATGTTCGTTGTATGTATGTAGTTAGATTTTGATAACAGAGTGTTAAAAATAGAATTTTAATAGTGCTATTACACCGAAAATGTCGCTAGAAGCTAGGATCACCAAGCATAGATTGGCATATTTTGGTAATTTCTGAATCTCTGTGTTCTGCACATATGGTAACAATGATGGCATGTCTTTTCATTTCTTGTGTCAACATTTTGTCTGCCATGAGAGATCTACAAAGCATTGAGTCCACACTGTAAAGTGGTTGGCATTCAGAAAGCCCTTCCAGCTATAAAACCCATGCCAAAACTGACCTCACTTGTGCTTATGCCATGTAAAATGTATTCAGCCCACTCTGCAAAGTGGTTGGTGTTAGGAGGGGCATCCAGCCATAAAAACCCTGTCAAAATTTGGTGTTGGAGAAGACTTTTACGGATTCCATGGACAGCGAGGCTCACCAATGGAGAAGTTCTTAAGCAGATAAGGCCGAGAATGTCGCTAGAAGCTAGGATCACCAAGCATAGATTGGCATATTTTGGTCATATTATGCGGAGAAAATCCCTGGAGAAGGACATCATGCTCGGAATGGTCAGTGGCAAGAGAGGAAGAGGCCGACCAAGAACCCGCTGGCTTGACACCATCAAGTGTGATACCGGAATGGACATAGCCAATCTGAAAGAAGCGGCCCAGGATAGAACTGACTGGAGGACACTGATCCATCGAGTAACCGAGAGTCGACTTCGATAGATATTATACTACACCGAGGCAGATATACTAAAGTTGAATGGATGTTATGTAAAATTGTAAGAGCACATCCAATTTTTTTCTATATATAATAATCCCTTGCTATATCGCGGTTCACCTATCGCGGTTCACCTATCGCGGTTTATTATTTAAGCTCCATGATGTTGTTTTGCATTTATAATAAAATAAATATGTATAAATTAAGAAAATATATTTTTTTAAATATATATATAGGCGCAGGAGTGGCTGTGTGGTAAGTAGCTTGTTTACCAACCGCATGGTCCCGGGTTCAGTCCCACTGCGTGGCACCTTGGGCAAGTGTCTTCTACTATAGCCTCGGGCCGACCAAAGCCTTGTGAGTGAATTTGGTAGACGGAAACTGAAAAGAAGCCCATCGTATATATGTATATATATATATATATATATATATGCGCGTGTGTGTTTGACCCCTAGCATTGCTTGACAACCGATGCTGGTGTGTTTATGTCCCCGTTACTTAGCGGTTCGGAAAAAGAGACCGATAGAATAAGTACTGGGCTTACAAAAAGAATAAGTCCCGTGGTCGAGTTGCTCGATTAAAGGCGGTGCTCCAGCATGGCCGCAGTCAAATGACTGAAACAAGTAAAAGAGTAAAAGAGTATATACAGTACAGCACTGTTTCTACTTCGCGGATTTTCACCTATTCCGAGGTTCTCTGGAACGTAACACCCGCGATAGTCGAGGGATTAAGGTACATGAGCTACCTCATTTGCACAAATACAGATTCAAGGCGACTGTGTCCATTTCCGTAAAATGAATTTACCTGAATGGTTGCATTCTGAAAGTTTCAGACTCAACTTTTAAACATACTTCTTACTGTAATGAATATTTTAGCATTCGTTTTTTTTTTTTTCTCTTTTCTTCCCTCCACCCCAGTGCACACATAGATAGATAGATAAGTTTCTTTATTGGCCACACAGGGCTGCACACAGATGGGACAAGTTACAAGGTAGAGCTTTTCTTTTGGGGGATGAAAAAAGGGGGTGGCGTAGGTTTTCGATCAAGAGGGATCGTAAAAGGGAAGAAAAGAACAAAAAAATAAAAAATAAAAAAAATAAAAAATAGAATAAAAAATAAAAAGAATAAAAGGAAAAAAAAGAAAGGGAAAAGGAACAAAAGAAAAGAGAAATGAAAAAAGAAGAAAAAAGGGGAAGAGGAAAAAGAAAAAAAGGAACGATCAATAGGGATCGTGTATCACAGTGTTATGATATATGGTGTAAAGGGGAAAGCAAATATAGATAGATAGATAGATAGATAGATAGATAGATAGATAGATAGATAGATAGATAGATAGATAGATAGATAGATAGATATAGATATAGATATAGATATAAATATAGATATATATGAAAGAAAGAGAGAGAGATGATGCGTAGTCTCAACCTTTCTACATGCTTTTTGCTGTATCCTACTGATACTGTTGCCCTGTATTCCATCACTTCACTGATGATAATTTTCACAACGGGGAATTGATAAGATTATGTCATTTTTCAACAAGCAAT
This sequence comes from Octopus sinensis, assembly GCF_006345805.1. Lineage (NCBI taxonomy): Eukaryota > Metazoa > Mollusca > Cephalopoda > Octopoda > Octopodidae > Octopus > Octopus sinensis. Next base: position 21,475,943 of record NC_043012.1, read on the forward strand.
TGTGTAATCATGTCGGCTGACTTACCGAAACCCGAGTATGTTTAATAATGCCTAAAATATCAAATATGATACCCAATATATTTTCTCTATTTTATCAATACCACACACACGCACACAAAAACGCATACACACACGTATATATGTATGTATACATATGCATATATATATATATATATATATATATATATATAATATATATATATATACACACACACACACACACACACACACACATATATATATATATATATAATATATATATATATATATATATGAAGGCAACCATAGCCAGTAATCTTTGACGACCGTCATGTATGCTTTCATTTAATTAAATATTTACATTATTGATTTTGTACTCTTGTTTGTTATTTTTCTTGTTTTATTGTTGTTCTGTTTTGTTCATTCCCTTTCTGTGTGTCTCTGATCTCCATCCTTAATCTGCGTTTCTTTATTTGTGCATTTCTTTCGTCGTATGTTTGTTTGTTTGTTTTCTAGAAAAAAAACTTCAAATAATTCCAATTTTTCATAACTAAATTTCACAATATATATTGTTTGTCTAATATGTTTCAACTAAAATTAGCTTAAAATTAGAAAAATTCCTCCACAAATATTTTTCTTGTTTGTCATATAGGCGCAGGAGTGGCTGTGTGGTAAGTAGCTTGCTAACCAACCACATGGTTCCGGGTTCAGTCCCACTGCGTGGCATCTTGGACGAGTGTCTTCTGCTATAGCCCCGGGCCGACCAATGCCTTGTGAGTGGATTTGGTAGACGGAAACTGAAAGAAGCCTGTCGTATATATGTGTATATATATATATATGTGTGTGTGTGTGTGTGTGTGTGTGTGTGTGTGTGTGTGTGGTGTGTGTGTGTGTGTGTGTCTGCGTGTGTCTGTGTGTGTCTGTGTTTGTCCCCCTAGCATTGCTTGACAACCGATGCTGGTGTGTTTACGTCCCCGTCACTTAGCGGTTCGGCAAAAGAGACCGATAGAATAAGTACTGGGCTTACAAAGAATAAGTCCTGGGGTCGATTTGCTCGACTAAAGGCGGTGCTCCAGCATGGCCGCAGTCAAATGACTGAAACAAGTAAAAGAGTATAAAAGAGTAAAAGAGTATATAGACACGAAGAGGAACAGAAAAAAAGACAACTTTCAATGAAAACCTTGTGAGAAAATCAAACTTTACCACAAGCAATTTCCAGTACAGTTGTCTATATTTGTACTGTAATCATCTTCTATGATTACTATGGCAACCTATTGTTCAGACTCTTCCACAAAGGACTCGTTTTCGATCAGTAACCACGCCAAAACTTAATACGATAATTAAATACGCCCTAAATTTGTTTTATTTCTTTTCTTGGTTTTGTCGCTTCTCATTAGGGATTTTTGTGCTCTCTGGAAATATCTGCTGCTTGGATTGGTCTTCCTTTGTTTATCGTTAGCTTCCTCTTCTCGTTCCCTATCGTTTCTCCCTCTTCAACTCCGTCTTTATCCATCAACTCCCCCTTTCACCACTCATTGTTTCTCTTTCACCCTCTTACTCTCTCCCCCTCTTTTTTACTCTCTCTCTCTCTCCTCTCGGTCTCTTATGCTCACAAATACACACATACAGGCATACGCATATATACATGCATACATACATGCATATATATATACATGCAAACACACACATACAAATATATACACAGTCACATACATATTCAAGCTTCTCAATATCTCTTTTATTCACTCTCGTCTTCGATTCTCGTTTTCCTCCCCTCTCCTCTCTCTCACTCTCTCTCTCTCTCTCTCTATCTATCTATCTATCTATCTATCTATCTATCTGTCTATCTATCTATCTATCTATCTGTCTATCTATCTATCTATCTATCTATCTGTCTATCTATCTATCTATCTATCTATCTATCTATCTATCTATCTATCTGTCTATCTATCTATCTATCTGTCTATCTATCTATCTATCTATCTATCTATCTGTCTATCTATCTATCTATCTATCTATATATCTATCTATATATATATCTATCTCTCCCTTTCTTGCTCTGCTTCTCCGTCTTTCTTTCACTCAATGTTTGAAATCTTTTCTTTTTCCGCTTTTTGTCTTTCTCCGTTTTTCCTTGCACACACACACACACACACACACACACACACATTCACTCATTCTCGCATGCATATATTGACACCACACACAATCTCGTATACATATTCTCTTTCTCAAAATCTCTCTCTCTCTCTCTCTCTCTTACCGCTTTCTCTATATCTCTATATGTTTCTCTCTCACTTCCTCTCCCTTCTTCACTTCATCTCTCAATATATATCTTCCTCTCCCTCATTCTTTCTCTCTCATCCAAATTCTCTCTCTCTCTCTCTCTCTCTCACTCACTCTCCCTCTCTCTCTCTCTCACTCTCCCTCTCTCTCTCTCTCTCCATCTTTCCTTTTCTGTTTTACTTCCATTTTTACTTTCTCTTTTTTTTGTAATTGTTTTCTTTTTCGTTCCCCCTTTTCGAACATCCCTTTTTAATATAACCCCGCTTAATATTTCCCCCATCTTGTACGCTGTAAAATGTTTCAATTCTCAGAATTTCCACTTCTGCAAACATCAATATTCCTAATCCGAACTTGATGTTATTAACACACGCAGCAAAAGACGATAGCTAGAAAAATCTCAAGAGCAAACCACACAAAACGTCTTACAGTATTTAGTTAATGGCCGTCCCTTTACAATATAAATTCAAATCCCTCAGGAATCGACTTTGCATTTCACTTCATTCTACCGAGATCGATAAAATAAGAAATAGTCAGATGTTGGGAATGGAGTTGATTAAATAGACCACAGTCCTGTTGTTCTGGCTTTGTGTCAAATATAAAAATCATTAAAACGCACAGAGCAGATTCGATAAAGCTCCGAACATTGGAGTGTACAGAGTTACGTACCTTTACAATGGGGATTCAAAGCTTGCTGTGATCGACTTTGCATTTCACTAAGAGATCGATAAAATAAGAACCTTTTATATAGATGGGAGGGGTTTCTCTTCCATTGATTACATCCCTTCTTTACATATTTGAAGATTTGCACCAAATTTAGAAATCAGCTTTATCAAAACACTGGACTCAATCTTGTATCGATTATCCAATCTGATAATGAATCAATATTGATATCAAACTTTGGCACAGGGCCACATATTTTCGTTGGAAAAGGGGTCGATTGAATCAACCCAAGTTTTTGATCGGTATTAAATTTATCGGCTGCGATAGGATGAAATCAAAACAGTACAACTAATCACAAGGCCTGCCTATAGATCGGCAGAATCGATAAAGGGCCGTACAAAATATCATGTGACCTTTAATTACGTCCCTTCGCGTCCAGAGTTCAAATCTGATTAGGGATTACTCAGCCATTCATCTAGGATTCATGAAATAAAGACTTAGTAAAGTATTGGTTGTCGATGCAGTCGACAATATCCTCCCTTCCTCCCTCCCCTAAAACGGATAATAACCTTGTCCCAATTCTAGAAACCAACATTATTATGATTTCTAGCAAAAACAGAGTCCCTATGTGGGGTTAGGGACAATGAACCTGCGAGAAATAACCAATATGTGTGACAATAATAAAGATGTTATGGCGAAAGTGTAGATAAATTTTGACTTACCCTCGTATATATATATATATAATAAAATATTAGGGAATAAATCCAAACTTACAGGGAAAAATCAGATTTAGGATTGAATCCAATTTTATAGTAAAATATTATATTATATTAAATTAGAGATAAAACCACTATTAGGCAAATCATACAATGAAAAACTTAAGCCAATACATAAGATTATTAATTTATATTATTTTAAATATATATCAAAATTATTAAAAAAAGATAATTATCTTTTTTTAATAATTTTGATATATATTTAAAATAATATAAATTAATAATCTTATGTATTGGCTTAAGTTTTTCATTGTATGATTTGCCTAATAGTGGTTTTATCTCAATTTAGTATAATATATATATATATATATATATAATATATATATATATATAATATATATATATATATATATATATATACATACCTTCAAAACCAAACTTATAATCTATGACTTTTGCATTTTAACGGTCCTCCTGTACTCTTCTGAGACCTGGACGACATATCGGCGCCACATCAAGGCTTTAGGAAGATTCCATCAGACTTGCCTAAGGACGATACTAGACACCAAATGGAAGTCTTTAACACCGGACACCGTTGTTCTTCAGCAAACTAAACACATCCAGTAATGTAATGATCCTCATACGCAATTAGATGCGTTGGGTTGAGCACCTTACTACGATGCAGGATTACAGGTTACCAAAGCAGTTGTTTTACGGAGAGTTGCAGCGTGGCAAACGTCCGAGACATAAACCTAAGAAACGTTTTAGGGATGCTGTCAAAAGAAACCTGAAGGCCCTTAAAGTGAAAGTAGAAGACTGGGAGAAGATGACGCTAGATCGATCGGTTTGGAAACAAATGATCTCCAATAGATGTAAAGCATTTGAAGCTCGAAGAATTGAACAATCTATCTTGAAACGAGCACTTCGTAGTCAGGACTTAACTACAATCCCAGACACTTTTCTGCTTTAAAATATTTGTTAGATCTGCAGTAGTGTTTGTTTGTCAAGAGTAGAACTTGCTAGTCATATAAGATCTCATGACAGTATCTACTAATTGAAGAGATAGCCTTCTTCTGTAAAGAAGTGGCATTCATCATCATATATATATATATATATATATATGATGTGATCAACATGTGATCTCTTGAGCACCACCATCAAAAATATTTTTTTCCTCTGTCTTCCCTTCTCGGGATCTTTCCTTCTCCTTTGTTTCCGACGAAGAGCTCCGCTCGAAATGTTAGACCCTCCTTCCCTTCTTTCCTGAGCGTCAAATAATACTTTAATTGTTCCACGTCCTCGCGTTGCTGTGTTTTTTTCTGGTTTTCTTGTTTGGATTAACTATATATATATATATATATATATATATATATATATATATATAATGGTACATATATATGTTTGTGGTGGTAGTTAAGAAGCTCGCTTTAAAGATCACGTGGTTTGGGGTTCAGTTCCTTTGCGCGATACCTTGCGCAAGTGTCTTCTGCTAAAACGCTGAGTTGACCAATGTTTTGTGTGTGGATTTGGTGGGTGGAAACTGTGGGGAAACCCATCGTATATGTCTGTCGTTGTTTTTGAGCTCTCTCTCTCTCTCTCTCTTTCCTACCGCTGGACAACCAGTGTTGGTTTATTTGCACCCCCGTAACTTAGCTGTTGAGCAAAACAGATCAATAACTTAAAAAGGTAAGCACTGGAATCTATTTATTCGACTGAAACCCTTCAAGGCAGTGACCCAGTATGGTCGCAGTCCAATGACTGCAACAAGCAAAAGGTGAAAGATTACTTATCTCAGAAATTGCTGTCATCGTCGTCATCGTCGTCATCATCGTCGTGGTCGTCGTCGTTGCTGTCCTGATCGGGCAAACCCAGGGTCAAAGACATCTCGTCTTTTTGTTCTTTGTTTCATTTGTCTTTTTAGTCCGACTGCGTGTATCTTGGAGTATGTTATACCTATTTCTTTACTACCCACGAGGGGCTAAACACAGAGGGGACAAACGAGGACAGACAAACGGATTAAGTCGATTACATCGACCCCAGTGCGTAACTGGTACTTAATTTATCGACCCCGAAAGGATGAAAGGCAAAGTCGACCTCGGCGGAATTTGAACTCGGAACGTAGCGGCAGACGAAATACCTATTTCTTTATTACCCACAAGGGGCTAAACATAGAGGGGACAAACAAGGACAGACAAACGGATTAAGTCGATTATATCGACCCCAGTGCGTAACTGGTACTTATTTAATCGACCCCGAAAGGATGAAAGGCAAAGTCGACCTCGGCGGAATTTGAACTCGGAACGTAGCGGCAGACGAAATACCCGCTAAGCATTTCGCCCGGCGTGTTAACGATTCTGCCAGCTCTCTTGGAGTATGTTATACCATGTGCTACTCACCTTCTTAAGACAACAGCCTATGATATGTGAGAGATTCTGCTGCTATTTCTACCAACAAGAAAACCGACCTCGTAGAGACCCGCTCGTTGGCGTTTGTTCAGAACATCTAAACCTGGTCGGTAGCGCATTTGGTGCATTTCAAAGGAAATCTTTTTTTGTTCTAAATCGATATCAAAATTATTTGATCGTTAGACCAGTTTCTTCTCTCTTTTCCTTTTTTCCTTTCCTTGTTATTTTCTCTCCTTTATGTAAATTAATACATTAACGCTACAAGAAAGCAATTTTCGAAAAAGGGGTTTGCTCCATTGTATTTTTCACATTTTTTCTTCTTTTTTTGTTTATTTGGTCAGCCTGTTTTTTTTTTATCCTTTATATTTGTTTAATAAGTGCTGGGAAACATCGTGGAGCCTAAAAAGACAAAAAACTGCAACCTTATAGATTTTCATATCTTTTGTTTTACGCAATTAACAAATACTAAGACAAATGCATGTTCGTTCTTCGTGTTCTCAGCGATAATTCCTGGTTTTGCTATTTTCGCGTCTTCTTCTTTTATTTCTTTTGTTTAAAAACAACAGATAAAAAAAACAATTCAGTTACAATACTTTCATCTTTTATATATTTCTGTTATTAACGAAAAGAGATGATTTTTTTTTATATGAAAATAACAAAAGAAAATCGACAGAAAAAAGCCAAACAAGAACTCTCTTTGTTAATATATAATTACGAACAGCATTCCAGATTAACTCCAGCTGCTTGTGCGCGCGCGTGTATGTATGTGTGTGTGTGTGCTTGTATTTATATATATGTATATGTGTATGTATGTTTATACATATATTATATATATATATATATATATATTAGCCTGCTCGCTTAGCCAGCGGGGTGGCGTCATTCGAAGGCTAAAACAATGCTAACGCATTGTGACCAGCGATGTGTAACTACATCTGATGGACTGGTCGGTCACGTGATCACGTGATATTATATATATATATAATATATATATATATATATTAGCCTGCTCGCTTAGCCAGCGGGGTGGCGTCATTCGAAGGCTAAAACAATGCTAACGCATTGTGACCAGCGATGTGTAACTACATCTGATGGACTGGTCGGTCACGTGATCACGTGATATATATATATATATATATATATATATATATATATATATTTGTGTGTGTGTGTGTGTGTTGTATAAATATATGTGTATATATATGCTTTATTTAAAGCAGCAGAAAATTCAACAAAACCTGTTACTCTGAGTTTCCCGTTGCCGTTCATGTCCGATGAACGGCAACGGGAAACTCAGAGTAACAGGTTTTGTTGAATTTTCTGCTGCTTTAAATAAAGCATATTACTCTTCCCAGCCATGCGTTTGAATGGCTTCTTTGGTCATATTGGTGATATGAGGGCGGGCGCTGTCGTGCAGCAGAAGAACTCCATACTGACGATTAGGTCTTTTCTCTTGAATAGCCGTGTTGAGTCGTTCCATCTGTTGAACATAGGGTTCCGCGTTGACCGTTTGGTTCCGATCAGGCAATTCGTAATGGATAATCCCTTCTCAGTCCCACCATACGCACAACATCATTTTACGCGGATGAAGATCTTGTTTCACGCGCAGTGTCGCTTGTTTACTGGGGCTAAGCCATTCCTTACGCTGCTTCATATTGATGTACAGGCACCATTTTTCGTCGGTCGCCAGGAATGATTCGGTAAAGAAATCGTTGCTTGTGTCCATGAGTTGAGAGGTGACGAGCAAGCAAACCAGCGGAGATTGTGGCTCGTTGATTTTTTTTTTTGTCACTTAAAGCATGCGGAACCCACGCTCCATACTTCTGAATCTTTCCCATCGAGTGAAGATGCTTCTCTAAAGCAGTGTGGAAGCATTCCGTTTTCTCTACTAGTTCCTTTGATGTTTGACGAGAATTTTCGTGCAAAAGTTTTAATCGCCCTTCATCGAACTCAATTGGACTGCCAGAACGAGGTGCATCTTTGAGGTCAAAATTTCCATTTTTTAAGTTGGCATACCAATCACGGGCGGTTCTTTCAGTGATGGCACCCTCTCCGTACACAGCACAAATGTCGCGAGCAGCTTTTGCGACCTTAGAACCTTGATTAAAAGCAAAAAGGAGGTGTCGAAAATGCTCGTTTTTCTTAACTTGACATTCCATTTTAATGATCTGAAAATAAACAAAAATTAACTAAAATTACCTAGAAAAAAAAATAGATTCCAAAATGATTCAAAAATAGAATTCTCGAAAATAATAGATTCCAAAATTTAAAAAAAACGGCGGTAACTTAGTTGCCAACTCAGTAGATGCTTTTATTAAATTCGTTCAGTTGTTAAACATAAATAAATATTGGAAATAAATGGTTTTGATTCAATATTGGCCAAACCCTGTGTGTGTATATATATATCATCGTCATCATCATCATCATCAAGTCTCGCGAATTGACCAATGCAACTCTTCAACTCCAGAGGCCCCAATTTTCGTTAATAGTTTTCATTTCCTTAACCTGATAATATATGCTATTTTCGGTCTGCCGATACCTGTATGTGTCCGTTCGTGGGTTTCCAGGGAAGGAGATCGCTAGGTTTCATTCTTGCGTCTCTTTCATGGTTACCTCTGTGTTGCATGCTGACGATAAGAGGCAAGTAGGCACCTTTTCGTCAGAGAACCATATTCTACAATCAGCTCTATGTCACTCAATTGACGCGGCACCTTTGCATCAAAGCACTAAATTGCACGATCAGTTTTGTGTTGTAAATCCAAACTAAACAACAAAACACATTCAATAGACTTTGATGACTGAAACACATTTCAGTTACAGCTACTTCTGGACATCTTTTGCATATCAATTTAATATTTTTGGCAAATATATAAAGCATAACATAAAAAGATATTTTCTGAAGTCACAATATTAAAATTTTCAATAAACACGGTTCGTATGTACGTGTATGGGAGGGGAGGGGGGTATGAGCCGTTTTGTCACTGTCATTTTAGCGATGCCTCTTCGACGTCCCTGATTAGACGCTGTCTTATTTGACATCACGCGTTTTAATGTTTCTCTCGTTCTCTCTCTCTCTCTCTCTCTCTCTCTCTCTCTCTCACTCTCTCTCTCTCTCTCCCTCCCTTTTATGTGTGAGAGCATCTAGTTATGTTAGTAAGCATGTATAATGTATCTCTTTCCCTATCACTTACTCTCTTTGTCTCTGTCTGTCTCTCTGTCTATCTCTCTATCTGTATAAGTATATTTCTACGCTTGCGCGCGTGTTCGTTTACTCCCAGTGCCAAAAAGTACATTCCCCAAAACAGGTTGACTATCCAGTTAGTCGAGGGGGTGTCCGAAGCTTTTAAGCACATGTTTGGGTGCATTTGTCTCTGTGTGTTCGTTTTGTACCGTTACACGTATTTTCAGAAAACTCATGCCGCCTTGCAGCATTTCAAAGACTGTGATGCCAAATAACATAACTCTTGATAGAATCCTTGCTCGATTCGCCTACCATGGCTTCGTTTCATCATTTTTCACAACACCCACAAACCGGTTGTGAGTTTTTTCACCTCCCAAACCGGAAAGCAGTCACCTAATATTTTTTCAAACAGGCTCTCTCTGAAGAGCATACGGTTTTACTTAACATCTGGTTTTAGTACTCAGTGCGAAACCAATTAGTAAGATTGGTTGTAATGGATCTATAATACTTTATACTTTGATCAATATCTATTCCTATAAGACATATATGAAAATATATATGTATATGATAGATAGATAGATAGATAGATAGATAGATAGATAGATAGATAGATAGATAGATAGATAGATAGATCCGCACTTGCATACATACACACACACGCACGCACACACACATACACACACACATACATCGTTACCGATATGTGCACGTGTCAGTGCACACGCGCGTATATTCTATATACATATGTCAATATATTATATATATAATTTAATATATATGCAACATATATATAACATATATGTTATATATATTATATATATATATTCAATATATATATGTTATATATATATATATATATATATATATATATATATATATATATATATATTCCACATATATTAGAGGAAGGGGAGAGAAGAGAGAGAGAGAGCTACGTTTATAAAGTATGCGTTTATCTCAAAACCATTCAGTTAAAAATCCTGCCAATGGGTGTATTTATTTATATTCGACACATTTTAATGAGTAGAAGTTTTCTTTTGTTGAATCTACTTCAGTAAAGAAAGAAAGAAAGCTTTATAATTGATATTATTATTAATGTTATTTCCTATACTAAATGTTGTGTTAGCGACATCAGATACAGTTATTATTATTTTTTTTTTTTTGGCAATAATTATTTAGCAATTTTTTTTTTTTACTCAAGAAGAAAAGGAAGAAAAAAAGACATTAAAATTTATAAAGAATCAAATTATCGAGAGAGAGGGGGTAAAAAAAACGCAGAACGACCTCACCAAGGAAATAAAAAGTAAAAAGAATAAGAGGGAGAGGGTTAAGTAGCAGAAGATGGCGGATGGTGGGGGAGGGGGAGTTACAGGTTATAAAGACCCCTGTCCAAATATGAAATGTTCAGCCGCGCCTCGTGGACATGATTTCAAAGAGAATGACCCACGGCACTCGCTGCAACAACCCTACCTCGCGTGGCTCATTTCTCAGACGTACCGCAGTTACCCCGATTTGGTGAAAAAGGTATGTAAAAAAAGAAACAACACGCAATAAAAAAAATCTCCGTATATATATTTCTTTACTGCCCACAAGGGGCTAAACATAGAGAGGACAAACAAGGACAAAGGGATTAAGTCGATTACATCGACCCCAGTGCGAAGCTGGTACTTTCTTTATCGACCCAGAAAGGATGAAAGGCAAAGTCGACCTCGACGGAATTTGAACTCAGAACGTAACGACAGACGAAATAACTATTTCCAAGGGGCTAAACATAGAGGGGACAAACAAGGACAGACGTAGGTATTAAGTCGATTACATCGACCCCAGTGCGTAACTGGTACTTAATTTATCGACCCAGAAAGAATGAAAGGCAAAGTCGACCTCGGCGGAATTTGAACTCACAACGTAACGACAGACGAAATACCGCTAAGCATTTCGCCCGGCGCGCTAACGCTTCTGCCAGCTCGCCGCCTTATAAAGGTGTTTCATAGGCGCAGGAGTGGTTCTGTGGTAAGAAGCTTGCTTCCCACCCACGTTCAGAATATGGCAAATGCCTGATGGAGGGTATTCTCTTGGTTGCACGACGCTGAACGGCTTCCAGACGATTAATATTCTGGGCAAGATAGGGGTTCCAGACGAGTGATGCAAATTCCATCAGGCATTTGCCATAGCTATATAAAGCCGCAGGTGGAGGCGCAATGGCCCAGTGGTTAGGGCAGCGGACTCGCGGTCATAGGATCGCGGTTTCGATTCCCAGACCGGGCGTTGTGAGTGTTTATTGAGCGAAAACACCTAAAGCTCCACGAGGCTCCGGCAGGGGATGGTGGTGATCCCTGCTGTACTCTTTCACCACAACTTTCTCTCACTCTTACTTCCTGTTTCTGTTGTACCTGTACTTCAAAGAGCCGGCCTTGTCACTCTCTGTGTCACGCTGAATATCCCCGAGAACTACGTTAAGGGTACACGTGTCTGTGGAGTGCTCAGCCACTTACACGTTAATTTCACGAGCAGGCTGTTCCGTTGATTCGGATCAACCGGAACCCTCGTCGTCGTAACCGACGGAGTGCTTCCATAAAGCCGCAGATAGATTAGCCGGAGAGCAGCTCACAAAGGACTTGGTGAGTGATGCCAAGACATCTTCAGCCTTCTTGGCAATTTTAGCGATGTGTTTTGTCCAACGCAATGTCCCCAACGACAGGAATTACGATTCTCAGAGCTAAATTATTGTTTAGCTTCATTTCTGTTCTGGCTGAGGAACAGACGCGTTATGAAGCGTATTCGTCGTGCGCTCATCATGTCTTTACTTACTCTTTTACTCTTTTACTTGTTTCAGTCATTTGACTGCGGCCATGCTGGAGCACCGCCTTTTAATCGAGCAACTCGACCCCGGGACTTTATTCTTTTGTAAGCCCAGTACTTATTCTATCGGTCTCTTTTGCCGAACCGCTAAGTAACGGGGACATAAACACACCAGCATCGGTTGTCAAGCAATGCTAGGGGACAAACAGAGACACACAAATACACACGCACATATATATATATATATATATATATATATAATATATATATATATATATATATAATATATATATATATATACATACATATATACGACGGGCTTCATTCAGTTTCCGTCTACCAAATCCACTCACAAGGCTTTGGTCGGCCCGAGGCTATAGTAGAAGATACTTGCCCAAGGTGCCACGCGGTGGGACTGAACCCAGAACCATGTGGCTGGTAAGCAAGCTACTTACCACACAGCCACTCCTGCGCCTATTGTTATTTTTTTCTTTTTCCTTTTCAGGTTATGGGCCTCCAGAACTGTATTAAGGAATATTTCCTTCCTCTGTTTCAGATAGTCGTGTGTGGTTGGCGGAAGATTTGGCTGTTGTGCCTGGAAGGTTGATGAATCGCGAAACTCACTGGTTGAATCATAAACAAAAAAGTATGCGTTGCTTCTCGAGCTTTAGACACAAAACATAAAAATCTGTGAATTATTTCAGTTATAAACGATGTTGTTGTTGTTATTGTTGTTGCTTCTGTTGTTGTTGTTGTTGTTGACGATGATAATGATGATGTCGACGACGACGACGATAATGATGATAGTGATGATGATGATGATGATGACGATGATGATGCTTAACCTCAGTTCGGCCCTAATCGAACAAACTTATGACTTGATCAAAGCGTTCCATATGTGACCATTACATCTTTTTTCCTTTTTTGTTTTTTTTGGTTTTTCTTGTTGTTGTTGTTTCTCGGTATCTACACTCGCCAGTGAAAATCTTTATTTAAGATGAGATTACGTGATTTATGGGAGATGAGGCTGCTAGTTCTAACCGTTCAAGCGACCGTGTAGAGCAGTGGTTTTCAACTGGGGTCCACATGGCCCCTGAGAGTCCATATAAGATTTTTAGGTGTCCATATAACAAAATAGGGATCTTTTCGGTTTGAACGGCAGTTTTTTCTAGCGGTGTCATATGAAATTGTCACCCATAATTATGACCCTAGTATTGATCTATTGCATTTCAATCTGTTTTAGGGTTAGGGTTAAAGTTAGGATTAGTTAGGGTTAGGGTTAGGTTAGCGGGATCTTTTCAGTTTGAAGGCCAGATTTTCCTAGTTAACTAAACAATTTGAAACTTCGTATACTGGTAGAATGTGTCAAAAGAAAACATAATTGTAAACCAAAATGAAAACGGAATTGTAATTTCTAAGTTTAACGTTGTTTAATAATTCGAATTTTAACCAATGGTATTCTTTCTTTCGACCTCATATTATTTACTGCCTCTCAAAATATTGTTACTGTGACGTAAACAGCTATTTTGTGACGTAGTTAACGTAAACATGTAAACAGACCTAGAGATTCGTTTGTAACGTAAACATCCGCTCATCGTAAATAGCTAAATTCGCTTGGCACCGTACACAGCTTTTTCAGTTCCCTAGAATTATATTTGAAAGAAAATAAAAATAAAAAGATTCATACGCATAAATATCCATCCTTAGACATCAGAAAATGAGTGTTTAAATTATTTTCCATTGTTTGCATTGCTTACACACACACACATACTAAAATTACATCGTTGGAGCAGTAATTTATTTATGTATTTTTTGTTATACAATTTATTTTAAAGCTGAATCCCTATCCTGCCATTAACCCCTTTCTTATAAAATAGTTGAAGAATCTGGGGTGTAGGTATTGGGCCAGTATTGGAACTTTTAACTTCTTGCTCTCTATCTTATGATCTCCGAAATTTAAGAATCTTGTGTTAACTGGGCTCTTATTATTTACTCTGACTCTGCCACCACCTCAATGCAAAGACTATCAATATCAGAATCATCTTCACAACCACCACTACAACCATTACTACAACCTCCAATGCCACCACCACAACCATCTTCTGCAACCACAACCCCAAGATCAATACCAGCATCATATTCAAAATCACCAATTTCACCACCACTACACTCTGCAATGTCTTCAACACTACCATCCATGAGATATCCTAATATAATCAATGCTACTACTACTATCATCATCATTATCATTATCATCCACTGCCGCCGCCACCACCACCACCTCTACAAAAACACCAACACTATAATTGCTGCCATCATACACATCCACTGTCACCACTACACCACCACCACCACTGCCATGATAACCACATCTACCACCTCCAACACCATTGCCACCACTATCTATGAGACATCCTAAGTTAGATACTACTTTCACTTTCTAGTTGCTCTTTGAGTTTATCTTTATATGTAAAAGAGAGGTTGTGTGTCTGTCTCCTACGATTTAGATTCCTAACTACTCCCACATTTTGCGGTGCAGTTTAACCAAAACCGGGTATCTTATAGTCGTGATTCATATCGAGCCCTTCTGGGTATTAGCGCGCGTCTACGATGAGTCTACGATTTAAAAAAAAAATTACCATCATTTTTTTCCATTTTAATGCATTTTTTTGCTATTATATAAGGGAAGTAACTCTCTAAAAATGTCTACGATGAGTCAACGATTTAAAAAAAATTTACCATCATTTTTTTCCATTTTTAATGCATTTTTTTGGCTATAACTCTCTAAAAATGCTTATATAGTTATTTCCCTTACAAACCCGAGCAACGCCGGGCGATACTGCTAGTTATATCTAATCTATCTCTCTGAAAGATGCAAAGCAAGTAGCATTAAATGGTGAATGGATGTGAGCAGAAAGAGAGTAAGTTCCATTCCAGTTTACAACAATTATAGAATTATTCTCAAACCATAAATGAAGGGTGGAGAGGAGTGAAGGAGGAGTCATGTTTCCTCTGAGAGGTTACAGAAGTAATAAGCACTGAAAAGTGGAGTTTGCGTTATTATTTTTGTTTCATAGTTTACAATTATTTCTACAAATTCATTTTGACTTATCTTCAGTCATGTTTATAAACGTGACCGCTGTGCCGTCCACTATAAACATTGATTAATGTCCTATATTTAAGCGGTAGACAAACACTTCAGCATATTATTTTTTGTAGAGAGTTGCGAGGGATCATTTCTATGAACGGGGTATCTGTACAACAGATATGACTACATCATTAATTGTGGAGTCGTTTAAAAACACAATGCAAGATTAAGTCAACATGGAATTTTTGAAACAATCATAAATTGTTCTATATTTTAGAGATGAGGAATTCTGTACAATATTTACATTGGACGGATATTTGTCCTCATCTTGTTTGTTGCTACCACAAACTTTCGGCTGATTTACCCTCCAGCCTTCATCAGGTGTCCTGGTAGAATTTTGAATCCAACCCTAGGTTCTAAGGTGCCACGCAGTGTGAATGAACCCGAAACTATGTGGCTGGTATGGCCTGTCAGGGAGTCACCATTGCTTTCGCGCCTTTTACGTTCTTAGCAGTGGGAGACGTCTATATTGCTAAGAGTATAAAAAGTGTGAAACCAATGGTAACGTCCAGACTGGTCGTAAACCACAACTACATTAGATATTACTACGATATATCTAAAAAAACATTTACTTGTCTCAGTCATTCGACATATTCTATCGGTTAATTTCGTCGAACTTCTAAGTTGCGGGGATGGAAAGGAAGTCAATAAGCGGTTGTCTGGGACAAGCACGAAGCTAGCCCCCTCCGGCCCACAAACACGTATATACGACGGGCTTTTTTCAGTTTCCATCGTCCAAATCTATTTGACCTAGTGACCAGGCAGCAAACTTCTTGTCACACAGTCACTCCTACGCCTATATATATATATATATATATATATATATATATATATATATATATATATATATATATATATATATATATGTATATATATACACGTCCCCGTAGCTTAGCGTTTTGGAAAAAGAAACCGATAGAATAAGTCCTAGGGTTCCAAAGAGTAAGTCCTGGGGTCGATTTCTATAACTAAAAAACCTTCAAACTCTGCTTGTTGTTCTTTCACCTGTCTTCGTCGTTTGTTTTCTGTAAATTTGAACTACACACACACACACATACGCGCGCGCGCACACTCTCTCACACACACACGCACACATACACACACACACACACATATATATATATATAGGTAAAAGATTAATGAGTGCGTGCGTTACATAAATAATATCTTCAGGATTAAATAAAAAGACAACAAACGGAAAATATGACATATCTATATATATATAATTAAAAATAAACGTATTGTAAATAACCAAACGAACACATACTAAATGCACAGGCGAACAGAAAACACACAAGGTCACAAATTCTTCATCAGTTATCAGCAAGAGGAGTCAAATGCAATTTCGGGCATTATCGATAATATTGTTTCTTTCGCTGTTCGCAAAAAGTTCGTTTCCATATTTTCGTATTTCCTGTTGTTTTTACCTTCTGTGACGTCCTGTACCCATATATGCATATGTATATACATATATATGTAGTATATACATACACACATACATACATACATACATACATACATACATACATACATACATGCATACATACATATATATATATATATCTATATATATATATCTATATATATATATATATATGACATTATCTATAAACATTACAATTGTTTCGACACATTTTTACACTTGTTCATTGGTGAGATGTTGTGTAATCATTATCACCAATTCAAGGTGTGAAATGCACCTTCTTTGAGTAAGACTTTATACGAGCTTTATAGCATACCACAAGGGTTTTAACCCGTATATTTACTCGCGTATGTGTGTATATGTATAAAAGCGGAGCAAGAGTACACACGAAGACAGAAAGTGTCGCTGAAGAGTTCACAGAGGTGTGACGAAAGATTTCCGGACGATAAACATAAATTAGAATAAGAACAGTAATAAATGAGTGAAAAGGGAATTATATAGTGCGCCTGTTTATTTGGCAAAAAGAGGAAAAAAAATACAATATCTGTTTCAACGCACGGTTTCACATCAAGAATCTTGCAGCACACATATATAAAAGGATATATTTACAGAAAACAACAAAAGACGAAGACAGGTGCAGGAATAACAAGCAGGTGCATTAGTTTGACTGAATATATATAGAGAATACCAAACGAGTTCCCTATGGATACCGTATTTATTACAACGAGTGGCTTGTAAACGAGTTGTAATAAATACGGTATCCATAGGGAATGAGTTTGGTATTTTATTTATTACACACGAATAACGACCATATATCTTATTAACCCAATAACTAAATTCTTCACGTTTAGTTGTAACTTATGAATGACAAAAGTAGTACCGTCACCGTGACGTCGGGTCATCACCATGGATTGACCAATCAGAAGCAGCGCTGTGTCCCGTGACCTCGGGTCATCACCATCGATTGACCAATCAGAAGCAGCGCTCGCAGTATCTGACATATGTTAGATACCAAAAATATCTCAGTGTTCTCACTCACATGTGTGTAATAAATAAATAAATATATATATAATATATATATATATATATATATATATATATATATATATATATATATATATATACTTTATTTTAAGCAGCAGAATTCAACAAAAATCTGTTACTCTGATTTCTTCGTTGCCGTTCATCAGACAGTTTTTGCTAGAATGGAACCGATATATCAATTCAATCTATACTACAACGACTAACAACACCTTTAAAAAGAAATGGACTTGTTTGATTGGCCCTTTAGAAAAAACGGTCAATCTTCGAGCGATAAACAAAAAGGTCAAAAAAAAAAATATATATATATATAAAAAAACTTATAAAAATTATAAAATCCGAGGAAAAAACCTTACATTGAATAAAATACATATTGACGTTAATGAAGAAAGTGCAAATTAATGCATAGAAATTAAACCTGTTATAAATATTACACTGCAATACATATTTATATTAAAATCTACATATATATATCAACATACATAAAATCTACATATATATATCAACATTTTTTGTGTTTTTTGTGTATGTTGATATATATATGTAGATTTTAATATAATATACATAAATACAGATATATACACTTTGTATATATACATTATATATACATATTTATATATAGAACACACACACACATACATTATATATACATATTTATATATAGAACATACACACATACATTATATATACATATTTATATATAGAACACACACACATACATTATATATACATATTTATATATAGAACACACACACACACACACACACACACATACATATAAATGAACGCAAGAATATCTGATTCATAATATTTGTTCTCATGCTCGTGTGTTGTTGGTGACAGACAGATACGTAAAAGAACGCCGATGTAATGGGAAGGTAAGAAACAGAGTGAGTGAAAAAGAGAGGAAATAGCGAGAGTGACAGATACTTTAAATAACGGTAGTGGAATTATCAAAGTTATAAATGAAGGGGAGTGAGAGGGTACTGGAGGAAATAGCGTGAGTGAGGAAGATGGCCCCTAACAACCACACCTTTTAAGATAGGGATTTCTAAGGTAGCCCACGAGCATCGTCACCTCATTCTACATGTCCCTGTAAATTTTGGAGCGAATCGGACGGGATTTAGTGGCATTGAAAGCGATACAAGCGGTATATATATATATATATATATATATATATATATAAGCTGAAGTTGTCTGGATATATGTTGTATGTATGTATGTATGTATGTGTGTGTATACGTATGTATGTGTAGAGACCTCTTTTGGCTCCACCTGAGTTTTGAAACTGAATGGGTAAATTTCCCCCTAACTATAGAGCCTTATTATTTCTGTTGAGGAACAATGTTTTATTCAACCGATGGCCTTCCCACATTTGATTGATGTATTTTCTCTTGACCCATAACCCTTCTAGTTTGTAAAGGGTTTAAATAAATAATATATATATATATATATATATATATATAATATATATATATATTATATATAGATTATATATATATAGTATATATAATAGATATACTTTATTTTAAGCAGCAGAAAATTCAACAAAATCTGTTACTCTGATTTCTCGTTGCCGTTCATCAGACAGTTTTTGCTAGAATGGAACCGATATATCAATTCAATCTATACTCTTACAAACGCTACACCTTAAAAAGAAAGAAATGGACTTGTTTTGATTGGCCCTTGAGAAAAAACGGTCAATCTTCGAGCGATAAACAAAAAGGTCAAAAAAAAATATATATATATATATAAAAAAACTTATAAAAATTATAAAATCCGAGGAAAAACCTTACATTGAATATAAAATACCTATTGACGTTATAGAAGAAAGTGCAAATTAATGCATAGAAATTAAACCTGTTATAATATTACACTGCAATACATATTTATATTAAAATCTACACATATATATCAACATACATAAAATCTACATATATATATCAACATTTTTTGTGTTTGTGTAGTTGATATATATATGTAGATTTTAATATAATATACATAAATACAGATATATACACTTTGTATAATACATTATTATACATATTATATATAGAACACACACACACATACATTATATATACATATTTATATATAGAACATACACACATACATTATATATACATATTTTATATAGAACACACACACATACATTATATATACATATTTATATATAGAACACACACACACACACACACACACACACATACATATAAATGAACGCAAGAATATCTGATTCATAATATTTGTTCTCATGCTCGGTGTTTGTTGGTGACAGACAGATACGTAAAAGAACGCCGATGTAATGGGAAGGTAAGAAACAGAGAGGAGTGAAAAAGAGAGGAAATAGCGAGAGTGACAGATACTTTAAATAACGGTAGTGGAATTATCAAAGTTATAAATGAAGGGGAGTGAGAGGGTACTGGAGGAAATAGCGTGAGTGAGGAAGATGGCCCCTAACAACCACACTTTTAAGATAGGGATTTCTAAGGTAGCCCACGAGCATCGTCACCTCTTCTACATGTCCCTGTAAATTTTGGAGCGAATCGGACGGGATTAGTGGCATTGAAAGCGATACAAGCGGGATATATATATATATATATATATATATATATATATAATATATATATCTATAAGCTGAGTTGTCTGGATATATGTATGTATGTATGTATGTATGTGTGTGTGTATACGTATGTATGTGTAGAGCCTCTTTTGGCTCCACCTGAGTTTTGAAACTGAAGGGTAAATTTCCCCCTAACTATAGAGCCTTATTGTTCTGTTGAGGAACAATGTTTTATTCAACCGATGGCCTTCCCACATTTGATTGATGTATTTTCCTCTTGACCCATAACCCTTCTAGTTTGTAAAGGGTTTAAATAAATAATATAAGGGATCTTTACCCTTTCAACGGCAGATCGAGAAATATATTTTTTGTAACTAAACACTTTCAACCTTCGGACACTAACCCTAACCCTAATGTGTCGTATAAAACATATTTTACTTTTAATGTTACTCTTGACCGCGGCCATGCTGGAGCCTCGCCTTTAATCGAGCAACTCGACCCCGGGACTTATTCTTTTTGTAAGCCCAGTACTTATTCTATCCTTAACCAATCATATTTTCTGTTTTCATTTGAAATTATTAGCTGCATAGTGTTAATGTGACGTAGATAGCTATTTTGTGAGTGGGTAAGCAGTAAGCAAACAGCTGTGGTAGATGTGGTTATCATGGCAGTGGTGGTGGTGGTGACAGTGGATGTGTATGATGGCAGCAATTATAGTGTTGGTGTTTTTGTAGAGGTGGTGGTGGTGGCGGCAGTGGATGATGATGATAATGATGATGATAGTAGTAGTAGTAGCATTGATTATCTTAGGATGTCTCATGGATGGTAGTGTTGGTGTGTGTGTGTGTGTGTGTATGTATGGATCAAAACAGTTTGATCCAAATTCTGTGGTACTTATATATTCATACATACATATACATGTAGATGTATATAACATATATATATTGTATGTAAACATCTTTTATATATATATATAATGTATGCATCTATAATACACACACATTATAAATATATACACATATATGCATATGCATTAGAATATGTGTGTAGGTGTGTATATATATATCTATATATATATAATATATATAATATATGCATATGTTTGATACATGTGTGTGTAGCTATTTAGGATCTACACAAATTTTATATATACTCCACGAAGTTTATGATAAGCGGAGATGTTTACATGTAGTTAGCTATTTACATGTTTACGTTAACTACGTCACAAAATAGCTGTTTACGTCACAGTAACAATATTTTGAGAGGCAGTAAATAATATGAGGTCGAAAGAAAGAATACATTGGTTAAAATTCGAATATTAAACAACGTAAACTTAGAAATTACAATTCCGTTTTCATTTTGGTTTACAATTATGTTTTCTTTTGACACATTCTACCAGTATACGAAGTTTCAAATTGTTTAGTTAACTAGGAAAATCTGGCTTTCAAAAAGAAAAGATCCGGTTAGCGGTGGGGGGGAAGGGTATCTTTTTTTCTTCAGAAATGTAAATAAACCCAATCTGTTTCTTAACCGAGGGACATAGTCATACGGCACAGAATGTTTTCACCGCAATAGACGTCATTGATTGGTTGAAATTGCAGAAATTGAAGAAAAAAAACAACAAATATCTTACAAACTATAGAATTTTCTCAATAAAGCCAAGAGAAAAAGATGTTTTATAAACACATTCTACCAGTAAACGAAGTTTAACATTTTTTTAGTTACCTAGAAATTATGCTAAAAACTGCCGTTCAAACCGAAAAGATCCGTTGGGTTTCCTTCTCTAACATTTTACTTCGTTCAACCTCCACAAGTGAATGGAGGGAAAAGCAAAATAGGAATTTTGAAAGCAGTTTCTATAAAACTAGTTTTTAAACATCGAATGGCTATGGGGATCCACAAGATTAAAATAGTAATCAAAGGAGTCCGTAGATAAAAAGAATGGTTAAGAATCCCTGGTGCAGAGGGTCCTTCGTTATCCATTGCTGCATATTTTCTCCATCTAAACTATAGCGTCGCTTGAGGGAAAAAAAAAATGACGACATCTTGGTTTATCTGATTTGACCATCAAAATATGCTCTCTCTCTCTCTCTCTCTCTCTCTCTCTCTCTCTCTCTCTCTTTCTCTTTCTTTCTCTCTTTTTCTCCGTATTTATATATTTTATATATATATTGGCCTGCTCACTTAGCCAGCGGGGTGACGTCATTTGAAGGCTTAAAACAATGCGAAGCGCATTGTGACCAGCGATGTGTAGCAACATCTGATAGCCTGGTCGATCACGGTGATATATATATATATATATATATATATATATATATATATATATATATATATATATATATCTACATACATACATACATATACAAATACTTATACCCTTATATGTGTGTGTGTGTGTGTGTGCGTGCGTGCGTGCGTGCGTGAGACAGTAAAAATTGTCGCTAATTTCGCTGGAGTGAATCTCAGAATGTCATCAATATCAAAAGAAAAAAAGTATAGATAACGTTAAAAGAAAGCTTAGACTTGACAATAATTTTATGTAAATAGGACAGCCTGCAGTCGGAGATAAATTTAAAATGTGGCTGACATCAGTAACAAAAACTGTAGCTTCAGTAATATATTATTTACAAATATGTGAAAACCATGTATGTCAATTAGATTACAGTAGGTGTATATACGAGCTATTGTGTGCGCATGTATGCTCTGTCACTGACTTCTAATTTTCTCTTTCTCTCTCTCTCTTCTCTCGATTTCTGTCTATGTCTCAAGGGTATTCACTCATCAATTTCCATAATACAGTATAGTGTTAATGATGTTGATTTACTTGCTTAAAACGGTTACCTATTTCTTTATTGCCCACAACGGGCTAAACACAGAGGGGACAAACAAGGACAGACAAACGGATTAAGTCGATTACATCGACTCCAGTGCATAACTGGTACTTATTTAATCGACCCCGAAAGGATGAAAGGCAAAGTCGACCTCGGCGGAATTTGAACTAGTTACCGTCTCTCTCTCTCTCTCTCTCTTCTCTTTCTCTTTCTCTTTCTCTTTCTCTCCCTCTCTCTCTCTCTCTCATTTGAAATGTCTTCTTCAAATTCTAGTTTAAAATGCAAAAACAAGCATCAAACGCATTTTGGATATCCCACGAATTCCCTTAAAGAAGATTCAGTGTTAGGGATTAACCAAAGAACCTTGTGCTACAAATGTGGTGCAAATAAACACGATCCCTTCTGATGGGTCAGTGAAAGAAGCTGGCTATAATGTAATAAGGTCCACGCAGTTTTGTACGATTCTAATAAACGATGTCATTTCCCCAGTTGAAGAGCCAATTGTTGATAACCTGTCGACGTATTTTGTCCGTGTGGATAAATATTTAAATAACATAGATCTCGCCTTCCTAGTTTCAGATGGATACAGCCGGAAGCGTGTGAGATGTGTCGATTTATAGTTACACGAAATGAGCCGCTGGGAGCTAAATAATATCGCAATTGAAACTTCGTTGACTTTTCCGACATTTTACCCGATTTCCAATTGACTTCCAAGATCTTGAGAAAATATTTAAGCAAAACTTGTTTTTGAAAAAAATCAAATATTGTAAAAAGATTTTATATTTATATTTTATATTTATTCTTTTACATTTGTCTTCCTACTGCAGCAACAAGAATATCAACAACACTGACAACAACAATAAGACTGGGTATTGGATAAGATGCTACATTGAATGCAAGGACATGAGTTTCGTAATGATGGTACGACATTTGTTGGAGCATTTCCGTTCCCTTTTACAGACAATTGTTGAGACACGTACCATTTAGGTACATTTCACTAAGATTATGATTGGGTGGGGTAACAAATTCAACGATGAGGACAACTTGATCACACTTTCACTCTCGTTTACCTTTTGGCGAAGTAACCGAATGATTATCATAGCAAACCACTAACTCTTGACGTTGTAAGTTCAAATTACACAACGGGTCATTCCCATGCCGATGTTGGAACCGAAGCAGGCAGGAAATATTCCATAAGCTCAGATTCACTTAACTGCGGACCTCTGGGACACTTACATGAAAGCAACTAGAGACCAATCCAGTGAATGACTGGGGAATCTGTTTCTCATTTGCTTGATACTTACCACACCCCCAATCTCTTCAATATCAGCTCTTTGGAGGGCCCTGGTATTTTTTTTTTTATGAAATACACAAGAAGTCTATCCACACAACTGAATTCGTCACCCTCCATCTCCCTCCCACTGCCGCCACCGCCACTATCGTAACCACGGTGAAAGTGTATCTATGTGATATCTCAACACTTGTATGTGAAAACAATCCTTGCACTTTTCCAACAAATCTCGATGTAGCATCGTTTTGAAACCCTTGTCCCTATCATCTGCTTTCGATGTTGTATATTTTCCTACATACTCTCTTGTTGCTATCATTGTTGTTGATATTGTTGTTGCTGTAGCCGGAACACCAATGATATAAAATAAAATAAAATAAAATAATAAAAGAAACACTAAAATATTTTTACAATATTTGATTTTTTTTCGAAAATAATCTTAATTTCGATATTTGTTAAGATCTTTGGAGAGTGCAGATATATATCGAAGTCGATTGGAAATCGGATAACTTGCCAAAAACGTTTTTATTGCAAGGAATCAAAACTCTACACTCCTGCCATCCTTCATCGTTCTCTTTCTCACACCACTTTCTCCTCTATCACTTATTTCGCTCCTGTCACACTGTTTCTCCCATCACACTCTCTCTTCTATCACCCTCTCGTCCAGATTCCCTCCTCGTCACTCACTCGTATTCATTCTCTCGGTCATGTTGTCTCAAACGTGAGGAAATAACGTAGATCATTAGAAAAATCATTACGTCCTGTCCAAGACAAGGTTACCTCTTTAGTGGTGGTGCCATGTTCTAGAACACAAAGCTGAGAGAAAGAGAGGGGCAAAGAGAGCAAGAGAGAGGGAGCAAAAGAGAAAGGAAGGAATGAAAGAACAGAAGGGAGAACAGGGAGGATAGATAGATAGATAGATTGATATTGATTTATAAAATTGATGCCTAAAATACTGTCATTCCCTCATCTTTTATGTAATTGTAGGTGGATAAAGAACACTTGGTACTTTATCAATCAACAGACTGAATTGCCTCTGTTTGGTTTATAGAGATAGAGCTATGTTCATATATATATATATATATATACTATCCTTATCTTCATCTTAACATCCATTTTTCCATGCTTGCATGGATCAGATGAGTATTTACTGAGGAAGATTGTTTATGGCTGGAAACTATTCCCTTTGCTAAGCCTCATCTGTTTGTTGGCAAGGTTATAGCTCCCCTCATGGCCAGACATTTTCTTGCAGAATATTGGAAATGAACGACACTGCTTCTATGACAGCTATTATGGGATGTCATGTGAAGGAGACACACACACACACACACACATAAAACAAGATTGGACAGTCACAGTTCAGCACATGCTGGATGCTAACAAGGTATTAACAAAGATCTACATGGTCCCTATAAACATACATACACACATATATACTGGCATTCTGTCGGTTATGACAATGGGTTCCAGTTGATCCAATCAATAGAAGAGCCAGCTCGTGAAATTAACTTGCAAGTGGCTGCGATACGAGTACCCTTAGTGTAGTTCTTGCGAAGAATGTGACAAGGTGGACCCTTTGAAATGCAGGTACAACACCATTTCGCCATCTGAGTGGACTGGGGCAACATGAAATAAAGTGTCTTGCTCAAGAACACAATGTGCGGCTGGAAATTGGATTTATGTCCTTACAATCGAGTGCTGAATGCTCAACCCATTAAGCCATATACATATTGTATGATGGGCTATTTTCAGTTTCCATCTAGCAAATCCACTCAGCAGGATTTGACTGGCTTGTGCTTCATTAGGAGACACTTGCCCATAGTGCCACGCAGTGAAACTGAACTCAAAACCATGACATTGGGAGGCACACTTCTCAGCCATACAACCATGTCTGCATCCAGTTGAATAAAACATTTGAGCAGTCAATGCTCATAGTTTGAGGTCTTTATTCCAGGTTTGTTTGAATGAGAAATTTCAGGATTCATTTGTAACGAAATATACAAATGCATTTCAGAAACGCAGAACCTTTAAAAAATAAATCCACAAAATTGTTATTCTTTTGCTCAATAAATGTTGCAGTAATGTTTTAGTCTGTAAAGCGACGAGCTGGCAGAAGCGTTAGCACGCTGGGCGAAATGCTTAGTGGTATTTCATCTGTCTTTACGTTCTGAGTTCAAATTCCGCCGAGGTTGACTTTGCCTTTCATCCTTTCAGGATCGATAAACTAAGTACCAGTTGCGTACTGGGGTCGATCTAATCGACAAGCCCCTTCCCCAAAATTTCGGGCCTTATGCCTAGAGTAGAAAGGAATATTTGTTGCAGTTCTAGGCGGCGAGCTGGCAGAAACGTTAGCACGCCAGGCGAAATGCTTAGCAGTGTTTCGTCTGCCGCTACGTTCTGAGTTCAAGTTCCGCTGAGGTCGACTTTGCCTTTCATCCTTTCGGGGTCGATTAAATAAGTACCAGTTACGCACTGGGATCGATATAATCGACTTAATCCGTTTGTCCTCTCTGTGTTTAGCCCCTTGTGGGTAGTAAAGAAATAGGTATTTCATCTGTCCTTACGTTCTGAGTTCAAATTCCACCGAGGTCGACTTTGCCTTTCATCCTTTCGAGGTCGATAAATTAAGTACCAGTTGCGTACTGGGTCGATCTAATCGACTCGCGCCCCTCCCCAAACAATTTTGGGCCTTGTGCCTAGAGTAGAAAAGAAGTATTTCAGTCTGTGAATAATCTATTTTTTAGGAAGTTTGAAGCAGGCAAACAAGTATAAGAACACAAATTTGTTAATTCAGCTTGTCTCAAGGTATTTCTTTCCATTATAGTCACAAGTCCTGAAATATTGTCCTGAGTGGTGGGGTGGGGTACTGAATTATATCACCCACAGCACTCAACTGGTACTTATTCTTCTCAATTTGAAAGGATGAAAGGCAAAGGCAACCATTCAGAATTTGAACTCAGAATATAAAACCACAAAAATACTGCAAGGCATTTTATCCAGCGTCCCAATGATTCCCCCAGCTCACCATCATCACCATCGTTTAACGTCCGTTTTTGATGCTGGCTTGAGCTGGACGGTTTGACTGAGGTCTGGCAAGCCAGTGGGCTGTGCCAGGCTCCAATCTGATCTGGCAATGTTTCTACAGCTGGATGCCCTTCCTAATGCCAAACACTCCGAGAATGTAGTGGGTGCTTTTTACGTGCCACCGGCATGGGAGCTAGTTAGACGGCACTGGCATCGGCCACTATCTGATGGTGCTTTTTGCATGCCACTGGCATGGGAGCCAGTCAGGCAGCACTGGCACGACCCACACATGATTGGTGCTTATTGCAGTCGGGTGGCACTGGTATCGGCTACAACTACAATTTCCATTTGATTGTGATTTCAATTTTACTTGACTCAAAGGTACTTTTTAAATGAGTGACACTGGTGTAGGCTACAGCTGCGATCTCACTTTACTTGCCATGTCTTCTCAATCACAGCATATCATTTCATAATAATAATAATAATAATAATAATAATGATAATAATAATCCTTTCTACCAGAAGCACAAGGCCTCAGATTTGGGTGAACGAATTAAGACAATTACATCAACCCCAGTGCATAACTGGTACTCATTTAATCGACTCCTACAGAATGAAAGGGAAAGTCGACCTCGGCAGAACTTGAACTCAGAACATAAAGACAGACAAAATACCACTAAGCATTTCACCCGGCATGCTAACATTTCTGCCAGTTCACTACCTTTATACTACTACTACTAATAATAATAATAAAAATAATAATAAATGCACTGATGCAGTTCCAGGCAGTGGCTCTCATGGATTTTGATCTTAAATGAGTGGAAGTGTTATCATGTACATTGTTTTGTCTTGGTGTAAAAGATAGGCTACAGCAAATATTTTGCTCAATATCACAGATTTGCTTGTCAGTTGTTTGACCTTAACCAGTTGAGCATGTCCCTTGGTGGCTGATGATATGTGCATCTCTGATCATGAGTAGAAGTAGTAGGGGAGCATCATTGCCATGTGTTGAAAGGAATTCTTGGGGGGTTTTCAATGATTTACCTTTGGAAACATGAGTTTCATTCATCATCCTTAAACTTTATTCAGGGACCTTTTGAGCAGGATGGGATACTCAACCTGAAGAAATTTCTAACTGGGCCTCATGCTCTGTTTATCTTCATATGAGACCCCCATGTCGCGCACATATGGTTGTGATGCATGTGCCTGGTGTACCCTTATGAGACGGGTAGTCGTGATAGGTATACTGAGTTTCGTATAACTGCACCCCAGTCTCACTTTGATGGCATGTGCAGCTCTCCCACTCAATAATAATAATAAATAAAAATAAATTCAAGTCTTACCTTGCCAATGACTTATCTACCTCTCTAGAGTCAGTGCCATGATAAAATGTGGCCAGGACACTCAATAAAATGGTCAATGACAGGAAGGACATCCAGCCAAGTGAAACATACAAGCGCTAGTACAGGAGAGCAGTGGTTCCCAATATGAAATTACTGTATCGACTCATCCAACCCATGCCAGCATGGAAAGCAGACATAAAATGAAAATGATGATGACTAGTATAAGAGAACATTGACCCCTAATAAGAACAGACTTGAACCATCACCACTCATCCAGCTTCCATAGTCTTGATGCAATGAGAAAATGCACTTGGTACGTTCTAGAAAAGCAGGGTCAGTAACAGAAAGGACAACAAGGGTCAAATGACACATACATTCGTCTATGAAAGTAGTTCTTACCAATATGAAATGGTGAGGATTATATCAACTCATCTAAGCCATGTCAGGATGGAAAGAAGCTACAAATGAACATGATGCTGATAACAATGATGATGTTGATTCAAAATATTTTCTATAATGAAGGTAAGCAAAAAGAAATAATAAAAAAATACAGGTTTATTTTTTCAAATATTTTACTTTCTCCTTCATTCTCATCCCATTCTTTTTCTCTCTTCCCCATTTTCATTTATTTTGAAAAAAATTAATTCAAAAAAAAAAAAAATTGTAAAACTGTCCTAAATTTCAGTCAAGTTTTTTTCCTAAAAGGAAGGATACAAAACTGGAAATTCTATATTTTTTAAACAACAATAAAAATAAAGAGAAAAAAACCTTTTAGAGAGAGAAAGACAGTGTGGTTATTTTTTTTTTATTTTTCATTTTTGTTTTGTTACTTTTTAAGAAATTCAATTTCATACATTTTTTTTTATTATTTTATTTTATTTTGGGATTGTTTGTTTTTGTATTTTATTTTTTCTCTTCTTCCATCTTTTATGCCTTGCAAGATTTTCCTCTGACACGATATGTCATGTCAAGATAATATAAGAATCATGGTTTTTTTTTTTCCTTTTAAATTAAAAATAAAATATAAATGAAATGTGTGTGTGTGTATGCATCCATACATGTATGTATGTTTACATACATATATACACATATATATTTAGATATATATTTATACATATAAATATCATCACCATCATGTAATATATATACATTTATATACATATATATATATTTATACAAACATATATACAGACATATATACATACATACACATATATACACACATACCTATATATATATTATATATATAATATATATATATATATATTATATATATATATATTATATACATATATATAAATTATATATATAATTATGTATATATATTATATATATAATATATATAATATATATATATAATTATGTATATATATTTATATACATATATATAAATTATATATATAATTATGTATATATATTTATATACATATATATATAATTATATATATAATTATGTATATATATTTATATACTATATATATATAATATATATATATGTATATATACTTATATACATATATATAAATTATATATATAATTATGTATATATATTTATATACATATATATAAATTATATATATAATTATGTATATATATTTATATACATATATATATATTATATATATAATTATGTATATATATTTATATACTATATATATATATATATATATATATATATATATATATATAAATGCATGCCTGTATCTGTATATTTACCCCCATCACCACTTCAAATAACGGAGAGTGGAATCTGGTCTAAAAAGACAATTGACGACGATAGTGGGGGGTACTCGAGTTGGGGTCACTCAAGTTTCAGTGCAATCGAAATAGTTTGCTAAATGTGGAGATTCTCACGTGTCTACTGCATATAATCTGAATATGGTAAATGGTCTACGCTGACATAAAGACGGCGCAAACACAGCAAAAGGATCATTGCTCCTAGCATGACCATCAGGACGAAGCTGGCCGTACCCCTTGAAGACGGTCTCTGCGTGGTAGCGTTTGGCGGTGAAGCTACGTCTGCAGTCTCCATCTGTGGAGCTGCTGATGTTGTTGTTGTTGTAGTGGCGGATGTGTTTGTATTAGACGTGTTTGCTGGTGTTGTTGTTGTTGTTGTAGTTGTTGTTGTCGTCGTTGATGACAGTGATGTTTCTGATGACGACGAAGGTGTCGTAACAGCAGACGTCGTACGATGCCGAAGTGTAGTTCCAGGTGAAGTCGTGCTTTGTGTGGCAGAAGCATGGGGAGGAGAAGAAGAGGAAGGTGAAGGACAGGCTACAACATCCACATCATTCCTGCCAGCCGTGACGGTCTCTACATTTGGCGATGTGTTGTCTGACACATTATCTGAGACTCGCTGTGATGACGTCGACGGGGCGGGAACTGAAAGATCTTGGGTGCTAGCAGAATCTGTACTGTCCTGGGATACGCCTCCAGTGGCATTGAGTAATGATTTATTAGTAGTAGCAGTAGTGGTTGTAGTAGTGGTGGTTGTGGTGGACGGATTAGTAGAAGTTGGTTTGGATGCAGAAGATGAAGTCAGCTGTTTCGACTGAGAAGCTGCTGTTGAACTGGTAGAGCTGGATGTTACAGTAGCAGGGCTTGAAACAGGAGCAGAGGTCGTGACACTTGCACTTGTCGCAGACACGGCAGCGGGCATAGTTGGAAAACCGGGCATGAAAGGGAAAGAAAATGGCATAGCATTCGCAGCGGAAGCGTTTGAGTTGTCGGCGACACCAGGCTGGGGGAAGGCATAATTAGCGGGAAACATTGGGGGTAAAAATGGATTTGGAAACGGGGGCATCATTCGACAGTTTGGCATGGAATTGACATTTGGGTCCATACTGGTGGGAGGATATGGAAATCTGAAATGGTAAGGAAACTGCCCGGTCATCGGAGCAAAGAAAGGAGATGACTGAGGAAACATCCCTGGCATGCTGCCCATGTTTAAGGGTGAAGGGTAGTTCATGTTGGGTGGCATCATCCAGGCTGGGGTAGATGTTGTTGCTGCTGCTGCTGCTGCAGTGGCTGCACCTGCTGCTGTGGCACCTCCTCCTCCTTCTGCTCCTGCTACTGTACTGCTACCAGTAAACCCAGCGTTAGACGATGTGGTTGCAGCCGTAGAAGCCTTATCAGAGCCAGATTTACTTCCCTTCTCACTCTGTTCCAAGAACACGGAAAAAGAAAAAGCAGAAAGAACATATATGAGTCTGTGGATTAAATTTCAAAATCAAAACAAAAAGAAATTTTAAACATATTTTAAACATGGCGCAGGAGTGGCTGTGTGGCAAGTAGCTTGCTTACCAACCACATGGTTCTGGGTTCAGTCCCACTGCGTGGCACCTTGGGCAAGTGTCTTCTTCTACTATAAGCCTCGGGCCGACCAAAGCCTTGTGAGTGGATTTGGTAGACGGAAACTGAAAGAAGCCCGTCGTCTATATGTATATATATATGTGTGTGTGTGCGTGTGTGTTTGTCCCCCTAGCATTGCTTGACAACCGATGCTGGTGTGTTTACGTCCCCGTCACTTAGCGGTTCGGCGATAGAAACCGATTGAATAAGTACTGGGCTTACGAAAGAATAAGTCCCGGGGTCGATTTGCTCGACTAAAGGCGATGCTCCTGCATGGCCGCAGTCAAATGACTGAAACAAGTAAAAGAGAAAGAGAATATTCTTTTAAATTTTAAAAATATCAAAAGAAAAACCAGATTTTCAAGCATCTAAGAATTAAAGTCATTAAAAGTATTCTTTTTTCTTTTCAATATCAATTTTAAATCAATGTTGAAACTATTATTGAAAATTGAATAAATTCTCTATTTCTTAACAGCTATACAAGTTCTAGAGGCAAAGGAATTGCTGTTGGGTGCATACATATGAAGTCTAATCAAAAAGTATCAGGACTGTTGCTATGGTAATGGAGCTAAAGTATGCAAAATGAAGCCACTTGGCACAGACTGACCTCAAACTCTGTCTTGCATGCACACTAAGTTTATAACGTTCTCACGTGCTTCCATTGTTTATAGCAGTGCTTGGAAGTAAAGTGTGTAGAGTGTGGTCATCTCAAAAAGGAGATCAGGTTTCAGGTGTGCAGGATTTCTTGGATTGTTTCGAGGAAGACAAAAACGGTGTAAACAGGTGAAGAATTGTGGGTCTATGCCTACAACCCCGACACCAAGGCAAGAATCAAATTCCTCTTGAAAGGAACAAACGTTCAAGACGCCAAGAAAATCCAAGTGAGTGTGACAAGGCAGCTGTTCAGTATTTTGCAAAAGGAGTTCCAGGATTCCTTCCATCAATGGACACATTGGTGGATGAAGAGTGTGGCTTCAGAAGAGGATTATTTCAAAGGTAATTAAATGCCTGAATTGGCATGTGTATGGAGATATGTGTGTGTGTGTGTGTGTGTGTGTGTGTGGTTAAACAGCCCTATTTAAACAGTGGATAACAAACTCTAAAATATCAGTTTAAAAACTGCTTTTAAGTGAAGAACTCACATCAGAGTAAGCTTTTGTAAACGCTTCATTATCTTATAAACATCTAATTATTAAAGAGGAAAAATTATCAGGAAAACCATTTCTATTAATTTTTTTTCGAATATACATACATACATATATATATATATACATACAAGCATATGCACACACAACCATGTGTGCAAAAACTTACAGATTTTAATGGTAAATTTATAAACAAAATTACACAAATGTATATATAATGATCTTTTTCCTCTCACTCATGTTCTCTCCAACTTCATTGTCTGTTAAAACTGATGTCTAAATTATTTCATCTCTAAAGAATTCTATCATCTTATGTTCACCCTTTCGTTACCAACATGGCTGAAACCAGCTCTGGTTCTGAGTACAAATATCTTGTTTTCATAAGTTTTGAATTAAAATCTTCCATCAAACCTTAGTCACAATTTATGTTCCTAACACTAGCTGAATGATGACTAGGTTATTTTTCTAAATTCTTTGTTATATTTAAAGTAATTGAAAGAAGCACAGAGCTTCTCAAAATAAATACAGTAACGAAAGGGTTAAACAGAGAAGTTTAAAGAAATTATTCTGCAGTGGGGAAGTGAAACCAATTTCCTACGCCCAGCATTGTCAGTTGAGTCTTATTAAAGGTTCAGTTCTGCTGTGTGGTTCTTTGGGCAAGTGTCTTCTGCTATAGCTTCAAATGCCTTGTAAGTGAATTTTGATGGAAACTGTATAGAAGTCCATCATATCTTTTGTGTGTGTTCCTCATAACTGCTTGACAACAGGTGCTGGTTTAAGTCCCCGTAACTTAGTGGTCTGGCAAAAGAGACTGATAGAATGAGTTCTACACTTCAAAAGTAAGTACTGGACTAAACTCATCATAGCAGTGCCCCTGCATGGCCCACATTCCAATGAATGAAACAAGCTAACGATAAGGGATCATCTAGTACCAGATTATTACAGTAAATCCATAAACAAGACGTTGTAGGAAAGAACAGTTGAGGCTGGTACTTATTTCATAGATTTTAGAAAGATAAAAGACAAAATCGATTCTATGTAGATTGGACCTGCAGAGAACTCAATACTACAATACAGTTTACTTAGCATTCTACCAATTCTATTGTGAGTTGTTGTTGAATTTGTAAAATAAATCTATCAAGTCACCAAATGCATTCGTGCAAGAATCGTCTTACTAGCAAAGAGTTATCTCCCATGAATATTTTCGCTAGTTTAGCATAAATTTGTTGGAGAGAGCAGGGGTTGTAGAAGAGATCGGTCAGAACAGCAGACAAGCAAACAGAAGGTCAGTGGTTCGTATCTTGTCAACAGTGCCATGTTAAGAGTCACCCAAGTGAGTGATATATTTCACCTCTGAATGTTGTGTGCCATGGAAAAAACTGAGAAGTTTAATCCAACCCCAGAATCAAGTTTTGTCCCTATCCCTCCCCAAATTCCTTCATTTCCCAGCAAAAGTTGCTGTCTGTAACGACCAAAGACGATAGAACTGCTTTCTCTCTGCTAAACATCCAGAGACAAATACTAGGCCTGCAGAGTCATATATTTTATCGATTGTTTTTTATTTGTTTTATTCACAGAAAAAGTACCCCAAGCCAGTAACATGTAAAGGGCACCACTACACTCTCAGAGTGGTTGGCATTAGGAACGGCCATACAG
Source organism: Octopus sinensis (assembly GCF_006345805.1). NCBI lineage: Eukaryota > Metazoa > Mollusca > Cephalopoda > Octopoda > Octopodidae > Octopus > Octopus sinensis. The sequence continues at coordinate 21,510,782 of NC_043012.1, forward strand.
ACAAAGAAACCAAACCAGACCAGACCAGACTGGTGCCTGGTCCAGCCGTCCAGCTTACCAGTTCCAACCAACACGTCTAACCCATGCCAGCATGAAAAACGGATGCTAAATGAGAATGATCGTCCCAGATTTATAGTAGAGGACACTTGCTTAAGGTGTCACATAATAGATCTGAACCTGGAACCATGTGGTTGGGAACACATGGTTCTTACCACACAGCCATACCTAAAAAAACACTCCTTCTAAATATTGAAAATAACATTGCATGTAATTAATCTTTCCTGAATAACACACACACACACACACATGAAGTGGAAACATGAATATATTTCTCACCTGAAAATTAATCTTTGAAGCTAAATCTTTAGCTTCTTCACTGGTTTTCTTGGAAGCATCAGTTAAGGATTTCAACACATTATTTACAGAACCACACACAGGACATTTCCAGCACAGGGACCTGCAGCGACGAAATCATTTTTAAAGAAATGCAAACTTTACATAATAATCACCAAAATTCCATTCCCTGCACAAACTACTAACCCCTTTTATGTCCCTTGGTTACCCTAAGAGGTCCCACTCTATCTTGTAAATATAGCACCTGAATTACACTTTAATGATCTAAAGAAGGAATAATGGGGCCCTAAATACATTGCATTTGGTAAAAGGGTGGAATGGTCACCTCTGACACAGTGAACGAGAGAAGTACCCTGTTGACAAAAGGGCAGCCAAGTTTTCCTTAGACCATAACTAACCACCTTAAAAGATAAAGAGTACATTAAATAATGTTGTTCTCATTGGATGGCTATGGCTGGAGAGGCCTTGACTTTCTTTTATCTTTTACTTGTCTCAGTCACTGAACTGTGACCATGCAACAGCATCGCCTTGACCTGATTGCTCCATCAGGATTAAGCGGCAACAAGAAAAAGTTGAAAAATCGGATGTGAATAACAATTATTTAATTAATAAATTAACATTGGACACCAGTGTGTCAAAGAACAGACCCAACGTTTCTTCTGAGTCTCACAAAAGGGGACTAAACAAGGTTGAGATAGGATTCGACTTCTGACCTTGTAAAATCCTCACCAACAATGACTCATCATCATCATTGTTCGACCGTGGTCGAGACAATGGAATTTACTATGTTACGCCAGACTTCACGGTCCATCATAGCATTACGGAGGTCCTGTTGCTGGATGCCTGTATCCCTGGAGATTACATCAGGGTAGGAGAGTGTGCGCCCTCTAGTATTGCGAGTAGATGGCTTCCAGAGGAGGAGAGTAGAAATTACTTCTTTTTCAGCTCTACAACAATGTCCAGCAAACTGGACTCTCCTACCTTTCACAAGAGATGACACAGGTGGTAGTTTCCCATATATTTGCATTTTGGTTGGATGGCGCTTCCACGAGAGATTTTGAGCTCTCATAAGGAGGTGAGTGTAGGTTCCATCCAACCGCCTCTCAAGCTTCTTCAATGACTACCCGAACAGACCCTTGGGTTGGTGGGTTGCCACCTGAGTTGTGCGAGTCATCCACCAGAAATAAGGAATCACCATCAAATGGTGGATGTAGCAACACATGATTACAGTGCATGTCCCCTTACTACTACTACTTATTAAAAAGCAAATTTATCCTACAATTATCTACAATTGCTGCACCATAACCATTATCATTAATTACTATATGCCCTCAAGTAAAATTCGGAAACTTTTCTAGGTGTCAACCATAGTTTTTTGCAAATAAATAAATGTTTGCTGAGAATAGGGCGATGGATCACTCTGTTATTAAATCTTTTAAAAAAACTTGGATTACCCGCGTCCTCTTCGAGTTACTTCCCCTTTATAAAAAAAAGAGTCAAGAAAGACCTAGAGTAACTTCCCCTTGACAACTTACTTTTTAGAAAGTACTTTCCGTTCATCAGTTGTGTAATCAAGGGATCCAATAGCACCAGCCCCATGAGTAGGCATAAATCCTATTATGGCTAACAATGCAGTACGAACTGGAAAAGAGATAAACAAATGCAAACGTGTAAGGCTGAGTATTTCTGAAAGGCCGCAGGAAAGTCAATAAAATCAAGATTCCATTAGCTAATCTTTCATCTTTTCTCTTTTATTTGTGTCAGTCACTGGAGTCGGGGGTTCGGTTGAACATATTGATCCCAGTACGTACGTACGTACATACATACATAATATATGTATGTATGTATGTATATATATATATATATATATATATAACTTTTTAATACTTTTTGATATATATATATAATAATAATAATAATAATAAATAAATATTTTTAAATATATATATACATATATAAAAATTTATAAATATAAATTAATAATTTTAATTTTAAATTTAAATAATTTTAATTTTTAATTTTTAATTTTATATATTTTGTATATTATATTAATTATTTTTATTTTTATGTTTTGGTTTATGTTTTTCACTGTTTGATTTGCATAATAGTGGTCTTATCTCTAATTTAATTTATATGTATATGTATATATATACATCTATATAGATATACCTATTACCTATATAGATTATATGTATTCCATACATACATATATACTTATACATCTACACATAAGATATATGTATGTATGTATGTATGTATGTATGTGTGTGTATATATATATATATATTATATATATATATATATATATATATAAATGAAGTATAGGAAAGGAAAAATTGTAAATGTAGACAAACTTAAAACAATTCATAATCCAAGTTGGTATAGAACCAATGTACATTCTACAAATTGTTTCAGAGTCTAATAAATTCCAAACACATAAACGAAAAACTCTTCATAAGATAAAAATTAGATTCTTTGTCAGGAATTTACTGGTATGAATAATTATGACCAACAAAACTATACAGGGGACAGCAGAAATTTTGCCCCAATTTCAAAGGTTAATAAACATGAAGATGCATGAAAAAGTTTTGTATTTCTATGAAGTTCATTAAATACCATTTTTTTTTTTTTTTTTAGTTTCAGGTAGTATCCACCATGGCCTGGGGGTGGAGAGCATCGTTTTTTTCTTGTATCTTCATGTGTTTGTTTTTTATTAACCTTTGAAATTTGGGCAACCTTTCTGCTGCACCCTGTATACGTGCACACACACGCACATTGGGGTCATTCAGCTGTCAACACCTGAACCAAAACCATACAAGTGGTCCCAGCAGCCAACTCAAAAGAAAATACTTAACTGTAAAAAGTTAAATATTTTTTTGTTCTTTGAATGGTTTCTGTCAATGGATTGTGACCATACCAAGAAGAACCGCCATCAACGGTTTCAATCAATTCTACTGACCCCAGTACTTCAGTATACATTTTATCAACATCGGAAAGGTGAAAGTAAAATTACCATCAGTGTAAAAAGATGTAACTGAATACAAAAAAGTATTTTTATTCTACATTCTTCCAAATCTGTCATGCAGCAATGAGGATTCAGTTGTTTGACTTCGACTGAATTATCTGCTCCTGAATTAATATGTAAGTATACCCTTAATGTAATTCACAAGCAGAATCTTTGTGACGAGGTTTGTGACAAGGCTGTACCTTTTACATTATGGACACAATCCAAGCAATAGGCTCAATACAGGTTCTCAATTTTACTCACAAAGTATGGGTCAACCCAGAGCTATAGTAAATGACATTTGCCCAAAATGCCATGCAGCAGGATCATGTGGTTGCTTCCCAACCACATGGTTCCAGGCTCAGTCCCACTGCATGGCACCTTGAGCAAGTGCCTTCTACTATAGCTCCAGGCCAACCAAAGCCTTGTGAGTGGATTAGGCAGATGGAAACTGAAAGAAGCCCAGTGCGTGCATCCTTCTTGACAACTGGAATCAGTTTGTTTATGTCTCCCATCTCTTAGCAGTTCGGTAATAAGGGACCAATAGAATAAGCCCCAGGCTTAGAAAGCTAAGGCCTGCAGTTGATTTGTTTGACTAAAACCCTTCAAGGTGGTGCCCCAGCATGGGCGCTATCCAATGACTGAAACAAGTAAAACACACACACACAAAAAAAAAATACAAACATCTGATACACTTCCACACAGTTTCTGTCTCCCAGACATCTCTGATGGCTTTGTTTGTGGCAAAATCAGATCAGATCAGATCAAATGTGAAGTGAACTTATTAGGCTGGCATTAGGTGTGCCTCTTACTTCTTTCAGGCCATGCTGGGGCAACACTTTGAAAAGTTTAGTCAAGCAAATCAATACGAGTACTTATTTTTTTTTTAAAGTTTGGTATTTATTGTCATACCACAAAGTTATAAGGTCATAGACAAACCAACACTGGATGCCAAGCAGCAGTAGGGAACACATAAACACACACACACACAGATATATATACTCTCTTTTTACTCTTTTACTTGTTTCAGTCATTTGACTGCGGCCATGCTGGAGCACCGCCTTTAGTCAAGCAAATCGACCCCGGGACTTATTCTTTGCAAGCCCAGTACTTATTCTATCGGTCTCTTTTGTCGAACCGCTAAGTGACGGGGACGTAAACACACCAGCATCGGTTGTCAAGCAATGCAAGGGGGACAAACACAGACACACAAACATACACACACATACATATATATATATACATATATAAGACAGGCTTCTTTCAGTTTCCGTCTACCAAATCCACTCACAAGGCATTGGTCGGCCCGAGGCTCTAGCAGAAGACACTTGCCCAAGATGCCACGCAGTGGGACTGAACCGGGAACCATGTGGTTGGTAAGCAAGCTACTTACCACACAGCCACTCCTGCGCCTACCTGTATATGTATATATATCGTGACAAAGTTACAGTATTTGCTAACAGACTAGGGATATTAATTAACAAATGGAAATATAAGTTGACATTGTTAAGATTAACAATTCAGAGAAAAGACATTTATTAATAGAGTAGCTGAGCAGTATTAATTAAAAGATTAAGAGATATTAATCAACAAATATAGTGGCACTGTTAATCAATAAGGTAAAAGTATTATGCAAATTAATTTAACAGAGAATGGGAGGAGTGTAATATTATAATTCCCCATCATGGAGTTGCCACATCTGGGAAGATGGGAGTAGAAGTGAGGGTGGGTGTGTGTGTGGATTACTTTGAATTTGCTTGCAGCATATAAATTTTGTCAGTTTCCTCATTGCTTGCATGTCTTGCTCTGCGACCATGCATACATACATATATATATATATATATATATATATATATATATATATTTGTTTCATATTTTGGCACAAGGCCAGCAATCTCGGGGTAGGGAGTAAGTCGATTACATTGACCTCAATGCATAACTGGTGCTTATTTTATCGACCTCAAAAAGACAAAAAGCAAAGTCGACCTTGGTGGAATTTGAACTCAGAACATTAAGACAGACAAAATGTTGCTAACCATTCTGCCTGGCATGCTAACCATTCTGCCAGCTCCCTACCTTATACAAACATATATATATATATATA
>NC_043012.1:21518743-21641243 GCF_006345805.1 Octopus sinensis
GAGAGAGAGAGAGAGAGAGAGAATGACACAGCATAACTGTGTATCTATACAAATGAGGACTGATTTTTTATTTGTTTTTTTTTTAATTGGTAGTTCTATGCTTGAATGACATGATGGCATTTCTTCTCCTGAAGCAAAGTTCCTGCTGGGTTTTGAACCATCATTCTCAGATTTTCCCAGTGCAGGATCACAACATAGCATACTACCATAAAAGGCAATGTGTCACCATAAAAGGCATTAAAAATATAGCTTGACGAATCAGCACCAGATGGCTTAAAGTTGATGTGGCAAACTCCAAATGAAGTGTTTGTTTTCCTGCTAAACAGCTAGACAGAAAGTTCTAAAAATTTTAGCTAATGATTATAAGATCTGTCAAATCCACCCTCAGACCACAGCTACCCAGCAATGCACATGAAGTGATATCACTCTGCTCAGTGAGATAGTTTCTCACCCTCTTAATGTGCTAATGTCATATTCAACAAAAGGTTTGAACCGCGAGTTGTAATTTCGAATCATATCAAGCACAAATTACACACATACATACAATAGATCTACTTCTTTTTACTTATTTTGTTATGAATAACTATGAAAGCTAGAAGTGGTTGATAGCTTCAGTTATTTAGGTGACCCAATGAGTAGCGGAGGCGGATGCTCCAAGAATGTAGCTGCGAGAATAAGAATAGACTGGGCAAAGTTCAGAGAGCTTCTACCTTTGTTGGCAACAAAGGACCTCTCCCTCAGAGTGAAAGGCAGACTGTATGATGCCTGTGTGTGAACAGCTATGCTACACAGCAGTGAAACATGGGCTGTGATCAGTGAGGATATACGTAGGCTTGAAAGAAATGAAGTTAGTATGCTTTGCTAGATGTGCAATATCAGTGTGCATGTTCAACAGAATGTGAGCGCTTGAAAGAAAAGTTGGGCATAAGAGGCATCAGGTGGGGTGTGCAAGAGAGAAGAATGCATTGGTATGGTCATGTGATGCATATGGATGATGACAGCTGTATAAAGAAGTGCCAATCTCTAATTGCAGAGGGAACCTGTAGTAGAGGTAGACCCAGGAAGACATGGAACAAAATGGTGAAGCATGATCTTCGAACGTTGGGCCTCAAGGAGGCAATGACTCTTGACGAAGACTGTTGATGATTTGCTGTGCTTGAGAAGACCCATCAAGCCAAATGAAATCATCACAGTCAAGGTCAATGCCAGTGTCACATTGCACCTGTGCTAGTGACATGTAAGAAGCACCATTCAAGCATTGGGCCTCACAAAGGCAATGTAGCCAATGCTGGTGTCACATAACTGCCTCCCATGCCAGTGGCACATAAAAAGCACCATTTGAGTGTTGGGCCTCACATGAGGCAAAGACAAATGACCAAGACCCTTGGCAATATGCCATGCTTGAGAAGAAGATGCATCAAGTCAAGTAAAATCATAATTGTGACTGTTACTGGTGTCATACAACTGGCACCCATGCCGGTGGCACATAAAAGTACCTATTACACTCTCAGAGTGGCTGGCATTAGGAAGGGCATCCAGGTATAGAAATCATGCCAAATCAGACTCCAGTCTGGTGCAGCCCCTCAGCTTACCAGCCCTGGTCAAACCATCCAACCCATGCCAGCATGGACAACAGTCATTAAACGATGATGATGATGATGATGATGAAATAATTTCATATTATCTTGACCCTGTACTCCACAGGAGAAGTGTTTAAGCCACTACCCCTGGTGAAGGGGATTGGCCTGCAAGAGTCTTGTGCCAGTCCCACATAAAAATGCTCAAAACTGCTGGCCTTGCACCTAAATTAGAAACCATTATTATTACCTCCACCTTAGCAAAGGCAGAGGTATTGTTTTCAGTTGTGTTTGTTTGTTTGTTTGTCCGTGGACAAGATATCTCAAGAACTGCTGGATGGATTCAGATGAACCTTTCAGGGATGTTTGGCCTCATGACTGGCACAAACTGATTAGATCTTGGGATCGATCTGGTACCGGACAAGGATTCTGGATTGTTTTTCCTGTTTATTTTTTTTACTTAATTTTTGAGAGTGATCAGGTTCATTTTTAATATTCTCGTTTGTGAGAGCAGTCAAGTTTATTTCAGATTTTTAAAAATCGTCTCTGGCTAATCATTAAGAATACGTTGCCTTGGTGAAGATTTACGCTCTAGAGTGCTCTTGTTATTATTATTATTATTATTATACATATATATTTTTAGATTATGAGATGGCAGAACCATTAACACACTAAATGAAATGCTTAGCAGCATTTGGTCTGTGTTCAGGTCCCGAGTTCAAATTCCACCTCTGGCACTTTACAGTGGGAGTTACACATCAAATATATTCTTTTCTGGTCTAAGCACAAGGCTCGAAATTTGAAGGGAGGGGGCCATTCGATTAGATCAACCCCAGTACGCAACTGGTACTTAATTTATTGACCCTGAAAGGATGAAAGGCAAAGTCGGCCTCAGCGGAATTTGAACTCAGAACATAAAGACAGACAACATACCGCTAAGCATTTCGCCCAGCGTGCTAATCTTTCCGCCTTAACCCTTTAGTGTTCGCATTATTCTGCCAAAATTAATCCTTTTTTATCCACATTACCTTGAACTAATCAGGCATTATCTTGGAGCTATGAGATTTTGATGAGGTAGCTGTTAATTTTTAAAACGATATTGTAGGGTTGGTGTGAGAGACCAGATCTGGCCAGTTTGAACATAAAACAGGCAGAATACTTTTGGCCGGATACGGCCGGTTTAAATGCTAAAGGGTTAAATGTACATGAAATATATTAGCTTTTCAAATGACTCAGTAAAAAGCTGACAAAATATGCTTGTTTTAGTTCTTGGAAACAGTCTTGAGTTGTGTGGAGTTTTGTAGCTGTCCACATAGGATCTGCTTCAAACATCCCTGAAAGTTTCATCTGAATCCATCCAGCAGTCCTTGAGATATCACGTTCAGACAGGGTTTTTTTACATGCCACTGGCATGGGGGCCAGTCACAGGATACTTTCAAGTATCCTTATTAAAAAATGAGAAATTAAGAAAGAAAAAAGCATAATTAACTTACAGTCAAAATAATAATACTGGGAGGTTTCATGGGGTAATCTGGTGGAAGAACAATACGGCCATGGAAAATTCCACCATCAAAATCCGTATCGATTGGACCGCGAATTGTGAAATGCCACTCAAATAAGTTATCCTAAAGAAAGAGGCAAATAATACATAAATTTTATTTCTCACCATTAAATTAATGACTTTTCCAAATCAAACAGAAAAAGAGAAAAAACACAAAAATGACATATTTCAATTATGTAGAATTTGCATGGTTTTATTTAAAAGCAATATAATATTCATAGGATTCTAGGGAAGAATTTTTATGACATAATAAACATAGAAATATTTATGGCTATGTGGTTAAGAAGTTTGCTTCCCGACCATGTGTTCAGGTTCAGTCCTGCTCCACTGAGTGGCACCTTGGACAAGTGTCATCAGCAATAGCCCCAGGTCAACCAAAGCCTTGTGGGTGGATTGGGTCAAAGCAAACTGGAAGAAGACCATATTTTATATATATACTAGCAGAATCGCCCGGCGTTGCTCGGGTTTGTAAGGGAAATAACTACATAAGCATTTTTAGAGAGTTATAGCAAAAAAATAGCAAAAAAATGCATTAAAAATGGAAAAAAAATGATGGTAATTTTTTTTTTTAAATCGTTGACTCATCGTAAACATTTTTAGAGAGTTACTTCCCTTATATAATAGCGAAAAATGCATTAAAATGGAAAAAAATTATGGTAAATTTTTTTTTAAATCGTAGACTCATCGTAGACGCGCGCTAATACCCAGAAGGGCTCGATATGAATCACGACTATAAGATACCCGAATTTGGTTAAACTGCACCGCAAAATGTGGGAGTAGTTAGGAATCTAAATCGAAGGGGACAGACACTCACACAACTACAGTTTTATATATATAGATAAACATAGAAATATTTATGGCTATGTGGTTAAGAAGTTTGCTTCCCAGCCACGTGTTCAGGTTCAGTCCTGCTCCACTGAGTGGCACCTTGGACAAGTGTCATCAGCAATAGCCCCAGGTCAACCAAAGCCTTGTGGGTGGATTGGGTCAAAGCAAACTGGAAGAAGACCATATTTTATATATATATATATCGGGCATGGCTGTGTGGTTAGGGAGCTTGCTTCCTAGCTACATGGTTTCGGGTTCAGTCCCACTGCGTGGCACTTTGGGTAGTTGTCTTCCATTATAGCCCCGAGCCGACCGGAGCTTTGTGATTGAATTCGGTAGGTGGAAGTTACTGCCGTGTGTGTATGTGTGCGTATAGCTGCTCAGTGCCTCTCTGAAAGAGAGAGAGAGGGATATCTACACACACACACACACACACCACACACACACACATATATAAGACATTCTTTTGCAGGATATTTCGCATGCTTTCAACGTGACATCGAAATCATGCATAAATGGCTCCTTTCACCTTTGGCTGCTATTTCTTGCATGCCCTGCTACCATGAAACAGGTACTTCGGGTATTTTATCGCAAAAGCTATTACGTGGTAGCAGGTCGTGCTAGAAATAGCAGCCAAATCTTTGGAGCTGAGATACGTTGAATGCACTTGAAAAATATTTTGTAATGGTATTCCCTTGGGGTGATCTTTCGCTTTGACTCTCAGAACTGTCATCTGGATCAGCTGATTTTGTTTATTAATTAACGTATAGCATGAATTTTGTGCATGTGTGTGAATGACCTTGACTTAACAGCACACAATAATTGTAAGAAAGTGTTACCCTCATTCAAGCGATGGCTCCCAATTACAATTTTCTGGGTAAATATGACCACCCATGAGGAAATATTCTTTTCTACTCTAGGCATAAGGCCTGAAATTTTGGAGGAAAGGGGCCAATCGATTAGATTGACCACAGTACACAACTGGTACTTAATTTATAGACCCCCGAAAGGATGAAAGGCAAAGTTGACCTTGGAATTTGAACTCAGAGCATAAAGATGGACGAAATACTGCTAAGCATTTTGCCCGGCATGTTAATGTTTCTGCCAGTTCACTGCCTTACCCATGGGGAAATACTACTTTGCTTAGAAACAAGCGAGAGTTGGCAGCAGGGAGAGCATCTAGCTGTAGAAAATTTGCCCCAGTGAATTCCGTCAGGAAAAGTGGACACAAAAACAATGATGGTGATGACAAGCAGTGTCAGTTTGTTTACATCCCTGGAACAAAGTGGTTTGGCAAACAAGACCAACAGAATAAGTACCAACTTAATAAGCACTAGTGGGGGAGGCTTTGTCTAAGTAAACCCTTCAAAGAGATGCCCCAGCATGGCTACAGTCTCATTACTGAAACTAGTGAAAGATAAGGTACAGATATACACATAATTAATTAATTAATTAATGTACATATGTACGTACGTATGTATGTATGTGTGTGTGCATATATATATATATATTTATATAATGTACATATATAGTGATATACATACAAATGTATACTTATACATGCGCGCACGCACACACACACATACATACATACATACATGATGGCTGCCCCCTCATTATCGAGTATGGCCATTGCACGAAGCTCAACTGTTACTGGTGCTGTGATCGAATGTGACTTTTATTTGCTTTTTAAGGCTACAGCCAGTCATTCAGTTGAGACTCACAGCACCATCAACAATCATGAACAATGTTATCATGCAATGCCTGTGCAAGAAGACTTTTTTTTAAAGTGAGAAAAGGCTGTGCATTGAATCAATCCCACTCACTAAGCAACAGCAGCCATAATCCAAAAAGAAGAACAAGTCAACATCATCGGTAACCACTGAGCCGCAGGTTTTATGTCGGAGTTATCCCAGTTACCTGTGTTACCTTCTCCTAGAAGGATGCCCTAACAAAGGCTAGGAGTCCTTCACTCCCAATGGTTTAACTGCGCAATCGGGTATTCAGTCCAATTATTTCTATGTCCCCGCACATGATACAGCCTTAAGCCATAAGAAGAAAAAAAAAAATTCCACTTTTATTGGATGGCCGTTGACTCTCAAGAGTTCCTCCGCCCTCTGATGGGTTTTGTTTTTCATCCCACAGGGTGTCCAATAAACACCCTCCTCACCAAGCAAGCTTGGTGAACCGGATTACAACCTCCCACTTTGAAGGGTATACGTTTGCAATCCAGGAACTGGAAATATCAAAAAAGTACCTGATGCACAAAAGGGACTAAGATACAGGAAAAGCAGTAAAATGTGACAACCAATGCAGACTTTGTGGAGTTCACACTGAAGATATCACCCACATCATAAGCAGTTATCTGAAAATGCGATCACGGTATTATTTACCGATGAGACATGATGTTGTAGCTAGAACACTCTATAGTGAAATCCACCAGAAAGATAACCCCAGGGACAAAAGAAATAAAAAGGAGTACCGGTGGAATGTCCCAATGAAAACCTCAATAAAATGTAAGCACAACAAACCTCATGTAATGATTTGGAATAGAGAAGAGAAACTGTGACGATGATGAATTGTGAAAATTAGCTGCCCAGCAGATGTTAACATAAAGCTGAAGATCAGTGAAAAAGAGAATAGCTATACTGAACTATTGAGAAATCTGCAGTTACTCTATCCAGATTACAAGTTCAGATTTATATCTGTAATTATTGGGGTCCAGGGATATGTAACACACTGCCTAAATACTTATCTTGAGAAATTTGGCTTCTCAAAACCAGAAAGGAGAAAGCTAATTCGAAGATAACAGATCCAATCCATCACTAGAACTGTAAAAATCTGTAAAACTTTCCAGAAGTTTAGCATCTAAATATATATGAGCATATCTAGATATGCAACTATATGCATGAGAATACATACATAAAATAAAACATACAAATCTGCACATATACATACATACAAACAAAAATAACCTGTTGTTGACATTGAAATTCCAGTGAAGGAGTCTTGGATCTAGGTTAAAAACTGGTTCTTTATTGGCTAGAAATCTTGACATACATACATTATATATATATATATATACACACATATATATATATATATATATATATATACAAATTGAGATAGGGATAGATATATCCGATATACTGCTAGTGAAGTACCCAACAAAGTTAATACATAAATGTTAAGGATTGCGATGAAATCAATTCATTTACTGTATTATATGGGCAAAGGTAAAATGATTTACCACAAATTATCTTGTATATATATATATTCCATTATTAATGGGACTAACAGAAAAGCTACTCCATCCAATGAAAGATAAATATCATTTAATATAAAAAGGCTTTAAATGTCAGCTGCTCTAAGTTCCATACCTTTGATAATACGATTGTCAGATGAGCTTGTATAGCCTAAACCTAAATGATTACCTGATAGAACACAGCACGCTATAGAAGTATGTATCACTATTGAACTATCAGAGCTATGTAGCTTAACTGATACACATGCACACACACACACACAGCATAACTATACAGACAATACACATTACGCTAAAGCCAGTCTTCATGCAAGCTGTCAACCATACACTCACACACTCGTATACAATGCAAACACACGACACAAGCTTAGCTTCTCGCCTACACATATCTCTAGCTATGAACATTTATCCCATCCTTAACCACACACATACACACACACACACACACACACATATTGCTATAGTGATTCTGCAAGGGGGTTGGTTACATTAAGGGTACACATGAATGTGGAATACTCGGTTGCTTTTATACTAAGGTGGCGAGCTGGCAGAACCGTTAGCACGCCGGGCGAAATGCATAGCCGTATTTCGTCTGCCGTTGCGCTCTGAGTTCAAATTCCGCCGAGGTCAACTTTGCCTTTCATCCTTTCGGGGTCGATTAAATAAGTACCAGTTACGCACTGGGGTCGATGTAATCAACTTAATACCTATGTCTGTCCTTGTTTGTCCCCTCTGTGTTTAGCCCCTTGTGGGTAATAAAGAAATAGGTTGCTTATATACTAAATCAATGAGCAAGTAGTTGCATACATCAAACAATTAACCCCCCACCCCATTGCCAAAAATAATGGAGATCCATTCACGCTCACTGACAGTCAAGCGTTTGTATTTGACCAGAGCTCTGGATATATTCAGATATTATGTGCTTGTGTATTTACGAGAGAAAGACAGACGGGAATCAATACATTTATTTATTCTGTGCCACTCATAACACATATATAAATATGTATATATACCAATTAAGGACTGAACACGAAAAGTGGACAGTCAACATGCTAGATATAGACGTCAAATCGCCATTTTCCACAAAAGATTATGTTCTCAAATCATTTGAGAACATAATCTTTTGTGGAAAATGGCGATTTGACGTCTATATCTAGCATGTTGACTGTCCACTTTTCGTGTTCAGTCCTTAATTGGTATATATACATATTTAATCTTCGGATTCTTTTTTTAATATGCTAGACCACTGGTTTTAATTGATAAATATTGATTTCTACCCTTAATTAATTAATTTTATATAAATATGTATATATGTACGCATGTATTAATATGTATTAATATGTCTGTGTGTGTGTGTGTGTGTGTGTGTGTGCATGTGTGTATGTATACATATATATGCAAAAAGAATAAGAGGCTAGCACCTATACGCTAGCTAAAACAGCATTTTGGTAGTTATACATACATATGTACATACATACACACGAACACATACATATGATGATGATGACGATGACGACAACGATGGTAGAATCTTCTGTTGAAGACAACGTGTGTTCGTTGAAGAAGACACATCACCAGTCTAGCAAAAGGACATAGATACAGAACTGGTTATCTACATATTGAGAGAGAGCGAGTGAGAGAGAGAGAGAGAGTGAGAGAGAGAGAGAGAGTGTGTGTGTGTGTCAACCAAAATAATTTATTGTTCTAAGTAATTATGGCTGTATGCTGTCCTGTTTACTCACAGGCTGATGGTCCATCCAGTCCTGCTACACTAACTTCCATCCCTGGTTCACTCAAAGTTGAGGAAAAGAGGCGGGGGGGGGGGAGAATCAGGCTCATAAACATAACAAGTGGAGTAAACCAGTGAGATGGAGCCTCCAGCTGACTGGGTGATGCAGCTGCTAGAAATAGAAGTCACATCTCTCACAATTCACACTCTCCTATCTTAAATATCTTAGGAAACAGACTTTATCATTCAAATTTATGGAGCTGCCTGGCCCATAGGTGCCTTTGGAAGAGTCCACTCTGTTGCAAGAACTCAAGCCAGGTCTGAGAATAACATCCTTCTTTCTTCACAGCAAACCAGAAGGCTCTGATTTTAAAAAAAAAAGTCATGTGCACTGTCTCATGAGTCAGCCATAATGAAAAAAAAAATGAAGGGACAGTCACTGCTGGAACAATTTTAACCCTTTGACTAACTAATTAAATATCATGGTCATTCCAATAACAATATTAATTATCTACCAAAAAAATTAGAACTGATATTATCTGCTTCTGCAGTACTTTTTCAGTATCTCCTGTTTCTCCTATTCACACATGGCTCAGTGGTTAGAGTGTCAGGCTCACAATCATGAGGTAGTGAGTTCAATTGCCGGACCGGGCTGTGTACTGTTTTTAAGCAATACACCATATTTCACGTTGCTCCAGTTCACTTAGCTATAGAAACTGAGTTGCAACATCACTGGTGCCAAGCTGTATCGGCCCCTTTGCCTTTCCCTTGGATAACATTGGTGACACGAAAAGGGGAAGCTGGTATGCATGGGCGACTGCTGGTCTTCCCACAGACAACCTTGCCCAGACTTGTGCCTCAGAGGGGAACTTTGTAGGTGTAATCATATGGTCAGTCATGACTGAAGGGGGTCTTTACCCTTTACCAATTTTACTATTCACCCCATATTAACAAAGAACCTACAAAGAATGGTCTAAACACTGGTGACCAGTAGCTCTCCTTCCTGGCTGAGTTACCATGCCAGTCAGGTTAGTTGGTCAACACAGCAGTTGAACAGGCAGAAGAACTAGTCTACACATCTTTTAGCTGTTTCAGTCATTAGACTGTGGCCATGCTGGAGCACCACCTTCAATTTTCAGTTGAA
Organism: Octopus sinensis; assembly: GCF_006345805.1. NCBI lineage: Eukaryota > Metazoa > Mollusca > Cephalopoda > Octopoda > Octopodidae > Octopus > Octopus sinensis. The sequence continues at coordinate 21,528,848 of NC_043012.1, forward strand.
TGAATTTACCCCAGGACTTAGCTTTTTTTTTAAGCTTGATATTTTATTCTGTCAGGCTGTTTTGCTGAACTGCTAAGTTATGGGGACATAAACACACAAACACCAGTCATCAAATGGTGGTGGGTGACAAACACAAAGACACACACACACACACACATACATGTGTGTGTGTGTGTGAGTGAGTGTGTGTACGTGCGATGAGCTTTATTCAGTTTCCGTCAACCAAATCAACTCACAAGGCTTTGGTCAGCACAAGGCCATAGTAGAAGATACTTGCCCATCGTGTCACACAGTAGGACTGAACGCAGAACCATATGGTTGGGAAGCAAGCTTCTTACCACACAGCTACGTCTGCGCCTGCACACAGACTGAGAAGCAAAGCTGTCGCATGTAAAGTGTGAACAGATGCCAAAGGACAGATAAGTAGAGAGATAAATCATTTGAGAGAAAGAAAAGGTGAGAGAGAGAGAGAGAGAGAGAGAAGAAAAAGAGACGAGAGAAAAAGAGAGAGGCAGAGATATGAATGTATGTGAAATTGCTGTCATAAAAGGTCAGATTTTCAGCAATTTATTTTCTGCTGACCAAAACATTGATCTATAGTTCCTAAATAGTATGCCAGGACCCTTGTTTTATGTTTATCTTCTTTCCAAAATTTTCAAGTCCAAAGTTCGTAGGGTTTCTTCAAGGTCAGGCATTTTTTAACACAAGGAAATCTGATGTGTGTGTGTGAGAGAGAGACAGACAGACAGACAGAGAGTATATCACCATCATCACCACTGATTTAATGTCCACTTTTCCACATTTGCATGGGTCATATGGCATTTGTTGAAGCAGATTTTCTGTGGCCAGATGCCCTTCCTGTCACTAGCCCTCACTTGGCACCAAGCAAGGTAACATTTTCACATGACCAGACACGTTTTCATGGAAGGCTAGAAATGATTGACAGCACAGGTATGACCGTAACACTCAAGCATGATTCAGGTTTTGGCTAACCACATCAAATGATATGGGATAACTGGGGATTACTTACAGTAAACAATCTCATGGTATTTCACCCGTTGGATTATAAACAGTTGGCCAAGTGTACAGCACGGACATTACGGTTCAACTGGGGTCTGGGAAGCCAGAAGGCTGCACCAGGCCCAGTCTGATCTAGAAACATTGCCAGATCAGACTGGGCCTGGTGCAGTCTTCTGGCTTCCCAGACCCCAGTTGAACCGTCCAACCCATGCTAGCATGGAAAGCGGACGCTAAATGATGATGATGATGACGATGATGGAGAAATATACTTCTACATATTTTTTTTAAATTATTATTACTGTATCTTACTGTGAAACATTTAACCAGGATGAATCTTAATGCAGCTGAACTAACAGGATGCAAATAACCACCACATAACAAAATATCCATACAGCAGAAACATATACCAGACGGAGGTTTAAGGAGAATATATTGTATAAAAGACAGTAACAATAAAAAAAAACAGAGATGATGTATAATTCTCCACACACACACACATATATTTACAACAGGCTTCTTTCAGTTTCCATCTACGAAATACATTTACAATGCTTTGATTGACCTGTAGCTATACAAGGAGGTGCTGAAAAGTTCCTGGCTTTAAAGGTATCGTGAAAGGGTTGGTTGGAAGCCCAACCCTCTGGAGTTCTTTTACAGGGTATAGAAAAACTGAAGGACCCCTGCAATATGTGTGTGAATCTGAGAGGGGAATTTGGTGAATAAAATCATAATTAACTCATCCTCTTGTATTTTTTTTTTACCCAAAGCCAGGAACTTTTCAGTACCCCCTTCATATATTTGTCCAAGACACCATGCAGGGTGGCTGAACTCCAAAAATGTGATTGAGAAGCAAACTGCTTAACCACACAGCTATATTTCAAAGAGTAAAGTAAGCTCCTTACTTCTAATGGTTGGGCATAGAATAACTCAGTTGGATCTTTCAGTTCTTGTGCCTCTTTCATTAGACGCTTCACAGCTGCAAATAGAAAGAAAATAAACATTTAGACATTTTTTCATCAAGTAAAGATGACACACACACACAACGTGAGTGTGGTCGAGGTATTGATCTCCTGACCGCATGGTCATTAATTCAGGCTCCACGACAGACATTGTGACGTGTCTCTAAACAAGGTGCACAGCTCGTTCAAAGCTGATTGATTAACAATAACCATAGCAAACAGTCAACAGTAAAAAAAAGATCTATGCAAATATAAAAATTAACAACAACCACCAAAAGAAAAGTCATTGTAGTTAGAGCTGAATGTGAAAATGGGGATTTTAAATATTAGCCATGTATTGAAATGAATATAATCAACTTGTCCCTTCCCTGCAAATTTCAGGCCTTGTGCCTACAATAGAAAGGATTATTATTAATTATTATTATTATTATTATTATCATCATCATAAAAAATAAAAATCGAAATCGATCAACATCAATGGAAATTGCAGCTGTGATACCAGTGCCGGTGGTATGTAAGAGAACCATCCGAACGTGGCCGTTGCCAGCGCCGCCCCGACTGGCCTCGTGCCAGTGGCACACAAAAAGCACCATCCGATCGTGGCCGTTTGCCAGCCTCGTCTAGCACCTGTGCCAGTGGCACATAAAAAGCACCCACTACACTCATGGAGTGGTTGGCGTTAGGAAGGGCATCCAGCCGTAGAAACATTGCCAAATCAGACTGGGCCTGGTGCAGCCTTCTGGCTTCCCAGACCCCAGTTGAACCGTCCAACCCATGCTAGCATGGAAAGCGGACACTAAACGATGATGATGATGATGATTATTATTATTATTATTAGTATTATTATTATTATTGTCCTCTCATCCTTCGCCCTTGTGGTAAATAAATGAAATCATTATTATTATTATTATTAAAGGTTGTGAGCTGGTGGTTAGCAGCTTTTCATCTATCTTTATGTTCTGAGGTCAAATCCCGCCAAGGTTGACTTTCCTCCTTTTGGGGTTGATAAAACAAGTACCAGTCAAATACTCGGATCAATGTAATTGACTTCTCCTTCCCCTCACAAACTGCTGGCCCAGTGCCAAAATTAGAAAGCATCGTTATTATTATTGAGTGAGAGAGCAGCACATGCCATCAAAGTGACCCTGGAGTACAATTATACGAAGCCCAGTATACCCATCATGACTAGCCATCTGATAAGTATAAACCAAGCACAAGCATTACAACCATATGTGCACGACAAGGTGGTCTCATATCAAGATAAACAGCGCATGACCTTGCAGGTGGGGCCCAGTTAGAATTTTCTTCAGGAGAAATTCAATGGGATTGAAACTAGAACCACATAGTTGTGAAGTGAACTTTTTAACTACCTAGTCATGCCCACATCCTTAAGAGAGATATAACCAAAAGCTATTCATATGTTATTTAGTTACAGTTATGAATTCCATTTGAAAACCTGAATGAAATATCATCGTCATTTAACGTCCACTTTTCAATGCTTGCATGGGTCAGACAAAATTTATTGAGATTTTCTATGGCCAGAGGCCCTTCTTGTTGCCAACCCTTACCAATTTCCAAGCAATATTTCCTCATGAACAGACATGGAAGACTGGAAATGAACATTATTTGTTTGATGTTGATGCTCCTTTGCAATCATCACATGATGTCATGGATATACACAAACACACAGACACAGAAACACAAACACACAGACACATATACACACATACATATGACAGGCTTCTTTCAGTTTCTGTCTACCAAATCCATTCTCAAGGCTTTGGTAAGCCTGAGGCTATAGGAAAGACATTAGACATTTACTCAAGGTGCCAAAGTGGGTTTCTTAACCACACAGCCATGCCTTCACCCATACATTTTCGTATTCCTTAGAGTGTTTGTAAAGGGACACAAATTCCTTCCAGAAACATGAAAAATCAAATTTCAAGCTTGGAAAAAGACTAAGATTAGTAAACAAACATCTAATTAGTGAATGGCATCAAATCTTTACTACTGTCTTGAGTTAATTAGTGCACCTGAGTTTGACAATGAAATTGGTGGGGTTATACAAACACGCAAAAGTTTCTAAACACATTAATAAAACATTAATCAATCAATGACAAAACTGGAACACACACAAACTCACAGTATAATTTCAGATTAATGACAGGTTGCTGGAGTTGTTGTTTAACCCTTTAGATACCAGCCCAACTGAAATTTTCCCTGGTTTGAAAATACAAGTTTCCTATTTTAGAGTGATCTAAATTAGGATTTCCGATGAAAATTTCTTGATCATTTTTGTTCCATGCATCAACTTAATAATAACAAGGTTATTTTACTTCATTCTTTGTTATTTTTTTAATTAATTGAAACATAGGTGCAGGTATGGCTGTGTGGTAAGAAGTTTGCTTCCCAGCCACATGGTTGAAGGTTCAGTCCCACTGCATGGCACCTTGGGCAAGTGTCTTCTACTATAGCCCTAGGCCTTCTGGGTGGATATGGTAGATATATTTCTTTATTGCCCACAAGGGGCTAAACATAGAGGGGACAAACAAGGACAGACAAAGGGATTAAGTCGATTACATCGACCCCCAGTGCGTAACTGGTACTTTAATTATCGACCCCGAAAGGATGAAAGGCAAAGTCAACCTCGGCGGAATTTGAACTCACAACGTAACGACAGACGAAATACGGCTATGGCGTAGATAACAAATGAAAAGAGTCCATCATGAATATGTATAACTTTGCATCAACATGTACCTTCTTGCGACAATGTAGCCTTTAATCTAATCAAGATATCCTTGGCCTGAAGAGTAGCCAGCATTATACACCTCACTTGGATCTTACCATTTGAAACATATGAGAAAAAGAAACCATTTGAATAAGTTTAAAAACCAGAATAAGCTTAAAAAAAAAATAAAACAAGTTCTGGGATCAATGTGTTTGACAAAACCCTTCAAGGTGGTGCAGCAGTATGGCCATAGTGCAGTGGCTGAAACCAGTAAAAGATAAAGATGGTGAAATGCAGAATTGTTAGAGCATCAGACAATACATGGCTGTATTTAGCTACAGCCCTTTTGAACTCTGAGTTCAAATTCTTCCAAGGTCAACTGTACCATAACAGTTCTGGAGACACAAAAAGGCATCCAGTACAGACTTAGTATTTGGTAATCAATCCAAACAGCAACAAAACCAGACTCACGAGGACTCTTTACTTTTCTTGATGTCATGGTAAACTTTACAGCTGGCACCATGAAAAATGTACTCATTGCATTCTGTAAAATTGTCAGTGTTAGGAAGGACACGCAGCTGTAGAAACAAAGCCCAAAAATGGGACGCAACATTGGAGGAAGATGTGGTTCTGACCAGTTGAATTCTCTCAAAATGTTCCATCCATGCCAGCATGGATAAGCAGATATAAAATGATGATGTTGATGATGATGACATATATATGTATATATCTATGTATGTGCATATATATATATATATTCCTTTATTTCTTTCAGCCATTTTGACTGCGGCCATGCTGGAGTACCACCTTTAGTTGAGAAAATCGAATCCAGGACTTATTCTTTGTAAGCCTTGTACTTATTCTATCGGTCTCTTTCACTGAAACGCTAAGTTACGGGGACATAAACACACCAGCATCAGTCGTCAAGCGATGTGGGGGGGGGGGGCAAACACATACATATATATATATATATATATATATACACACACACACATATATATATACACAACAGGCTTCTTTCAGATTTTGTCTACCAAATCCACTCACAAGGCTTTGGTCAGCCCAAGGCTATAGCAGAAGACACTTGCCCAACACTTTTGTCAGCCTGGGGCTATAGTAGAAGGCCTAATGTGCTACACAGTGTGACTGAACCCAGAACCATGGGGTTGGAAAGCAAACTTCTTACCACACAGCTAATCTTGAACCAGCTGTCACCTTAACCCTTTCGTTACTGTATTTATTTTGAGATGCTCTGTGTTTCTTTCAATTACTTTAAATATAACAAAGAATTTAGTAAAATAACTTAGTTACCATTCAGATAGTGTTAGGAACATAAATTGTGGCTAAGGTTTGGTGGAAGATTTTAATTCAAAACTTATGAAAACAAGACATTTGTACTCAGAGCCAAGGCTGGTTTCAGCTGGGTTGGTAACGAAAGGGTTAATTAAAGACGACATTTCTCAAACAAATTTATTTGATTACATCTGATCTGCCAGCATGCCATAAGATCTATTCTAGAAGATATGAATGAGGCAAGTGGGGTGGTTGTGGTTATTCAACAATAAACAAAAAGCAAAAAATAATAATAAAAAAAAAAAAAAGAAACCAATGACCTTCTCATATGTTTAGTCCTAGCTTCTTAATCAGTTTAAGCAATCTCCTCTATGGCAACAATGATCTATGCAGACTGTATTTTAATCATAGCAAGATCAAATTCCCAACTTTCCATTTGTATCACCACAAAATTACATGTTTCCATCACTTGACCCATTATTATTTTCCTATGCTGCAAAGTACACAATAGAACTGTTCTTGTTGTTGAGCTCCAGGACATTTTTTTCTCATGATCATAGACATTCTACCTATGACCATCCTGCCTTTTTTTTTTTTTTTTTACACACAAAGTATATACCAAGGGCTACACTTTCTGGTATGCCATTCCATTTTTAAAACCGTAGGGTGAAAGTTAAGAAAGATTTGGCTGCTATTTCTAGCAGGCTGAACGACCAAGTAGAGGCTTCCTTATTAGTCTGTTCTTAATGCAATTGTTTTCTTAATAAGTTGCTGTTTAACCCCAGGTCGACCTTCATCAAGTGAATCAAAATGAAATACCTTCTAGCCATATCTAACCTGTCACTCTGTCATCAATGCATTTCAGGCTACATTATCCTGTATATCCTTCCATTATTACTACAGTAAAGTGTCAGTTTGAAGGGAACTTAGCTGCTATATTTGGCTGACTGACTGAACAAGTTGTACAGATTCCTTCACTGGCTCATACGTAAGACAGTCATTTTAATGGCTTGGTTTTGTTCATATCCAACCCATACAAAATACAGTTTGAGGCAAGCACGATAATTCACATAAAACCCACAAAAAATATTTAACTCAGGGGTCCCCAAACTTCTTAAACCATCCACCCGCTTCATGAAATCCTTGACCCCTCATCGACTCCCAGGCATGTACAAGAAAACAAATAACCAAATAATAGTAATTAAGCAGATGTGCATTTATCGACCCCTTGAATAGTCTCAGTGACCCTCAGGGGTCTATATCAACCACTTTGGAAACTCCTAATTTAACTAACCATCATCATGATATCTGGTTGGAAATAAATATACCTCAAAGGAAGTTTCTATGCCATCATTTGATCCACTAATCTCAAATCTCACTTTTACTAACTTGAAAACAGGAAAGCACACATCAGATAAAATACACCCTAATATCAGAAAGAAAAAAAACAGGGTGGTCACAGCTGAAATATATCTTGGTCATACATCTGCATGATCAACCCTAACCCTAACCCTAAGGGGTCAAACAACAGCAATGATCTTTAAGTGGCATTTTATCTGTTTTAGCTTAGAAGTTTCACAATGAAGAAAGTTCTAAGTAAGGCACAGCTTTAAATAACTGAAGCCTATTTCATGTCATTGTATTAACAGCTGCTACAGTGTCAACAATTTATCATATCTTTCTAAAGGCAAGCAACGTTATGTATGTTTCTGATCAATAGTGCTGATAATAAAGATATTGTTTAGCAAGCCAGTGGTAAGAGCTTCAATTCTTAACAATAGTAGAGATTCAGTTGTAAAGGCTTTGATATCTGGCGGCATGATGTACTTTCTCACCCAACTATAATGCATTTAACTGAAAAAAGACGTTTATCTGATCACTGTGGTTAAGGCTGCAGTTCGTCAGGCTAAAAAAAATTTACCTTCGCTGTGCAACTCATTAAACAAGCAATGGTCATATTCATTACTGAGTCAACTTCCATCACATCATCATCATCAGCAGTTTAATGTTTATGTTTCCATGCTTGCATAGGTCAGACAGAAATCATTGAAGCAGATTCTCTGCAGCTGGATGCCCTTCCTGTCACCAATCCTCAACTGTCTTCAAGCAAGCTAATATTCTGTTATGGCTGGACATGTCCACACAGAAGACATGAAACAAAGCACACTGCTAGAATGACAGTGGCATTCTTTATAACTATCTCATATCATGACAAGGAGACGTAAACATAGATGCCTCTCTCATCATCATCATCATCATCATTAGCGTCCATTTTCCATGCTAGCATGGGTTGGACGGTTCTACTGGGGTCTGTGAAGCCAGAAGGCTTCATCAGGCCCAGTCAAATCTGGCAGTGTTTCTACGGCTGGATGCCCTTCCTAACGCCAACCACTCCGTGAGTGTAGTGGGTGCTTTTTACGTGCCACCCGCACTGGTGCCAGACAGAGCTGGCAAACGGCCACGAACGGATGGTGCTTTTTATGTGCCACCGGCACGAGGGCCAGGCGAGGCTGGCAACGGACACGAAACGGGGCGGTGCTGGCAACGGTCGCGAAACGGAAAGTTCTCTTACATGCCACCGGCACTGGTAACACATCTGCAATTTCCATTGATCGATTTCCATTGATCGATTTCGATTCTGATCCTCACTTGCCTCAATGGGTCTTCACAAGCAGAGTTTCGACATGCCACCGCACTGGTAGCACATCCGCAATTTCCATTGATCGATTTCGATTCTGATCCTCACTTGCCTCAACACGTCTTCACAAGTAGAGTTTTGTGTCCCAAGAAGGGAAGGTATGCATACGTAGGCTGGCTCCATCCCATGTAGAAGGCCACGGGTTGTGGACTCACTTGTCCTGCCGGGTCTTCTCGCGCACAGCACACTTCCAGAGGTCTCGGTCTCTAGTCATTTCCTCAGTGAGACCTAAAGTTCGAAGGTCGTGCTTCACCACCTCGTCCCAGGTTTTCCTGGGTCTGCCTCTTCCACAGGTTCCCTCAACCGCTAGGGTGTGGCACTTTTTCACACAACTATCTTCATCCATTCTCGCCACATGACCATACCAGCGCAAACGTCTCTCTTGCACACCACAACTGATGCTTCTTAGGTCCAGCTTTTCTCTCAAGGTACTTACACTCTGCCGAGTGTGAGTACCGGCATTACACATCCATCGGAGCATACTGGCTTCATTTCTAGTGAGCTTACGCATATCCTCAGCAGTCACGGCCCATGTTTCACTGCCATGTAGCATGGCTGTTCGTACACACGCATCATACAGTCTGCCTTTCACTCTGTGCGAGAGGCCTTTTGTCACCAGCAGAGGTAAGAGCTCTCTGAACTCTGCCCAAGCTATTCTTACTCTAGCAGTTACACTTTCAGCACACCCGCCCCCGCTGCTGACTTGGTCACCTAGGTAACGGAAACTATCAACTATTTCTAGTTTTTCTCCCTGGAAAGTGACGGAAGTTGGTCTCAGAGCATTTTCAGTGTTTATTGTTCCTGAGCATCTGCCACATACAAAAACCATCTTCCTAGTTAGCCTTCCTTTGACATTGCTGCATCTATATATATATATATATATATTAATCAAAATAAAAACATGATGCCAAGGATTCAGCAGTACATATGTTTCGGGCCTTTATTAGACGGATTTACAACAATGCATAATGTGTGTCTATGGCCTTCTTTAGCCGCGCACAATTACTACTTCAAGGACATGTATTACATCAAAAATTCTACGTTGGGGATGCAAATCCTCTCAGTCGCGTACGACATAATGCGGTACCAGCACAAAAATGAAGTGTCCATCCCGTCCTTCTCTCAATGTGTATATATATATATATATATATATAAACACAAGTAAAACACCGCCACGTCCAATGGATGGTGCTGAGTTGTCAAACATTTAAACCAAATTTTCTTAAAACAACTTGTCCGACTGTCCCATTTTGTGGCATTTCAAGCCAGCCGGCTTTTTTTGCGCAAACTGCACGTGCATTTTTCTCGCGTACATGTAGTATCGATTGCATCAGCTGAAGTGCTTACACGTACAAATGCACGTTCCCACGGCTTTATCGATCGCATTCTCACCTGGAATCGATTTTTGTAATTTTTTCAAGACTTATACACGCCCTGACACCATCGGTATCTACATATAAAATTTGAGTGTGCAATTGGATGGAGGATGCCCGAGATCCGAGAAGACACACACACACACAGACAGACCGAATGGATTTTATATAATATATACATACACACACATACACACATATAGTGTAAACTGAGTTAGCAGTTATAGTAACCAACTAAGGGATAAGATATCTGTATGTACTATTGGTATCCATTACCCGTATCCTCATCAGGCATAGGTGTGCAGGCACACTATACACGTAGAGTGCAGGTAACAACAGAATAAACAAGAGTTTATCAGGAAACAAATACAAATAATCAGAAAATGGAGAAAACCTCAGATTAACAGACACATCGATTGGACCACATTTATAGCTTATTTTTTAATAGAAAGCATGACATAACAAACCTTACGGCCATTTCTGCATCCATTGCCAAATACTGTCTACAAAATAATTGTGAAAATAAAATTCATCTTCACAGGACATTCGAAGGTAGAGCTTCTGATATATATATATATATATATATATATATATATATATATATATATTTACACACACACACACGCGCATACACATACACACACATATCTCTGTGTGTGTCTTTTGTGTGTTGTGTTTATACCCCACCACAGCTTGACAATTGCTGTTGGTTTGTTCACAGCCTCGTGACTTAGCAGACCAGCAAAAGACTAACAGAATAAGAACCAGAATTAATAAATATGTGGTGGGTGTGACTTATTCGACTAACCCTTCAAGGTGGGGGCCCCAGCATGGCCACAGTCCAATGAATGAAACAAGTAAAAGACAGAATGTGTAGAATGATAAAGGTCTTGGTACATTTAGAAGAATTAGTAGTTAAGAATTAGTTAACTGGATCATTTTAATCTACTAGATTGATTTTAATAAACCATAAATTTTTCTCTCTTTCTGGCACATTTTGAAATACTAACAACCCTCAGGGGGTATGAGGGACCCATGTTGGTTTTTCTGCACCAGACCCATAGGAGGTAGACAAATTTCTATTAATTCACAACCTACTTTCTAAAAACAGAGACAAACACATTGGATAATGATGTGAGAAGTGATACAGAATGATAAACTGTCAAAGGTGATTTGGCAAAAAGTCAAAATGAATGATGAAGTGATGTGTCTGTAGACAGCAAACCTATCCAACCCATTACAACAAAACTAAAAAAAAAGAAGAACATTATGATGACAACAATGCTGATATATTGATTTCTGAAATGATGACTAAGACATTTTTTTATTCCTTGTTAAAGGAAAGTTTTAAATTGATTGTATGTTACTTGAACATTTATTTAATTTATTCATTGACTAAAATTCTTTCTAATGTTGGCACAAGGCCAGCAATGTTGAGAGGAAGGGGTTAAGTCAATAACATCGACCCTATCCCCCGCCCCGGGTTCAACTGGTACTTTATTTTATTGACCCCCGAAAGGATGAAATGTAAAGTCAACCTCAGTGGTATTTGATCTCACAATGCAAAGAACTGGAAGAAATGCTACTCAGCATTTTGCCAACAGCATGGTAATGATTCTACCAGCTCACTGCCCTTTTATTGACTCTAGAATTATAAAAAAAGACAAGACCGACTTCAACATGATTTGAACACAAAATGTTAAGGATCAGAATCAAATTCTGTAAGGCGTTTAATTGGGTATTATCATCACTGCTATCAGAAATATATTTCTTCAATAAAACTTTGGTATTTAAACCAATCATATCCAGCCCTCTACCTGCTTTATGTTCAGACACAGTCCAGATTTGGCCTCTCATACCTACCCTACAACTGTCATTCTCAAAATAAATAATCACATCATCAAAAGCTTGAAGCTGCGAGATAACACAGGATGAATTGAAAACAATGTGAATAAATGGTTTCAAATTTTGCCACAAAGGCAGCCATTACATCAACCCCATTGTTCAACTGGTACTTAATTTAGCAAACCCAAAAGAATGAAAAGCAAAGTCGACCTCAGCAGAATTTGAACTCAGAACATATTGGCAGACAAAATACCGCTAAGCATTTCGCCCGGCATGCAAACCCTGGTGGAACAAAATCCCATCATAACTGTTGAGGAAAACTAGCAGGGAAACTCAGATTTGGTCGTTCAGCCATTCATCGGCACCTGCATGCCATCAGAAAAATCAGAAAATTAGGTCAATGGGTTCCTCACAAACTGTCTGAGTCTAATCAGGTGCAGAGAGTGAATGTGTACTCTTCTTTGCTGTCATGTCTCACGGATGAACCTTTTTTGGACTGAATAGCAACTGGTGATGAGAAATGGGTCCTCTATAGACATGTCAATCACCAAAGACAGTGGGCAAGGGCAGGAGAAACACCAGCACCCCAGGCTAAAGATGGTCTTCACCCACATAAGGTGTTGTTATCTGTTTGGTTGAATATGAAAGGTTTGGTCCACTTTGAACTTTCGTAAGTCAGTGCCAGAAGAAAAAGACCATCTTTGGTTTCAAGGTGAAAGGTGTTCTTCAATCAGGATAATGCTTGGCCACATACAGTGAGGATGACATTCCAAAGACTGGAGCAGTTTGAATGGGAAATGATGCCCCATCTACCATATTCGCCAGACATTGCCTCATCTGATTATTATTTATTCTGCAGTCTTCAAAATCATTTGGATGGAAAAAATAGGAATTCTGCAGACGAGGTCAGAACAGTACTGGAGGAGTATTTTTGTCACAGACAAGGGAATTTTGGAAAAGGGACCTTGCAAGTTTACCAGATATGTGGAAGAGCATTGTAGAAAAATGAAGGAGAAAATATTTTAGATTAAAAAAGTACTTTGTTTTATCTCAATTCCGAAAAATAAAAGAAGTATAAAAAAAACAGCATTATTTATGGGATGACCCAATAGTACCAGACTAAGATAAGTACCACATTTAATATGATCGCCTAAGTCTCTTAAATGTGGTACCACAACATGGCATCCTTCTTAGTTATGTATGTAACAGCAGTGTTCTCATTCCTAAGTGACAAAATATAATTTCTTTTTATGGACCTATATGTCGCCGTGGTATGAATAACAACTGCAAACAGTACAAAACAGGTCAGAGTAAGAAACAAAGAAGAGAGAGAGAGAAAAGCACATTTTACAAAGAGACCAGTACAAGAAGTATAGAGAGTCTTGTCAATTAAAAACAGGTATTGAGTTTATAAGATATTTCTCTGAATGTTTAGATTTGTTATATATTGATTGATTAGTAAAACAAAGGAATCTCTGCTGGTAAGCACCTGATAAAGTTTGGTCAACACCATCATCATCAGTATTTTAACACTCACTTACCCTTGCTTGCAGGTGTCAGATGGAGTTATTGTGGCAGATTTTCTACGACTGAATGCCTATCCTGTCACCAACCCTCACCTCTTTCTAAGCAAGGTAATATTTCCCCAAGGTGAGACAAATTCTTGCAAAACATTGTAAAGAACAACACTGCTTGTATGACAGTGACACTCATTTACAACTATAAAATGATATAAAGACAAGCAGACACAAACACACACAGATAAATATATATATACTAGCACTATGACCCAGCATTGCTGGGTCATAGTGCTAGTGCATGCATATACAGCTGCGTGCTTGCCCACATACACGCGAGTACTGTCCAAATATCTGACCAATCACATACAGCTAGCTGGCATTCAATTGGCATATCAAGTTTCAGGCACTTTGATTGGGTTTTGAATAGAAAATTCAGAAAAAAGTCACTTCTATTGATTTTTTAATGGCTTTGTGGGGTGACTAGGGAAATGTAAAGACGTGCACGACCACCCTTGGACAGTTTTGAATGACCATAGAAAGTGCAAGCCTTCTAACTGAAAAATTGTGGATTTGTATAAAGGATACACACAGACAGACATTTTGCCATTTATATAAAGAGAGATAAATCAAAGGTAGGACAGAAAGAACAAAACAAGCGGAAATCCAACAAAATACAACATACGGAAAAATAGATGATAACAAACGAGAAACTGGACAAAAACAAGATACACGGGCCATTCACAGCTGATTTCCTTGTCAGTCAGTGTCCAGAAAGTTGTAGCAGTTTTGCGCTTTTTTACCCGAGACCACTCAAATCTGGAAAGCATCAGAGCATTAAGCTTCTGGGAAAAGCATATGAATGTATACAAAAACAAAAACAAGAATGAAACATATATATATATATATATATATATATATGTATGTATGTATATATGATAGGCTTCTTTCAGTTTCCATCTACCAAATCCAAGGGTTTGGTCAATCCAAAGCTATAGCAGCCACAGCAGAAGTCATTTGCCCAAAGTGTCACACAATGGAAATGAATCAAGAACCATGTGGTTAGAAGGCAAACTTCTTACTGTGCGGCCCCACATCTGCACATACAAGCATTCCAGCAGTTGCAACAACAAGGGTTCCAGTTGATCCAATCAACAGCCTGCTGGTGAAATTAACATGAGAGTGGCTGAGTACTCCACAGACATGCGTGCCCTTAATGTAGTGCTAAGGGAAATTCAGCATGACACACAATTTAACAAGACTGGCCCTTTGAAATACAGGTACAACTCATTTTTGCCAGATGACTGGACTGGAGCACTGTGGTCATGCTGGTGCCCTGCCCTGAAGGGTTAATCAATTATAGCAATCCAAATACCTGTTTTGAAGTGTGATACTTATCATATAGTTCTCTGTTTGTTGCACTGTTAAGTTAAGGGACTTTTTCCTCTTTTTTTTTGCAAGCAATTTCAATGTTCCAACGGACATAGAGATTAACACATAGAAGCATACATGGGATGCCAGTCCATTGCAAGGTTACAAGTTAACAGCTGAGTAGAATGGGCCAGTGTGAAATTAACTGTTTTGCTCAAGAACACAATGCAGCTACTGATCTGAAACCATGATCTTGCAATTCTGAGTGCAACACTCCTAATCATTAGGCCAGACACATCACCCGGCTCACCAATAATTGGTGGACCCACGCAGTTGTCGAGTGGTGCCCGCGTGAGTGGAAACGACTACCCGGAAGACCTAAACAATGGTGGAATTATGATTTCAGGAGGACGATTGGGATCACGTGGATGAGAAAGGCACGATCCAGAGAGGAGTGGACAGTGTGCTGTGACCAGCGGTGTCAAATGGACGCCTGACGGACTGGTCGGTCAAGGTGATATATACATCATCATCATCATCGTTTAACGTCCGTTCTCCATGCTAGCATGGGTTGGACGGTTCGACCGGGGATCTGGGAAGCCAGAAGGCTGCACCAGGCTCCAGTCTTATCTGGTAGTGTTTCTACAGCTGGATGCCCTTCCTAACGCCAACCACTCCGTGAGTGTAGTGGGTGCTTTTTACGTGCCACCTGCACAGGTGCCAGGCGAGGCTGGCAATGGCCACGGTCGGATTGGTGTATTTTATGTGCCACCGGCACGGAAGCCAGACGAGGCGGTGCTGGCATCGGCCACGAGTCGGATATATATATACACACATTATATATATATATATATATATAGACATTATATATATATACATATATATATATATAATATATATATATATATATATATATATATATATATACACATTATATATATATATATATATATATATATATATATATATATATATACACACACATTATATATATATATATATATATATATATACACACATTATATATATATATATATACACTACCAACTGATCAGCTGCAACCTTACACACACAGCATGTGTGTGTGTGCAGGTATGAGAGTGTATAGGCATATATGAGTGTGTCTATGTCAAGGTGTCAACCATCTAAATACTAACTAGGTTTGATGTTGTTCAAAATCTGGTGATCAAGAGAGAAATAGTATTTCAACTTTGATAATTTAATAATTTATTTATCCCTTGACCAGGAGAAAAACTTGTGTGTAACCTTTTGAGTGGCCCTAAAACTAAAGGGAGGGAAGAAGAGATCAGGCCCAAATGCTTGCCTCAGTGTGGACTCAGCTAAAAGCACTCAAGGTATCAGGTTGTGGTCTTAAACTAGGAGATAAATTAAGTCTACCAAACAAATAGACCATGGTGAGATTTGAACTCATAACACAAACAACCTGAACAAATACCAGAAGGCATCATCAAATCTGGTATGCTGGTCCACTGCCCGAAAGCAGAGCTTTACTAATCAATGCAAGAAGAATGAAGGGTAAAGTTAACCTTGGCAAGATTTGAATAGTAAACACAAGGAATGGAAATGAAGAGTACAAAGCATTTTGTCTGGCATTCTAACAACAGCAGGGGTACAGTAAGTCTGCTTGACCTCTATATATTACTGGTATTTGAAATGTAGGTACAAGCATAGCTGTATGGTTAAGAAGCTTGCATCCCAATCAAGTTACCCCTTGAGTTCAGTCCCACTGTGTAGCACCTTGGAAAAATGTCTTCTATTATAGCCTTGGGCTTAGAGAAGCCTTGTGAATGAATTTGGAAGACAGAAACTGATAGAAGCCCATTTTATAAGTAGACATAAACATATGTGGGTGTGCTTGTCTTAACATTATGTGATGGTTGTAAATGAACATCACTATCATACAAGTGATGTTTGTTTGTTTACTGTCTTCCATGCTTGAAAACAGATGAGGGCTGGTGACATGAAGAGCATTCAGCTGTAGAAAATCTGTCTCAACAAATTCCATCTGACACATGCAAGCAACAGTTGACATTAGATGATGATGATGTCCTCAATCCCCAGAGGAACAAAGACAAGATAACATAAAAGAAAGTTTAAACAGTAGGAAGCCGTCTCAGGCAGCAAGTTAGATTTGACTCACTTGCAGATTGAGAACTTCTGTCATTTTATAATTACAACAGAAAATCATATGAACTAATTTTTACAGCTGAAACAATCTTAATAGCAACTTGTCTGAAGCTGTCTCTCTTTCTATAACACAAAACTTAATGCTTTGGTGTTCATATTTTCAATTAAAACTTTGTCATAATTTTATTTCTGAATCCTTCTTTTATGTCCCGAACACCAACTCATTAATAGAAGTTAGTCATTTTACTAAATTCTTCCAGACTTGATTATTTTCGACATTAATGGAAAGCACATCGGCAGTGTATTTCATTAGCAATCTGGTTAGGAAGTTGTAAACAAGACAGACGTCTGTAACATAATGAAGAGACACTATTTACTAACAACTCAGGACACCTTTGAACAGTGATCCTCAAGCACTGCACAGTAAGCAGTATCTAAAGTGCTCTGCAGATTTTGAAAAATATCATTTAACTCTTTCATTGCCATAGTTGACTTTTATTTACACTGGACAGTATAATACTCTTTACTCTTTTACTCGTTTCAGTCATTTGACTGCGGCCATGCTGGAGCACCGCCTTTAGTCGAGCAAATCGACCCCGGGACTTATTCTTTGTAAGCCAGTACTTATTCTATCGGTCTCTTTTGCCGAACCGCTAAGTGACGGGGACGTAAACACACCAGCATCGGTTGTCAAGCAATGCTAGGGGGACAAACACACACACACATACATATATATATATATATATATATATATATATATATATATATATATACACACACATAGATACGATGGGCTTCTTTCAGTTTCCATCTACCAAATCCACTCACAAGGCATTGGTCGGCCCGGGGCTATAGCAGAAGACACTTGCCCAAGATGCCACGCAGTGGGACTGAACCCGGAACCATGTGGTTGGTTAGCAAGCTACTTACCACACAGCCACTCCTGCTTACTTTTTCTGTATAAATTTACTAAAATCATTAAATGGTTAACCACTTTTTGAAGTCTGACGTTCCTTCTGGTAAACATGGTCCAGGCCATATTTTACATTGCTTGGAGTTTCTACCTATCGCAATGGAGCACCATTGACATACATAGGGATATGGATATTCCTGACTGCAAAAAATGTAATGATATGGATAATCTTAATTGTATGTTTTTATTTCTGTCTGTTTATTACTAGGCACTATTTTAAGCTTGTCATACTGTTCACGCCAATTTCGAACATTGGTTTTATAAGGTTGTCCCAAAAGTTCGTAGAAAGTCTTGGAAAATAATGGTCTTTATTTTGAGGAATAATTTTTGCTGTTTTTGTTAGTACTTGGCGAGTAAAAATTCAATTTTCGCAAGTGTTTACGAACTTTTGGGACAACCTAATATTAACATTAAAATGCCTTCCAGCAGCTCTATTGCCACATTCAAATGCATATTCAACATATTTAATTTCTCCTTTGCAGTAAATGATTCATAATTTCTACCCATACTGACAATAACAGTAATGACAAATGACAAATTTTAAAGTAAGCTTGATATTTTATAAGTGTAAAAGGGATTAAAATTTCAATAGTCCATACTACAGGTCCCGACAAGAATAAGCGGTAAAGAATTCTGTTTACATAATTAGTTTGATCGGTCACCTTCCTCTGTCGGTTGAATAAAGTGTCATCCAAGCTGATGTTTATTGGTAATTAAACTTAATTTGCAACACCTGTGCATATTTATCAGCTTTGTTTTCTGTTGATAATTCTTATCAACAACTTTTCCTATGATCATGATTTGAGAGACATACAGCAGTATGCTAAAGATCGGACATAATCTCTTGTGGGCAAGAAATGTAAAATAAAGTTTATTATAAACAACGTGATACCTGTTAAACAGAAATTATTTTTATTTAATGAAAATTTAATAAAATCTAATCATAAGTAAGTGAAATTATGCTAAATACAACTAAATTGAAAACCTTTTTCCCCCGACTATATCAGCAATTCTGAAAACTTTTGGGTGTGAATTTTACATGAGCAGAAGCTTGTTTTAACAAATTTTATCCTGAAAATCACCTGCGCAAATTACATAGGTGTGCAAATTACATGGGTTTTTATGGTATATATATATATATATATATATATTTATATATGCATGTATATATACATGTAGATGTCGGTACGTACATATATGTTTGTATGATTGCATATATTTTATTTATTACACTATATATATATATATATGTAACACATACACACACAATAGGTTTCTTTCAGTTTCTGCTTACCACTTCCATTCCCATGGCTTTGGTCAGCCCAGGGCTGTAGTAGAAGACACTTGCATAAGGTGTCAGGCAGTGGAACTAAGACCAAAACTACATGGTCGGGAAGCAGACTTCCTACCACACCCATGCCTGTACCTACAACTTTTAAAAGCTGGTTCTTATTTTATCTGAACTAAAAATGGTAGTTTGTGTGGCCCCTTAAGATCAATCAGGCAAACACAAGTCGTTACACAAAATATAAAAAGAGTTTGTATTCTTATGGAATGCTATCTATAACTATGGTTGAATCTAAGGGCAGAAAGTGTTCGATAATGACCATCATCATCATGGTCAAGATAAAGCACTGCCAAAGGTATTATAAGTGGCCTTTCAAATTAATGGAGCACTTCCAACAGAAGACATGGAACTAAACTAGACTCCAACTTGCATACTGAAATTCATAATCAACACTAAATTATTAATTTTTCCTGTCTAAAAACGTACAATTACTAGCATGGAACACTGCTGTTACTTTTCCTCCCTCTCTCTCTCTATTGGAAAAAAATACCATTAAGAATGGTATGATGCGACTTCAGGGAAATTTTGGTTGTTATTTCTATTTTTTCTTCAGGGATTACATAGGGCAAGGATAGGAAATCTTGTTTATTAGTAGAACTTGAATGATTTTAATAGCATCTCGCCTAGGTTACCTCTGTTTCTGTAACACTACAGTATGTACGTATGTATGCATGTATGTATATTATATGAATATGTTAAGTGGATAGGTTTCATCTACCACTTTCATTCAAAGAGCATTGGTCGGCCCAAGGCCATAATAGAAGACACTTGGCCAAAGATACTATACAGGTGGACTGAACCCAAGACTACATGGTTGTGAAGTGAACATCTTAACCACACAGCCATGCTTGCACCTGGATGACCAACAAGATTGGGATACTGACCAAATGTTCAGAACTAAAACGGTAATTTTCTTTTTAATGTCAGTTTCTTAAAGCCCAGCAAGAGATTTAAACTTAGCACTGAAAGCTAATGAAACAGTCATCATCGTTATCACCATTCAATGTCCATCTTCCAAACTGGTAGAGGTCGGACAGTTCGATCAAATCCACAAAGCTGCATTGTGCTCCGTGTCAACTTTGACAAGGTTTCTATGGGTAGATGCCTTTCATAATGCCAACCACTTCACAATGTGTACTGGGTGTGGTTTTCATGCCACAGACACAAGAGGGGTTGTCGAGTACTTGCAAGAAAGGAAGGAACAAGCAAAAGGAGGAGGACCCTTCTCAATCAAACATGGGTGGTGGAGAGAATTTGAGAGGATGAAGAGGTCATTTTATGCCAGAGATAAGCAGCATGGCTTCCCTGAATTTATATAAAGATCAAATAGAAATTGTAATTGTGATACCTGTGCCGGTGGCACGTAAAAAGCACCATCCAAACGTGGCCGATGCCAGCGCCGCCTTGACTGGCTTCTGTGCCGGTGGCATGTAAAAAGCACCAACCGATTGTGGCTGCTGCCAGCCTCCCCTGGCACCTGTGCCGGTGTCACGTAAAAAGCACCCACTACACTCACGGAGTTGTTGGCTTTAGGAAGAGCATCCAGCTGGAGAAAAACAGCCAGATCAGACTGGAGCCTGATGCAGCCTCCTGGCTTCCCAGACCCCGGTCGAACCGTCCAACCCATGCTAGCATGGAAAACAGATGTTAAACGATGATGATGATGGGAAAGAGTATCTAGGAAAAAGACAAAATGGTAGTGGTGGGGTGCTAGAGTGAAACCCCCATTTATGAGACCTCATTCATACGGAGAAAAATAATGAACCTTTAGTAATACAAATAATTGACAAGGCAGCATGTCGTCTATTTAGTGGCATTTTGTCCATGTTTACATTCTGAGTTCAAATTCCGCCGAGTTTGACTTTGCCTTTCATCCTTTTGGGGTCGATAAATACTGGGGGGTGGGGTCGATGTAATTGACTTACCAACTACTCAGAAATTACTAGCCTTGTGCCAAAATTCGAACCCATTATTACAAACTCATAGTTTGGAAATATATTAGAATTACTGTATTGGTGTTAAGACTTTAAACTATTCTTTTCAAATGGGTTTTTCATATTCTCCTTCGGTAAGCAAGTTTGGCAGTTAGACTTGTGTACAGAGGGATTAACAATGTCCAGATGCAATGCTTCTCACACAGAAGAATGAAAGAATAAAATAACTACACATAGACTGTATGTGGCATTAATTTATAAATAGCTAAATATAACTACTAAATGAATATGGCACACTGGCTGTTTTCAAATGCCAATGTAGAAATATTATTGGGTTAATATTCTATTCAAATGCTATGAAATACAATATTGAAAAGCTGAAGAGAATTATAGGACAGCAAGCAATCAAGTATGAGTGATTGATTAATTGAATATTGAAAATTTCGACTATTTGATATAAAAAGTATCACCGAGATTATTATTTGGCCAGCTTTCATGAAGAGAGATTATTATTATTATTATTTAGCAAATTGAGAGGGGTCGGTGACAGATGGCTACAACACAGACTTATAGAACAAATGCTAATGGTTTGTAATGATATATGTGTGTGTGTGTGCGTGCATAAGTCTGGGTATACGTGCATGTATGTGTGCTTGTGTGTCTGTCTGTCTGTCTGTATGTATGTATGTATGTAACAACTGACGAGGAAGATACTTCAACATAAAAATCACCACCGACGATTTAGTAAATTAAATTACTTGAGTTTATTTTTTCATTACATACGCATACACAGCCATTAACAACTGCCTCAACATCCTTTATTTTATTATATTTTCACTAACTCGACCTGTAAATTTCTCAAAGCTAACTCTGGGCTTGCCCGAATTCTGTCTCGACGTTAGATTTGAGTTACTGGTCCGGTATGAGCACTTAATTGTCATTTTCTAAACATTAACCTTTTCTATTATATGCCTATTTTGACGTATCTTATACTAATTATATGCGTGTGTGTGTACATACATACATACATACATACATACAATGTACGTATAATGTTGTTGTTTTTTATTATACAAGGAAACGGTCGGCTGACGGCGTACGTACACTGTCCACGTTTTCTTTGTAAAAAAAGAATAAGTACTCTTTAAAAGAAATAACGAGTAATCTTTGAGTTTAATGTTGACTTGTTTTTATAAATGTTAACTTCACACGGAAACATCACGTTTACATTACGCCCTTGACAAGAACATCACAACTTCTCCCAAATATTTGTTCGTACAGCAGTCAAACAGGAAATTCATCGGCCTCTTTGCTTCCTGAGTCAGAAGACGGACGGAATTTTGGGCAAATGCAAGAATGAACGATCCAGAGAATCGTAAATATAGATATAAAATCCAACCGTATCACAAGTGATCGATTTTTCGATTGCTTCTTTAAAAAAGGAATAATAACTCTTGGCTAGTGTGAAGATTATATTAATATCGTCAGATTATTAAGGCCATCGTAGACAATGTCACGATTATTATTAGCGAGCTAAGAAAGGCCTTTTATACGTGGTCACTCAACTTGCTAGAAATGGCAGTCAGATTTCTCTCAAATCTCACCCTACTGTCTTTAAAAAGAATGTAGTACACCCTGAATAATGTAGTGTTAGTTACACTGTTTGAAGAAAGGATGAGTTGCCACGGTTGGAATAGCTCGAATATTGTTGAAAAACAAATGTTCGAGCTATTCCAAGGGTTAAATAACAAACATATGACTATCATTATTACTATTATCGTTGTCAGTATTATCATATTAACTCAGGGGTCGACTTCGTCTTTCATTCTTCTCGGAGAGGGCGGGTGGAGAGTTAGATCAAAAACTAAGTACCAGTAATATCTTAATGTCGAGCGATATAATATAATTGGTGATGATAGTCTTGCTTCTGCAAACATTTCAGTCTTATGCTAAGTCATAAACTAATTCATTATTATTATTATTATTATTACTCGTCATTAGTGGCAGTAGCTGTTTATTAAATACTAAATCATCAATCTCTAAAATGACAAATCAAGAAAATTACATTATTATTATTATTATTATTATTATTATTTGTCATTTCATGTTGTTATTATGCAAGCCCTTGTGGCCAATAAAAGAATTAATTATTATTATCATTATTTGTCATTTCCTGTTGTTTTTATGCAAGCCCTTTTGGCCAATAAAAGAATTAATTATTATTATTATTATTTGTCATTTCCTGTTGTTTTTTATGTAAGCCCTTTTGGCCAATAAAAGAATTAATTATTATCATTATTATTATTATTATTTGTCATTTCATGTTGTTATTATGCAAGCCCTTGTGGCCAATAAAAGAATTAATTATTATTATTATTATTATTATTATTTGTCATTTCATGTTGTTATTATGTAAGCCCTTGTGGCCAATAAAAGAATTAATTATTATTATTATTATTATTATTTGTCATTTCATGGCCAAAAAAATAATTAATTATCATTATTATTATTAATAACACATACACGCAGACAGACAGACTGGGGCTCTGTTGTTCCCTTTTCTTTCCTTTTGAGAGACACACCTATTTAGTTCTCTCCCAACATTTTTTTTTTTTCTCAGTTCAACATAAAAAAAATAAAAAAACGCTCCTCTCATCGAGGCCATCACGAGCTTATAGTAAATGTATGCGATCAGTTTGGTAGTTTTCTCAGTTATCATTATTATCATTATTATTATTATCATTATTATTATTATTAATAAAAATCATAGAATTATGGCAGTAAGCTTACCTGGACTACGCATGTTGTATTGGCTCTGCATCGCGACGATGTATTTGTGAAGATTGCTCTTTGTTTCACTGTATTTCTTTCTTTTTTTGTTTTTTGGGGTTTTATTTGTTTCTTATCGGCTGTTAACAGTCGCTATGTGAAAGATTTAAGTAGGAATCATTCATTAGACCATTTATCAGTGTCTAAAAAGTAGTGGCTTTTTGCTGAAAAAACTACGTGGCGATAACGTGGGGACTTGTGATAAATAGAACACAGACGATACAGACGAAGCGACCAATGACGATGCCGCTTACAAACACCGTCCTTGGAATTCAGCCAATCAACTAAGCTCTCTTAATCGTCTACGAACGTTTGGTTATAAGTAAACCAGAGTTAACTCCCATGAGTATGTAATGACAATTTGTTCATAGAAGTCCTGCATTCACGGGCACTTTAACCGGTTGAGTGCACTTTGTTGTATAATACGACTAAAAAAGACACTTTCTTTATAAAGTGTCTTGGATGTAGACGTGGAATAAACAAACTACAGCTTAGGGCCTCAAAATAATTTATTTATAGACATGTATGTTTTCAATTTTTGTGAGATCTTTAAGCGTAATTTTTTTTTTTTAATCATGAACCTCTATCTTTCATAGCTTAGATCCTCTATAAGGGCGATCTTTCGTCTCTAGTAGACCTCTCCGTCGATTTCCGTAAAAATTTTTTTTTTTGTTTTTACATATGGGCTTGCGGGAACTTTTGAAGTAATATACATACATATACACATACACCGAGTAAAAAATTTCAGTTATCTCTTTCTTTCACACATTACTCTGTCTCTTCACACACACTAACAGAAGCACTTCACTTACACAACATACTGTCTGTCTCCCACACCCCATCAAACACACGCACACACATATACATCAATGCTTCACATGCACGGTAACTTAAAAAGAACTTCCCTCGTCATACAATCGCTTTCTCTTAGTCTCTTTCGCTCTCATTACTTCAAAAGTTCCCGCAAGCCCATATGTAAAAAAAAAAATTTTTTTACGGAAATCGACGGAAAGGTCTACTAGAGACGAAAGATTGCCCTAAGTTTAAATCGTATGCTTGGCCGAGTTATTAGGATTGTCGATCCGCTGGTTGAAAGCCTGCTGTGAACAGTTGAATTTTTACATTAGGCATTCGTCCTTATTTACATTTTCCGTTGTAGCAGAGTGTCGAGTTCAAAGCTTCGCAACAGACTGACATGTTCCCCAAGCGTTTAGGAAACCTTGCAGAAAGTCCAGTCATACCTACAATGCTGAATGGTTTTCGGTAACATACACAGCTCAGACTTTTGTGGAAAAGGCAACTGGAATAAAGTTCATTCGACAGCTCTCTCTTTCTCTCTCTCTCCAAACACACACACTGTGATTAAAGTTTTGCTTCCCAACCACATGGTTTCGTGTTCAATTCCACTACGTGGTACCTTGGTTTAGTACTTTATACTGTAGCCTCAAGCAGACCAAAGCCTTGTGAGTGAATTTGGTAGACGAAAATTGAAAAAAACCAAGGCCGGTTTATGGGATTACATTTGGTTTCACGTCTATAAAGCGCTTTGCTTTACGGCGTATCATCAGATCCCAAAACCTGTTGGCTTAAGGCCTCTTTAGCGAGTTGCTTCTCTAGACGTAAAACCAAAGATAATTCCATAAACCGGCCTACTCTAACTTCATATCATACACTGCTCTATAACTTAGATTGTGCTTCTTTTTCGGATTTATGTTCTGCCGACGATATATTTATATATACATATATATATATATATATATATTATATATATATATATATATATAGAGAGAGAGAGAGAGAGAGAGAGAGAGAATGTGTGTGTGTGTGTGCGCACGCGTGTTTAGCCTTGCGTTTCTGTTTCTCCCTGCAACCGCTAGGCAACTGCTGTTGGTTGCTTACGTTCCCGTAACGTAGCGGTTCGGCAAAAGTCACCGATAGGAAAAGTACGAGACCTAAACTCTTTAAGGCGTTGCCCCAGCATGATCTCAATCCAAGGCGTAGCTGTGTGGTAAGAAGCTTGCTTCCCAACCGCATGGGTTCCAGGTTCAGTTCCACTGCACGGCACCTTGGGCAAGTGTCTTTTACTATAGCCTCGCGCCGACCAAAGCCTTGTAAGTAGATTTGGTAGACAGGAACAGAAAGAAGCCCGTCGTATATATATATATATATATATATACGAGGGTGAGTCAAAAAGTAATGCCATTTTGTTTAGGACAGGTATAATTAATTACCAACACAGAAACATACATACATCAAAATGAAGCTTGTCCTCTGTGGATCACATCCTACTTCTCAACATAGTCACCGTTTCTCTCAATAGCAATGTTCCACCATCGAATGAGTCACGTATCCCTGCCCCGTAAAATCCTGTTGACTCTTCTTTGAACCACTTCTTCACTACAGTTTTCATTTCCTTGTCACTGGACTATCATATCTTCGGCCCCATGAAAGAGGATATGAGAGGCAAACATTATTCCAGTGACGAATAATGTGTGTGTGTGTGTGTGTGTTCTTGGCATCGTGTCATAGCTGTAAATGAGTGTCGCTGTCACACAAGCAGTGTCATTCATTTCCATATTCTACGATAAACATGTTTGGCCATGTCTTGCTTGGAAACAGTTAAGGGTTGGTAACAGGAAGGGCAGGCGGCCGTTGAAAATCTGTCACAGTAACAAAATTCAGTCCGACCCATGCAAGCATGGAAAGATGATATTGACGGCCCCAGGACCAACAAACGGTGAGAGTTTGGAATAACAGGTATTTCCGTTTTGTTGATGACGAGCACTCGTCGATTTTGAAAGCGTTCAGAGTATTTCAGAGAGAAGAGGCCACTGTGGGAGACTCATCATCCGAGATGCAATTAGTCATCCTCTACAGAAATGGAGAAAGATAATGTCTACAGACTTACACCAACATTTGATGAATGTTCTAATAAAGAATCGTAAGATCATCCAACAGGCGGCGGACATGCCATTCACCTTTGTCTTTTGTTTTGTTTGAATCCTAGGACTCATAAAGCTGGTTTCCTGGTTTCTAAGGCGTATAAGTGAAAGAAATCAAAACATTCCTTCTGAATGGAACGAGGGTCCGTTGCAGGGTTCAAGTCCATCAATTTTAAGGCGAGGAGACAAGGTTACACTGATTCCAGTACTTGACTGGTATTATATTTTATCGATCTGAAAGAATGAAAGGTAAAATTGACCACAACGGTATTTGAACTTTGAACGTAAACCACTTGGTTCGACTTCCTAACGATTCCGCCCGCTCGCGCCTTTCACTTTTAATTATTATTTAATAATAGTTTATTTTTACTGTAGCTTGCATTAACGTTTTAATTACACATAAGAAACCTGATATTTAAAAAAAATTGTAAGATTAAGAATTATGGACCATGAGAACTCTTTTATTCAGCTGTGCCATTTTCTCTGCCAAATTTCTACCTGTAACATTTTCTAATTTCTATTTTAACCTATGCAATTTTTACACTGTCCCAGTCTTATATATGACAATTTTACCGTGCTCCGGTTGATCTGTTTAACTACGTTTAATTATAACTGTACAGCTGTCTAGGATCGTTTCTTTTCCTTCTTACTTTACTTCAATAAAGGGTTCACCCGAAACATCAGTCTACCTCTTTTTTTTTTCCTCTTTTCAACGTACTGTTAACCATACACAACTTTTATTTTTATCCGTGCGTTCGCTTGTGTTTACACTTTTTCTATCATTTTCTGAAATTTTTGTCTGTCTGTGGTAACCTCTCGCATTGTCCGTTTGTTCGCCTCTTATTCTCTTCGCCCCATTTTGTGTTCTTTCACCTTCCATGCAATTCCAACGCAATCTGTTCAGGATTTCAGTAACAATGAAAGAGTTTTTATGTGATCGCTCGACCAGCCAGAAACAAAAGCCAAATTTCACTCAGGTCACACTCTACTGTAACAAAAAAAGGCCAAGAAATAGTGAAGGTAAAAAGAAAAGAAGCGATGACAACGGCTCGAGCACCCTTGCTTGATACTAAACGACAACAAAAATATTAAGGTTTTCGAGTGTATTTACACTCCGATCAAATATTTTCCCTGTCCTTTAATATCGGTAATAACATGAACAAAACCAGTCCCGTCTCGCCCTTTTTCTGTCCAAAATTAATCAAGGGTCTTTATCCCGAGGTCAAGATATTTTACGTTCTAACAGTGGTGTACCACCCAGGTCAACTCTTGAGTTTGTCCTCTTCTCCACCCCTCCATCCCTCCATCCCCACACACCTGAACTCCAAAACCAATACAGGTTTATTCAACAGACCCCAATGTATATTTATATTCTACTAGCAGTATCGCCCGGCGTTGCTCGGGTTTGTAAGGGAAATAACTATATAAGCATTTTTAGAGAGTTACTTCCCTTATAGATGCCAATTCGGGCTTTCTTAACCATTTCTGTTTTGGTGTCTTCAAGCCATGAAGTCGTTGTTCTAAAAGAACGCTGGTCTCCTTGACAACGCTTTACGACGTTGATTTCCTTACACTCCCTTTCCCACAGCTTCACGAGGGAGGGAAGAAGGGGGAGAAGCAAACAGGTGCAGGTGTGACCATGGACGCCAACTCCGCCGCCATCGACACACGAAAAATTATGCATTAAAATGGAATAAAAAATGATGTTAAATTATTTTTAAAATCGTAGACTCATCGTAGACGCGCGCTAATACTCAGACGGGCTCGATATGAATCACGACTATAAGATACCCGAATTTGGTTAAACTGCACCGCAAAATGTGGGAGTAGTTAGGAATCTAAATCGAAGGGGACAGACACTCACACAACTACAGTTTTATATAAATAGATTTCTGCTGAAGGCGACGAGCTGGAAGGATCAATGCTGAGCTGGGCAAAATGTTTAACGGCATTTCTTCGTGCTTTACATTAGTACCGTCCAGGTTAACTTTACCGTTCATCTAATCGGGTTGATAAAATAAGTACTACTTGAGCTGTGGAGCAGTTGTAATTGATGTCCCCCTCCCCTCCAATTTTTCCAATTTTTTAATTTTATTTCAGCGCATTATTTAAACCATTGCAGAAAAAATTGAATGATGTAATTCTTCTTTAATTCATTAGTATCATTGGATTTTTGTTTGTTTTTAATGACTGGTATAAATTGATGAAAGAACTATCTTCCTTGTGACACGTAGCAAAACAGTTAGGCAGACGTGGCATTTTAGAATAAAAATCTCTGGTCACAACTTCGTTGATAGACGAATAGATCTAAGGGACGTTACTCCTCCAAAGCGAAAACAAAATTGTTTGTTTTAAAGGAATTCAATATTGTGACATAGTCCTTTTTTTTTTCTGGTTCATTTTTCAGATGTTGAATATGTATATTGTAATGTCGATTTGATAAAATAAAAGTGTATGGTCCGAGTAAATTACCGATGGTCAACGTTATTCGTTAGTGAATACATATGTCTTTTACATGTCATATGAGGTGAACAGCTTCGAGCAACTAATATTATCCCAACAACTAGTTGACAAAAACTCCCTCTGTGCATAGAGTTCTATGAATTAAAAACGAAAACAGAAACTTCCCAAATGTTCCCTTTTTATCCCAAAAGGTCAATATTACAGATAAGACAGTAATTTTTTTTGTTTTTTTGTCTCTTTCCCTGTTCATCCTTTTCCATTTTTTGCTTCTAGTTTTGGATTTTAATTATAACTGACTTTATTATAACTGATTTTAATTATAACTAGAAATTCGTGAAAACTGACTTTTTCTCAAATATTAAATCCATACAGAAACAATAAGTATACATCACATTATATAGTATTTATATTATCATATTACGTAGTATATATTATATAGTATTTAATTAAATCTATATATTATATTACATCTATATCTGTATATCATATTATATTATATTAATTTTTTTCTTTTTTCTTTTTAATTTTTTCAGTTGTGTTCTCTGTGTTGTCCAGTTTTCTAATTTAAAATAAAATTGTATTTCTGAAATGCAATGAATAATTATATTATTAAAAATAAATTAATATAATATAATATAATATAGATGTAGATATAATATAATATCTAGATTTAATTAAACACTATATAATATATACCACATAATATGATAATCATCATCATTTAACGTCTGCTTTCCATGCTAGCATGGGTTGGACGATTTGACTGAGGACTGGTGAACCAGATGGCTGCACCAGGCTCCAATCTTGATCTGGCAGAGTTTCTACAGCTGGATATAAATATTATGTAATATGATGTTTCTGTATAGATTTAATATTTGAGAAAAAGTCACTGTTTTCACCAATTCCTAGATAGCTCTACAGTGATCATTAAAATTAACTTTGTATAGAAACCTTTTCAGACTTCTGGTCTCTTTGAACCATTTTAGATTTAAAGCAAAATCAAAAACAAATTCGATGACTGGCATCCATGCTGGCAGGATGCAAAGAGCACCATACAAGCATGATCATTGACAGAACGGCTAACCAGCTTCCGTGCCAGTGGCATTTAAATGGCACCATTCGAGCGTGATCGTTACCAGCGTCGCCTTACTAGCACTTGTGCCCGTGCTAGTAGGGTGCCAAGGCACCATCCGAGTGTGATCGTTGCCAGAGCAGCCAACTGGCTTCCATGCCAGTGGCACGTAAAAGGGCACCATTCAAGCATGATCGTTACCAACGTTACCTTACTGGTGGCATGTGTAAAAGGATTCGAGCGAGGTTGTTGCCAGTACCGCCTGACTGACCCCCATGCCGGTGGCATGTAAAAAGCACCCACTACACTCTCGGAGTGATTGGCGTTATGAAGGGCATCCAGCTGTAGAAAATCTGCCAGATCAAGATTGGAGACTGGTGCAACCATCTGGTTCACCAGTCCTCAGTCAAAATCGTCCAACCCATGCTAGCATGGAAAGTGGACGTTAAACGATGATGATGATGATGATTTTTAATGTGGTTTTGTAAGATATATGTATTATATACATATGTGTTATATTCCAATAAAATGTAAAGAAAATAATGGTGAAAAATGTATGCGTAGGAAATAGATAATATGGTTGTTTGGAATAATTCTTTTAAAATAAAATATTAAAAGGAAATTATATTTAAAATGTAAAGAGGTGTCCTTTTAGATTTCTTTCAAATGGAGGTGTACAAAATGTTTCTTTTTCAGATTTATATCAAAAGCTGTACCATGGTTACATGAACCACTCAGCATATACACAATGGAAGGAAGGCAAGAACTGGACAAAATTATGAATGATTTTGGTCAGCATTAATACAGACAGGGACGCATCCTTTCTTACTCACGTGAAGAAAGTTGTGAAATGACTGAAATCCTACGGAAGTTACCTGGTTAAATAAATATATATTCCCCTCTCGTTACTCTTGACATTATGTTTATATAATCGTGTGTATATATACATATAAAGTGAATTCACAGCTGTAACCTACACCAGAGTCGCATAACCAACCCACTCAAAAGTACCTTGGATCGTAGGGTGACATGCCATGCTTGAAGAGACCTATTGAGTCAAGTACATCAAAATCAAAATCAAGTGGAAATTGTAGTTGTGATCCCTGTGCCGGTGGCACATAAAAAGCACCAACCGATCGTGACCGATGCCAGCCCTCTCTGGCCCCTGTACCAGTGGCACATAAAAAGCATCCACTACACTCTCGATGTGGTTGAAGTTTAGAAGATCATCCAGCTGTAGAACACTGCCAGATCAGACTGGAGCCTTGTGCAGCCTCCTGGCTTCCAAGACCCAGTCAAACCATCCAACCCATGTCAGAATGGAAGATGGACATTAAATGATGATGATGATGATATATATATATATATGCCGGTGGCACGTAAAAAAGCACCATCCGTTCGTGGCCGTTGCCAGCCCCGCCTGGACCCCGTTCTGGTGGCACATAAAAAAGCACCATCTGATCGTGGCCGTTTGCCAGACTCGTCTGGCACCTGTGCCGGTGGCACGTAAAAAGCACCCACTACACTCATGGAGTGGTTGGCGTTAGGAAGGGCATCCAGCTGTAGAAACATTGCCAGATCAAACTGGGCCTGGTGCAGCCTCCTGGCTTCCCAGACCCCAGTTGAACCGTCCAACCCATGCTAGCATGGAAAGTGGACGCTAAACGATGATGATGATGATATGTATATGTGTGTGTGTACTCAATTTGAGGATGTAATGTTCTTAAGGATTATAAAATCATAATAAAATCACAATAAAAACATATCAAATAATTTAATACAAATAAAATTTAAAGGAACATAAAATAACCTAAAATAAGCATAAAAAGGGCCCACACGGGTTTCCAATCTGGTCACTAAGAAAACAGTGCTTCGGATCCGAAGGATTCAGACCATGTTAAGAGTTGTAAATGTGAAAACAACCTAATTTGACCAGATATCTTCAGGGCTGCCCATTGGAAAAGGCAAATGTTTACATATTTTTCAGAAAACCTCTGAAAACTAAACCAGTGATGGCTTAACTGGCCAAATCTATGAAGTTATTGTCAATACTATTCTAATTAGAGATTAATAAATTTGTTCTCTACAAAAGTATGGAGTAACCCTTATGATTAATGTAAAATTGTTTGTTTTTATAACTAAACATAAAAACAACCATTAATACATACATGTGTGTGTGTGTATAAACTGTGTGAAAGCCTGTAAAATATATGTAAGTGTGCCTACATATTTGTGTGTGAGTGTATGTGTGTGTGTCTGCATCTGTGTGTCTTTGTGTTAACATTTGTCTCCCACTACTACCTGACAACTGGTCTTGGTTTGTTTACATCCCATAACTTAGCCATTTGGCAAAAGGGAAACAGAGATGAGGTACTTGACCAAACTATAAATCCTGGTATCAATTTATTTGACTGAACCATTCAAAGCAGTGCTCCAGCATGACCACAGTTCAATGACTGAAATCAGTAAAAAAATAGCCTCTAAAAATTCAGAAAAATCACACAGTTCAATATTTAATATCAATCTCTAAGTTGAAGATGTAGCTTAGCTGTAAGTAACAACATGGCTTATTCTTTTCTATTCTAGGTACAAGGCCCGAAATTTTGGGGGAGGGGGGCAGTCAGTTAGATCGTCCCCCACCCCCACCCCACCCAGTACGCAACTGGTACTTAATTTATCAACTCTGAAAGGATGAAAGGCAAAGTCAACTTCAGTGGAATTTGAACTCAGAACGTAAAGACAGACGAAATACCTATTTCTTTACTCCCCACAAAGGTCTAAACACAGAAGGGACAAACAAGGACAGACAAACAGATCAAGTTGTACGTTCTGAGTTCAAATTCCACCGAGGTCAACTTTGCCTTTCATCCTTTCGGGGTCGATAAATAAAGTACCAGTTTTGCACTGGGGGGGGGGGATATAATCGACTCAATCCCTTTGTCTGTCCTTGTTTGTCCCCTCTATGTTTAGACCCTTGTGGGCAGTAAAGAAATATATATCGACCCTAGTGTGTAACTGGTACTTTTTTAATCAACCCCCGAAAGGATGAAAGGCAAAGTCGACCTCGGCGGAATTTGAACTCAGAACGCAGCGGCGGACGAAATACCGCTAAGCATTTCGCCCAACGTGCTAACGTTTCTGCCAGCCTGCCATCTTAACAACATGGCTTATTGAATGAAGATAATCATTTTGAACTTTTTATGATCAGCAAAATAAATATGTACTAATATCTAGATGAAATGCAAACAGATGGTGCCTAGAAGATAACAAACGGGGGTTGTGGGGGTCAATCTTGATCTTTTTGTTTTTTATTCATTTCCATTTGAATTTGACATACTTTAATGTCGACGTGTGTACATGTAAAACATGGATATGTGTGTTTGTGACTATTTTTTTGCATGTGCTCTTAATGTTCCAATCTGTATTCACTGTACATATGTTACAGGAAAGTGTCTGTTTTAAAACACATGTACAATACCTATGAAACACACACACACATGTGCATACATACACACATACAAACATGCATACGCATTCTCACACAAGCACACATCAATAGAATGAAAGAGAGGGAGAAGGAAAGAGAAAGAGATATTACAATTTACTAATTGAACATGAGTGACATAAGCACCTCCCCTCATAGGCAATAAGAAAAATATGCTCACAGATGTAAACAGAGAGAAGGAGAGAGAGGGGAAGACAGGCAGACAGACAGAGACAGTGAGGGAGAGAACATGTGAACCACTAATGTGTCTGGTGTCAAATAAATCAGTGTTGAATGAGTGACATCAAATAGGTAGCACAAAAATGGTTGTGATGAAATGCCTCATACCCCTTTTGGGTAGACAAGATAGATAGTGCCTATTCAGACAAAAACTATAAATATGAATCATCATCATCGTTTAACGTCCGTTCTCCATGCTAGCATGGGTCGGATGGTTCGACCAGGGATCTGGGAAGCCAGAAGGCTGCACCAGGCTCCAGTCTGATCTGGCAGTGTTTCTACAGCTGGATGCCCTTCCTAAAGCCAACAACTCCGTGAGTGTAGTGGGTGCTTTTTACATGCCACCGGCACAGGTGCCAGGCGAGGCTGGCAAACAGCCACGATCGGATTGGTGCTCTTTACGTGCCACCGGCACGGAAGCCAGTCAAGGCGGTGCTGGCATCGGCCACATTCGGATGGTGCTTTTTACATGCCACCGGCACAGGGATCACAACTGCAGTTTCCATTGATTTTTGATGTTGGTGTACTTGACTCAATGGATCACCTCAAGCACAGGGTCGAAACGGTGTTTCTTTACTTGCCACCTGCCAGGTGCCAGTCATAGGATTGGTTCGATTTCGATTCCGATTTCACTTGCCCCAACATCAATTATAAAAAATACAGGCTTTCCACTTTGTTACTAAAACAATAATTCAATGTACCAAATGAATTTGATATATTTCAGTAGAGATGGCTGCGATATTGATGCTTAGAAGTGCAAGTTGCCATGCTTTTCAATGCTTGATGTTTGTGCTACTACTTACAACTTAAGTCCTTTGCTCATGTGGAGCATAGGGCATTGGTGACCTCTCCCCACTGTTCTCAACTCTGGCCTGTTCTCTCTCAGGTCTGGCAGGTTTTGGATTGTTATTCATGCTTCTGTAACTTTACTTTTTCTACATGGGGTTGTTCACCTTATGTAAACTCATTTTATCTCTGAGAAGAGATGGACCATAATAGTCTGACCCCTATCCTACGACCTACCCAACATGAAAGGCCCTACCAGGTGCTTACATTCTGCTGACTGGACTTAGTAGTGGAATGTCTATACTAATCCTGATTATATTAAACACATGTGCCAATAGCTCAGTTCATAAATACAGTGAAAATAAAGATGTGATTAGTTTTTGGTTTTGTCCAGTATCATAACGGAATGATAAGTACTTTCTGCTAAGAGATCATTGCCAGCGTTCTTTGTCAACCCTTCAATAATTGTGTTCCTTCACTGAATGACGATTCTTCTCTCCCCTTAATGTCTTTGTGGAACTTTTAATGCAGTTTTAAACCAGTTGTATAAGCCTTGATGTTTGGTTTGGTTTTGGTTTTGTTCACTTCCAACTCAGTTGAAAGGCAAGTTTGTTGCAAATGTTCAAAGTTTTCCAATATAACTTCCCTTTCCTATTGGCATCAACTGCAAGATGGTTTATCTATACTTGAGAGAGTTGTCTGTTTTTCCTATCTTTTTGTTCCTGACCAATGGTTCTCAACTGGAGTCCATATAAGATTTTTGTTAGGTCCACACAATATAGTAAATAGGGGATTCACAGTACTATTTTAAAGGCACTGAAAAAAATTTGCTTTAGATGTATGTATTGCAAGAAATAATAGGCTTTCTTTCTCTAACATTTTACATAGTTCAATCCATAGAAGTTAATGTGTGAAAAACAAATTAAGAATTTTGAAAGAATTATCTATAAAACTAGTTTTTGAACATTGAATGGCTATGGGTGTCCACCAGGATAAAATAGTAATCAAAGGGGTCCATAAATAAAAAATGGTTGAGAACCCCTGCTCCAGAGTCCCAGCTTAAAGAGGAATTTTGTGTGCTTGGGAGACTTTGGTCAGCCTAAAAGAATCAGATTTACTTTAAGTTAATGTACAGACAACTTGGTTCAAATTTTGGACTAAATTACTCTAACCCTGCTTCATTCTTATGCTTTTAAGGATAAGGGAATTGGAAGGGGGCTGCCAACCACTCAGATTTTACCTTTTACTTGTTTCAGTCATTACACTGTGACCATGCTGGAGCACTATCTTGGAAAGTTTAATGGAAAAAATTAAAGCTAGTACATATTTTTAAAGTCTGGTACTTATTTCTATTCTATCATACTTTGTTGCCAAATAGCGGAGCTATGAGAACGTAAACAAACCAATACCTATTGGCAAGTGATGGTGGGACAAACAAAAAGACACACGCATGTAACAGGCTTCCATACTGACAGCCAACTAACCAGAAAGGAAATATATATTAATTTTTTCTTTTATTTTCTATAAACATAACTTAAATAAAAACAACTTGAAGTTCATTGTAACCAGAAGTGGATCTTTTCGGTTTGAACGGCAGTTTTTAACATAATTTCTAGGTAACTAAAAAAATTTAAACTTCGTATACTGGTAGAATGTGTTTATAAAACATCTTTTTCTCTTGGCTTTATTGAGAAAATTTTATAGTTTGTGAGATATTTGTTGTTTTTTCTTCAATTTCTGCAATTCCAACCAATCACTGACGTCCATTGAGGTAAACAACATTCTGTATCGTATGAATCGTTTAAAAAACAGATTGGGTTTATTTACATTTGTGAAGAAAAAAGATACCCTTCCCCCACCCCTAACTAACCCTAACCCTAAAATAGATTGAAATGCAATAGATCGATACTAGGGTCATAATTATGGGTGACAATTTCATATGACACCGCTAGAAAAAATTGCCGTTCAAACCGAAAAGATCCCCAGAAGTTTTTAATTTTTGCAAGACGTTGAGTAAAGTTGAATTGCCGATAACTATAAGAAAAAGAAAAAAAAAAGGTGAAGCCAGAGATCTTGTAAAATTTTTTTCTTCCAATGTTTTTCAAAAACTGTAATTTAGCATGCTGGTGATGAAAATCGCATTCTTAGAAAATAATCTGGAGACAATTTGAAGTGGTTGGGGGGGGGGGGGAAATTTAACAAGATCTGTAAACTGTTTGGGTGTCAGTTTTGTTTCCACTTGCCAAATTGCTTGTCGCCCGT
Organism: Octopus sinensis; assembly: GCF_006345805.1. Lineage (NCBI taxonomy): Eukaryota > Metazoa > Mollusca > Cephalopoda > Octopoda > Octopodidae > Octopus > Octopus sinensis. The sequence continues at coordinate 21,566,133 of NC_043012.1, forward strand.
CTGTTGTTGTATATTTCAAGAAAGAGACATGTACTTTTAGTGGCAATTAATTATTAACCAATCACAGAGTTCGGCTGAACAGTTACTGCGGTATTTTAATTATAAACTAAACTTCCGCTCTTCCGACCGCATGTCCTTGACGGCATGCGAAGAAGAAGAAATTAAAGGAATATGTTCACCAATTCGTTGTCGACGATGCTTCGTTGTCATCAAACAACGCTGACTCGATATACAGACTTATTGATTCAACCGAGACGGTTTAGATATAAAAAGAAATGGGTATTTATTCATTTCTGTAATTTGTTTGTATGTAATTAAGGGGACCGTTTGTTTACAAAATTTGACGAAACTTTATAAATTTCTAACTATAAGTAAAACATTGATTTTCCGGAATTTATGTTCTAAAATTATTGTTCCAAAGCCATTCCGGATTCCTGATTGTTTTTCGAACTAGGGATGGTAACACTCTAAATTAAACAAACATTAAATTTACTTAGATAATTGATATACAGGTACTTGTACGATACGAGGGGTGCTGAAAAATTCTTGGATTTGGGTAAAAGAAAATACAGGAGGTATCAATTAATTATGAGTTTATTCAACATATTCCCCTCTGAGATTCATACACTTATTGCCACTGTCCTTCAGTCTTTCTAAGCCCTTAAAAGAACACGGAATACCGGGCCTCAAAACCAAGCCTTTCTTGATACCCCTAAAGGCAGGAACTTTCCAACACCCACTTACACATTAGTATAAATGAAATAAGTTTATTAGTGTGTAACTAGTCAGTGCACAGTTACCAGTAAACTAATCTGGTAGCCGCTGGAATTTAAAGTCCCTTGTTAGTAAATTAGTGAGGATTATAAGATGTTCCTTATCTCACCTTCATATTGTTACGAAGGACCTCTATATTCAAGTAGTGCCGCCCTTACATTAACCCCTAACGACATCGGAGAGGTGCATTTCTGAAGAAACTCCCTATTCTTTGGCAAGTGATTTGATTACGAATTGCGTGTTACGATTAAACGGCTGCACCGTAGTAGTCATTCCAGCCATTAAAAACATATACAATGTCACATTTACACTTTTTATTAGTGTGATATTGTAGGTACCAGTCAAGCACTGGGGTCGATGTGATCGACTTGCCACTCCCTCTAAAATTACTGTTGTGATATTGTATGTATGCGAGCAGTGAAGGCGCAGTGTGTTGGTCTCAGGTTCGTGCGGTGGTGGTTCACACCAGGCACTGCATTGTGTTACTGCAACAAAATAATACGCTCGGATGAAAATGAGATTCTGATACGGGGTGGAGGAGTGTTGTACTTTTTGTAGCTTTATGCATCATGGAAATCGAGCTTTGCTCTGGCCGTAGGAGCTTGTAGGCTTGTGACAGGCCCAAAATTCTGTGTCTGTCTGTCTATCTATCTATCTATCTATCTATCTATCTATCTATCTATCTATCTATCTATCTATTTATCTTTCTATCAGCTGTCTGTTTACAGAGAGAGGTGGGGAGGAGAAACATTTACAAGGATCGCCTTTAAATCATATAAATATGAAAAGATTTGTTTGTATAATGTTAAACTGTGACAGGTGCTAGTGTTTGCATGTCGTTACTGTTTAGCCTCAGGTCAGCCTAGTTTAGTAGACTTGTGATCAAAAGCATTCCAGCTATAACCGCCTGATCCTTCTGGGTATTATGGTATTCCAGAGCACATAAATTAATATGTCTTTTCTTTTTTATGACTGTCCAGTGTAATATAAGAAAGATTTGACTGCTATTTCTAGCCGATCAAAAAGCAATGTAGATGTTTATTCGTTGGCTCATAAAATAGATGGATGCTATTACATTGTAGTAGCAAATTTCCAATAATTTGAGTGCATGATGGCCTCTGCTCCTTGGATCCGGCTGCAATCATGCTACCCCCATTCAGGTATTCCTGCTCCACTCATCTCTCATCCTCCCCTTGCTGTGTCCAGTACTAATTACTACATCCATCAGTGATTTGTACATTAATCTTCTTCATACATTAGGCCCTGGGTTATATCCAGTATTTCCTTCCTAGAATGTCATCTCTCAGGAATCTCTACTATACTCATGTCTTTTATATCTGTTTTGACTTACAAAGCTTCACAGCGAAACATTAATCACATCAATCTCACCAGTCGTGGATCACCTGCAAAGGCCATGGCCCTTTTCTCCAGATTCAGCAAATACACAAAATTCATTAGAAAAAGCAGCAATATCCAAATATATATTGAGATTTTCCTGGTATTTTTTTTTCTCTTGTTAGGTCTTTGCTGAAATAATTATGTCTAAACTAGCAGTATCGCCCGGCGTTGCTCAGGTTTGTAAGGGAAATAACTATAAAGCATTTTTAGAGAGTTATAGCCAAAAAATAGCAAAAAAATGATGGTAAATTTTTTTTGAGAGTTAAAAAAGGTGGAGTTGCGTCCCCTAGACGGTCTGTGGTTTGGGTTTCTGATTCTCGACCCCATGTCGAATTTATCGATTTTTTTCAGAACTGGGGGAACTTTTCAAAATTTTCGCTGTGTTAGTTTTGAATTATGACATTGGGCTATGTGTGTGTCAAGTTTCATCAGAATCGGTTGAAAGCCGTGGTCAGAGTGAGGGTACGAGAAAACAGACACACAGAAAACGCACAGACAAACTGCCGTTTATATAGAGAGAGATGAACAAGTTTGGAATTTTCATGTTTTGTTTTACGGAATGGCTGTGTGGTTAAGAAGTTCACTTTGCAAACATGTGTTTTGGGGTTCAAATCAACACTGGTTGTTAAGGGGAGATGGGGTAGAAACTGAAAAAACAAAGGCAGACACCAACATGTATATAAATATATATGACAGGCTTCTTTCAGTTTCCCAAGGTGCTATAGAGTGAGACTGACTGAATCCAAGACCACAAGTATGTTTTTCCATATTGACATGGGATAGACAGGACTGTTTGAAGCAATGTTTTAACAACTTAATGCCCTGTCTGATATGAGCCCTCCTACTCACCTCTTGTGACATGCAGGGGTATGGTTCACCGATTCTAACCTGGTCTATGCATGTTATCTAAAAACTGTGATGTAGACACATTATTAACCCTTATGATACCAACCCACCTGAAACCGCCTCTGGCTCTCTAATACAAATGTCTTGTTTGCAAAAGTTCTGAATTAAAATCTTGCACCAAACCTTCATCACAATTTATGTTCCTAACACTAGCTTAATGATAACTAAGTTATTTTACTAAATTCTTTGTTATATTTTTAATATATATATATATATGAGACCTTAGTGCTTTATTTATAAGTGCAGGAGTTGCTGTGTGGTAAGTAGCTTGCTTACCAACCACATGGTTCCGGGTTCAGTCCCTCTGTGTGGCACCTTGGGCAAGTGTCTTCTACTATAGCCTCGGGCCGACCAAAGCCTTGTGAGTGAATTTGGTAGACGGAAACTGAAAGAAGCCCATCGTATACATATATATATATATGTATGTATGTGTGTGTGTGTATATGTTAGTGTGTCAGTGTTTGTCCCCCCAACATCTCTTGACAACCGATGCTGGTGTGTTTACATCCCCCTAACTTAGCGGTTTGGCAAAAGATACTGATAGAATAAGTATTTGGCTTACAAAGAGTAAGTCCTGGGGATCAATTCGCTCGACTAAAGGCAGTACTCCAGCATGGCCGCAGTCAAATGACTGAAACAAGTAAAAGAATAAAAGAATATATGTTTTTGTTTTTTATCATTATAGGCAACTCACTTCAAAGAAAAAACACACTGTGACCGTGCCCTTGAATATTTTGATGTGTTCTACAAACCACTTTATGGGAAACTCTGGCCTTCGATTCGGATTTCTCTCCTCTCAAATCATAAATACTGTGCTCTTGTCAATAACTTCAGCTTCGTTGAAAACACCACCAAGTTTCTTGAGAAACTTGGCTGTCATGATATTATACAGCGTGCTAAGACTACAGAACCTCTGTTACATGAAGATTCTGTTGAGAGAAGCAAAATAAGTGATATTTCAGAATCAATTGTAGAGAACACTGTTGGTTCCGATGATTCAGATGTTGAAGACCATAATCGAACTAATTTGACTGCATTTTTACCAGTGAAGAAAGTATATTCATCTAAACAGCTTCAGAAGAAAGAAGAATTGGAACAAAGTGTGTATATGCCACAGAACATTGCATTAAAAGTGGTTCCTTGCAGTATTTCAGCTCTCCCAGAACATCTGAAAGTTTACTGCTTTAAACGTGGAAATACCGGTACATTTCCATCTCCCAAGATTCACAAAACTGGTCTTTTAGGTAAGTCTTAAGAATCATTCATAATGATAGGATTAAATAAAAAAAAAAGAAACTGAAGAATTTGCTGAAATTGTTCTAAATGAATTAGTGTTATTATCTTTGGTTCCATCAACACCTACTTTCTGATTTCCCATTAACCACATTTGTTGTTGTATTCCTGTTGAAATAAACTGCCGTAGTTTCAATTTATTAACCTTCTTGTACCTTGAGAAGCACTACCTGGCCTCTCATCCTCACCATCACTTTCCTCTTTTTCCAGCTGCAGTAGCCATGTATCTCGTCTACAGCAAGATACCTGTTCCTGTCCCACTGTCATACTTTAATCTGTCAACACCTGGCATAAATTCGCCTACCTCATTACTACATCCCTGCTCAGTGGAAGGGGTCTTGTCTTGCATAACACTGGTGCTGGTGCCAAATGAAAAGCAGCAAGTACACTCCATAAATGGTCCACTGGTTCTTCAGATACTGTCCAACCCATGTCAGCATGGAAGGTTAAACAATGACAATGAATTTAGTTGAGCCACTACTTCTCCACATAGAAGTTACAGCTCAGACATGTAGTTAGGTTGTTGCAAGAAGGGATCAGATTCTTTAAGCTAAGTTAACAAGCAGAAGATCTAGGGAGCAGACCCAGAATTAGAAGGTTGGATAACATCCATCGTTTCAGTTGGTCATGCTTGGGAATCCAGCCAGAAGTGCAATGATGATTGCACCTGATTGGATGCTCTGGAATGGGTACCTGAAGACTGTTGCAACGACCTTCCCAGAAATAATGGGCTGTGAAAATGGATGGATGAGTTTTAATGTAATGTGAGAGAATCATCATCGTTTAACATCCGCTTTCCATGCTGGCATGGGTTGGACTATTTGACTGAGGGCTGGTGATCGAGAAGGCTGCATTAGTCTCCAATCTGATCTGGCAAAGTTTCCACAGCTGGATGCCCTTCCTAATGCCAACCACTCCGAGAATGTAGTGTATGCTTTTATGTGCCACCGGCACAAGGGCCAGTCAGGTGGTACTGGCACTGGCCACACTCAAATGGTGCTTTTTACATGCCACCTGCACAGGAGCCAGTCTGGCGGCACTGACAATGACCACGCTCGAATGGTGCTTTTTTTATGTGCTCTAGGCACGGGAGCCAGTCAGTGGCCCTGGCAATGATCACGCTCGAATGGTGCTTTTAATGTTCCACTGGCACGGGTGCCAATCAGGTGCTACTGTCATCGGCCACAACAGCGATTTCACTTGCCTCAACAGGTCTTTGCAAGCATAGTTTATTGTCCAATGATTGAAGGATACTCTTAAATGGGCTGGATATACAGCAATGATATAGGCCAAGGTTATGGTCTCACTTGGCTTGCTGGGTCCTCTCAAGCACAGCATATCTCCAAAGGTCTCAGTCACTTTCATTGCATCGGTGAGGCCATGGAAGAGAAGGCGTTTCTAGCAGGGATGTTTGGAATAAAGAGAGGTGTATGCAAACTAGAATAGAATATGGTAGAAAGAAATGCAATGAAGAACAGATGTGACTGAGGCATTTAAGTAGAACCATAGAGCAGTTGCCAAGTCCTAAACAGCAGAGTAGATGATAATGTCACAGAAACTAAGAGAGAATAACTGCATACCAACGTAGCAGTAATTGAACATCATCATCATCGTTTAACGTCCGTTTTCCATGCTGGCATGGGTTGGACAGTTCGACTGGGGTCTGGGAAGCCAGGAGGTTACACCGGAAGAATTTTTAACCCAAGTGATGACTTTTTCCTGGGAACACATTTCACTATTTCAAAGTGTTTCAGTCAAAATATAAGAACGTCCCAGTGTCAGAATTCTTCTCATTTTGTCTTTTCTCTACCATAATTGTGCTTCTGTAAATAATCAATGATGCAAAATTAATCAATACATTCTTCTTTGTTCATTCAGATTATTTCCTTTTGGATGCTGCATCTATATTACCTGTTATTGCCCTTGACCTTCAATGCAAGGAGACTGTCCTTGACCTTTGTGCTGCTCCTGGTGGGAAAACATTGGCTATTTCACAAACATTACTGATTAGTAAGTAGTGGAACGTTTCATCTTTCTTGTACAATCTCCTCACAAGAAAACTTTCTGTATCTCTATTTTCATAGTTGCTTCATCATCATTGTCATCATCATATTAACGTCCACTTTTCTATGCTTGCATGGGTCAGACAGAATTTGTTGAGGTAGATTTTCTATGGCCGGATGCTTTTTCCTGCTGCCAGCCCTGACCTCTTTCCAGGTAATGTAATATTTCCCCTAGACCAGAATATCATAGAATATTGTTTTTCAAAATTTGACACAAGGCCAGTAACTTCATGGGATGGAAGTGGGTTGGGAGGTTAAGTTAATTACATCAACCTCAGTACACAAATGGTACTTATTTTATTGACCCCCACCTAAAGGATGAAAGGCAAAGTCGACCTTGGCAGAATTTGAACTGACAACATAAAGACATACGAAATACTGCTAAGCATTGTGCCTGGCATGTTAACGATTCTACCAGGCTGCAGTCTTAATATCACAGAATATTGGAAATAAAGAACTCTTGCATTACAATGCTTGCATTATAGTGGCACTCATTTACAACTATCATGTGTTAAGTTAAGTTAATTTTTTGGCTCAAAAAGCAAAAAGCAAGGCCATGTAGGGGAACATGGAGTTATATACAGGGAGGGTGTTCATGCAAAGAGTTCAGACCATTTCTGGTCAAGAGAGACTTTGAACCAAGCCGTCGTCGGCATCTTCACTATCTCGTCCGGCAGCTTATTCCACGGATCCGCAACTCGGATGGAGAAAGCCCCTCTCCTTCGATTGAGATGAAATCGTCGCAGATAGAGCTTTTTGGAGTGACCCCGCAGCCGACACTCTGGAGCAGGAGTGAAGAACAGCTCTTTCGAGAGGTTACACTTTCCGCTTATGATGTTGTGAGCAAGAATGAGATCACCACGGCGTTGTTGTTTTTCTGTTACCATAGCTGTGTTAATAAGAATGGCTGGATCTTTTCTCCATGCTCATGTTTAATGGCCGAATATTGCTACCTTCTGAAGTGACGAGTGAAATTGCAGTTGTTGCTGATGCCAGTGCTGTCTGACTGGCACTTGAAAAGCACAGTTCATGCATTGGGCCTCGTGGAGACAGTGATGTCAGACCAAGTGAGATTGTAGTTGATGCCTGTGTCACATAACTGGCCTGTGAAAAGCACCCTCCAATTGTTGGGCAATACGCTGTGCTTGTGAAGACCTGTTGAACTGAGTGAAATCATAGTCATGGCTGATGCCAGTACCTATTTCTTTACTACCCACAAGGGGCTAAACATAGAGGGGACAAACAAGGACAGACATAGGTATTAAGTCGATTATATCGACTCCTCCAGTGCGTAACTGGTACTTAATTTATCGACCCCGAAAGGATGAAAGGCAAAGTTGACCTCGGCGGAATTTGAACCCAGAACGTAACGGCAGACGAAATACGGCTACGCATTTCGCCCGGTGTGCTAACGTTTCTGCCAGCTTGCCGCCTGCCAGTACCATCTGACTGGCACCTGTGCCAGTGGAATGTAAAAAGCACCATTTGTGCATTGGGCCTCAAGGAGGCCTCAGCGATATACCATGCTTGTGTTTGACGTGTCAAGCCAAGTGAGACCGTAGCTGTGACCAATGCTGGTGGCACATAAAAAGCACCCACTACACTCTTGGAGTGGTTAGCGTTAGGAAGGGCATCCAGCTGTAGAAACCTTGTCAAATCAGATTGGAACCTGGTGCAGTCCCCCTCCCCCGGCTTACCAGTTTCCAAATTGTCCAACCCATGACAGCATAGTAAGCGGACATTAAACAATGATGATGATTGTCTTATATTTGACTGATCCAGATGTACCTGGGGATCAATAAATAAACTGAACTCCTCTGTGGCTGTGTGGTAAGAAGTTTCCTTCCCTATCACAGGGTTCCAGGTTCAGCCCCACTGCATGGCACCTTGGGCAAGTGTATTCTGTTAGAGCCCTGAGCCGACTAAAGTCTTGTGAGTAGATTTGGTAGACAGAAACTAAAAGAAGCCTGTCATATGTGAGGGTGTGTGTGTATAATATATATATATATATATATATATGCGCAGGAGTGGCTGTGTGGTAAGTAGCTTGCTTACCAATCACATGGTTCTGGGTTCAGTCTCACTGTGTGGCACCTTGGGCAAGTGTATTCTGTTATCGCCCTAAACAACCAAAGCCTTGTGAGTGGATTTGGTAGACAGAAACTGAAAGAAGCCTATCGTATATGTGTGTGTGTGTCTATTTGTACCCCACTACTGTTTGACATTTGATGTTGGTTTGTTTATGTCCCTGTAACAGCAGTTTGGCAAAAAAGACCAACAGAATAGGAACCAGGCTTAGAAATGTAAAAAGTCCTGGGTGTCAGTTTTTTTTTCCAACTAAACTCATCAAGAGAGTGCCCCAGCATGGCCACAGTCTAATGACCGAAACAAGTAAAGGATAAAAATATTTGCAGCCTTGTAAAAAAAAAACCATTTTAATTTCTATTTTGTCTTTTTTAATGAACAAATTCCTTTCTTATTTGCAGAAGACATAGTCTGCAATGACATTTCCTATTCCCGTTTGAGTCGTCTCAAGAATATGCTACGCTTCTACATTGGTGACTTTGAAAATAACTTTTCCTTGGAATTTAGCAAGAATAACGGCTGCCATTTTAACGAGCCATTTTTTGATAAGGTGCTTGAATTTGCATCATTTTCTATTTTTAAACAAACCACTTTGACTTTTTTTTTGTGTTTTTTTTGTATTCTTATTCCTTCTCTCTTCATTATTTCTTCTTTTTTTTTTTTTGCTTCAATTTCCCTCTTTGAGTGACAGAACCTCTTAATCTTCATCATCATCTTATCATCTACTTTTCTATTGAAGCAAATTGTTCATGGCTGGGTGCTCTTCCTGTTGCAAACCCTCATCTGTTCTCAAGTAAGGTAATATTTTGCCATGACCAGACATGTTTTCATGGAAGATTGCAAACAGAGGACAGTGTATACATGTCAATGATATTCACTCACAGCTATCATGTGATCTCATGACAAGATGACAATAACACACACACATTCACAAGCTTCCATACAGTTTCCATGATTATAGATGTAGGTGTGGTCATAAGTGCAAGTGTGGCTATGTGGTAAGAGGTTTACTTCTTAACCATATGGTTTTGGTTTCAGTCCCTCTGCATGTCACCTTGGGCTTATTTTAACCCTGGGCCGAGCAAAGCCTTGAGGGTGGATTTGATGGACAGAAACTGAAAGACACCTGTCGTGTGTGTGTTAGTACCTCTTTGCCTTGGTATTGTATAATAGTTGTAAACGAGTGTCTGTATTTTGTATGTGGTATCCTTTATTTCCAGTTTTTGTCTGACCATGGGGAAATATCACTTTGCTTGAAAACTAGTGAAGGTTGATGTCAGGAAAGGCAACAAGATGTAGAAAAATCCTCTTCAACAAATTTCACCCAGTCCATGCCAGCATGGGAAAATGGACATTAAAACAATGATGATGATGATGGTGATGAAGGCATTGGTCATGCTAAGGCTACAGTAGAAAACAATGTTCCCAAAGTGCAGTGCTGTGAGATGGAACTCAGTACCATGTAGTTATAAAGTGAACTTCTTATCCACACAGCTTTGCCTATGCTTATAACTATAAGTTAAAAGTTTTCAAAAGCTCTGATATTCTATATTATTGTTTGCAGTTGAATTCTATTGAATATAAATCCCAAACTGTAATAATTCTCCCTTATGCTTTATTTCTGTATTTATAATTTAAATTTTCAAAACACCTGAGCATTAAATGAACAGGTATTGAATGTTGTGATGATAGTAATCACAGCAACAGCCTTCATATAATGACTTTTTGTTTTCTATGACTTCAGGTGCTTGTTGATGTTCCTTGCAATACTGATAGACATGTTTTGCTAAGTGAAGATAACAACCTTTTCAAACCTGGCCGTATCGATGAAAGAGTCAGTCTGCCAGAACAGCAGAGAAATCTACTTGTGTAAGAAATTTCTGAATTGAACTTTTTTTTTTCCTTCATTATCTCTTTTCCATCTTTTCCTTAAATCACTTGTGACTTTCATCATCATTAACATCATCATTTCACATCCACTTTTCCATGCTTGTTTATAAACAACGAAGATGATGTATTTGTTAGTTACCTCTTTTCATCTTTCCAGAGTTAGCTTCTTCTTAGCTCCCATCTTGGTTAAGTTTGGTCATCTTGCTCATAACCTCATCCCAATTCCTACCCACTTAGATGTCTTGCTGAGAGGAGAGGAGAAGTGTAAGTGCTTCATGTGTAACTGCTCAGGTACAAACTGGATTTTTGAAATGTGCTAGTGAGGACTTGGACAAGCCATATTGCATTGTCCAGTTCATATCTAGCTAGAGTATTTGTTGGGTCAGCAACTTCGGATAGCACATTGGCTCATAAAAGAATATTATGTTCATAGGTTTCACTGGTTGATTTCACAGACCAGAAGTTTGTGATTCGCATGGTTACCTTACGAAGAGACATAAACTGGTTGCTGGAACTCAAATGTGTTGTTTCTGACTTGGAAAGTCTACAGCAACCTGGATTAAACAACTAATAAAAAAGAAGTTGATGGCAGTTATTAGCAACTGGTGATGAATCTTTGGACTACTATGCTTGGGGTAAAAATGGTTCTCAACTCAAAGCATAAAAGTTTGTGTGGCCAGAGCACAGAGTAAGATGATAGGCTGCAACTGTTTGGATGCTGGCAATCTGGAATGGCCGACTGGACAGTCAACCTATTTTAACAATCGTAGTTTTTAGCACTAGAGGCAAATACACGCACACACATGTATGTGCATGCAGAAATATACACCTACATATAGAAAGAGAGAGAAATTACAATTGATTTAACAAGATCGACATAAACACTTTCCCTCTCCTCAAGCACATAAAGAGTTTAGCTTAATGGTAAAGCACTTGACACGTAATCACAGGGATGTGAGTTTGAGTCTTATGGCTGGCCGCCAACAGATTTTTCTGCAAAATATGGATAGTTTATCCTGTTTATGCTCTGTTATTAGCATTATCTTGCTTTTGAGAATAAAATTATTTCCTTATCTGTATCTTTCAATAAATCTCAACGCTTCTAAAGCCAACTTTGTTTACTTTCAACGTAAGTTCAATTTAATGTACGATAGCGTCTTATAAAGCTAAACTTCATCATCATCATCGTTTAACGTCCGTTTTCCACGCTAGCACGGGTTGGACGGTTCGACCGGGGTCTGGGAAGCCAGGGGCTGCACCAGGATCCAGTCTTGATCTGGCAGTGTTTCTACAGCTGGATGCCCTTCCTAACGCCAACCACTCCGCAAGTGTAGTGGGTGCTTTTTATGTGCCACTTGCACAGGTGCCAGGGGGGTCTGGCATCGGCCACGATCAGTTGGTGCTTTTAACGTGCCACTGGCACGGAAGCCAGCCAAGGCGGCGCTGGCATTGGCCACGTTCGGATGGTGCTTTTTATGTGCCACTGGCACAGAAGCCAGTCGAGGCGGCGCTGGCATCAGCCACGTTCTGATGGTGCTTTTTATGTGCCACCGGCACTATAACCTAAATTTGCCGAAGAATTTGTCGTTGGGGCAGTTTAGCTTAATGACAAAGCACTTGATGTGTAATCACAGAGATGTGAGTTTGAGTCTCGTAGCTGGCTGCAGACGGATATTTTCTGCAAAATATGGATATTTCATTCTGTTCATGTTATATTATTAGCATTATCCTGTGTTTGAGAATAAAATTATTTCCTTATCTGTATCTTACATAAAGAGAAATATGTTCATAGAGGGAGAGTGGAGGCGCAATGGCCCAGTGGTTAGGGCAGCGGACTCGCGGTCGTAGGATCGCGGTTTCGATTCCCAGACCGGGCGTTGTGAGTGTTTATTGAGCGAAAACACCTAAAGCTCCACGAGGCTCCGGCAGGGCATGGTGGTGATCCCTGCTGTACTCTTTCACCACAACTTTCTCTCACTCTTACTTCCTGTTTCTGTTGTACCTGTACTTCAAAGGGCTGGCCTTGTCACTCTCTGTGTCACGCTAAATATCCCCGAGAACTACGTTAAGGGTACACGTGTCTGTGGAGTGCTCAGCCACTTACACGTTAATTTCACGAGCAGGCTGTTCCGTTGGTCGGATCAACCGGAACCCTCATCGTCGTAACCAACGGAGTGCTTCCATCCATAGAGGGAGAGAGAAAATGAGAGAAACATTAACCTTTTAGCATTCAGATTTCTCTGTCAAATGTAACACTTATTGTTTTAAATCAATCATGCATTATCTTGTAGTTTTGAGATTTTGATGATGTGATTGAATATTTTTTAGTTCGGCAATGTAGGCTAAGTGTGAGAGGCTGGATGTAGCTGGTATGAACATAAAAACAGGTAAAATACTTTGGCGAGATATGGCCAATTGAATCAGTGATGCCAGATAGACAGGACCAAAGCATCTCACGCCCACCTGAGCTAAAGTTCATGCCTTTAGAATCAAAGGAGCCAAAGCTTCTTGTTGAACCTAAGTGATTTAAGCATGAAATAGAAACGAATCCAGAATTAGGTCTTTGACAAGCCAGAATGGGTGTGTGTGTGGGTGCTAGTTGATTCTAGGCATAGCAGTACATTGTATAACTGTGGGTAGGAGGAAATGGAGATTTTGGTGCTTGCTGTGGCTCTTAGTAGGAGAAAGGAAAAATTGTGAAGAATCAAAAATGGCAGATGGAATACTGTTGGTAGTGAGTCATTGAGGAAGGAGTGAATTGTGTGGTAATTCACTGCTTAAGAACACAAATAAGGGGATTGTTATCATCAAGAATTTCCAGTCCATAACTCTATTTTGATTTTGTGGGAAGAAAACAGGAAAACTGAAAACTTGGAGGAATTCTAAGAATTCTTTACATTGGAGTAACATTTAGAAAATTGGTAATTTCTGGAATCTCTGTGTTCTGCACCCATGGTAACAGTGATGGCATGTCTTTTCATTTCTTGTGTCAACATTTTGTCTGCCATGAGAGATCTACAAAGCATTGAGTCCACACTGTAAAGTGGTTGGCATTCAGAAAGGCCCTTCCAGCTATAAAACCCATGCCAAAACTGACCTCGCATGTGCTTGTGCCACGTAAAAAGCATTCAGCCCACTCTGCAAAGTGGTTGGTGTTAGGAAGGGCATCCAGCCATAAAAACCCTGCCAAAATAGACATTGAAGTTTGGTACAATCTTCTGCCTGGTCAGCTCCTGTCAAACCATCCAACCCATGGAAGGTGGACGTTAAACTGATGATGATGATGAGAGTAACATACTAATAATTGAGAGTCCTCACACCCTCTCATTATATACAACAGGCTTCTTTCAGTTTCCATCTATCCATTTGCAAGGCTTCGATAGGTCAGGGGTTGAAATAGGATTGAACCTGCAGCCATGTGGTTGCAACAGAAAAAAAAACTTCTTAATCAAACAACCATCATACATATCAGATACTGACAAAAAGCATAACCTTGTAGTTAAGAAGTTCCCTTTACAACCATATGGTTATGGGTTCAGTCCCACTCTGTACCACCTTAACCCTTTCATTACTGTATTTATTTTGAGATGCTCTGTGTTTCTTTCAATTACTTTAAATATAACACAGAATTTAGTACAATAACTTAGTTATCATTCATCTACTGTTAGGAACATAAATTGTGACTAAGGTTTGGTGAAAGATTTTAATTCAAGACTTATGAAAACAAGATATTTGTACTCAGAGCCAGAGCCAGTTTCAGCCAGGTTGCTAATGAAAGGGTTAAGCAAGTGTCTTCTGTTATAGTCCTGGGGCTGATGTACAGTAAAGCACAAAACAGAAATTAAAGATGCATTTGTGCAGTCATGTCTGCACGGTTAAGATGCTGGCTCCCCAACCACATGGTTTCTAGTTCAATTCCACTGCAAGGGATCTTGGGCAAGAATCTTCTACCAAAATCTCACATTGATCAAAGCCTTGTAAGTGGATTTGGTTAATGGGAATTGTGTGTGTGTGTATGTGAGAGAGAGAATGTGTTTGTATATCTTTGTCTTGACATCTTGTGATAGTTGTTAAGGATTGTCACTGCCATACAAGCAGTGGCATTCGTTTCCACTATTCCGTGTAAACATGTCTGGCCTTGAAGCAATATTACCTTGCTTGGAAAGAGGTTAGGGTTTGGCAACAGGAGGAACATCCAGCCATAGAAAATCTGCCTCAATAAACTCTATCTAATCCATGCAAGAATGGTAAAATGAACATTAGAAATATGAAAAGCAAAACATAGTTGATAACAACACAACCATGTTTTTTTTGTGTGTGTGTGAGTGTGTGTGCATGCATTTAAGTATGTGTGTAGCCCCTTGTGAGCAGTAAAGAAATAGGTATTTCATCTGCTGCTACGTTCTGAGTTCAAACTCCGTTGAGGTCGACAGTGCCTTTCATCGTTTCGGGGTTGATAAATTAAGTAACAGTGAAACACTGGTGTCGATGAAATCGACAAGTCCCCTCCCCCAAAATTTCAGGCCTTGTGCCTATAGTAGAAAAGATTATTATTATTATTGAATGAGAGAGCATTCAATAATGTAAATAAAATTTTATTCTTTTCCATCAGACATACTCCCCACCCTTAAATAAACCAAAGAAGACCATTGTATAATATTTTTGTCTGCATATTGATAATTTAGACATTAGAGTTGAATATATATATATATATTTTTTTTATTTTGGTTTTATTTTCTTTGTCAGGTCTGGAATTAAAAGTTGCAGGCCTGGAGGATCTGTTGTCTATTCTACTTGTACATTGTCATTTGCTCAAAACGATGGTGTTATTCAAAGTGCCTATGACTATCTTATGCAGAATTCAAATATTGACATTGTAGTGGAAGACCTTCAGCCTCTATTTAGTTGCTTCAGAGACACTTTCTCATTTTATCGTGGCACCAGATTTGGAGAATTAGTTCTTCCTAGTCTTTCTTCAAACTTTGGGCCAATGTATATATGTAAAATAAAAAGACTTTCATAACTGCTTTTTTAACTAAATTGCTTTCTCAATTTTTGTTGTCTTTTTTTAAAATTTATGATTATTATTATTATTATTATTAAGGCGGCGAGCTGGCCAAATCATTAGCACGCCGGGCAAAATGCTTAATGGTATTTCGTCTGCCGCTATGTTCTGAGTTCAAATTCCGCCGAGATCAACTTTGCCTTCCATCCTTGTGGGGTCGATTAAATAAGTACCAATTAAGCACTGGGGTCGATATAATCAACTTAATCCATTTGTCTGTCCTTGTTTGTCCCCTCTGTGTGTAGCCCCTTGTGGGCAGTAAAGAAATAGGTATTTCATCTGCTACTACGTTCTGAGTTCAAATTCCGCTGAGGTCCACAGTGCCTTTCATCCTTTCGGGGTCGATAAATTAAGTAACAGTGAAACACTGGTGTCTATAAAATCGACAAGTCCCCTCCCTCAAAATTTCAGGCCTTGTGCCTATAGTAGAAAGGATTATTATTATTATTGAATGGGAGAGCAGTGCATGCTGTCAAAGTGATACTGGGATAAAATATATGAAGCCCAGTATACCCATCATGACTACCCTTCTGATAAGGATATATCACATACATCACAACCATATGTGCGCAACATAGTGATCTCATATCAAGATAAACAGCACATGACTTTGCAGGTGGGGCCCAGTTAGAATTTGTTCAGGTCAAGTAGCCCATCCCACTCAAAAGGTCCCTGATTAAGGGTTGTTTAAGGATGTTGAACAAAACACCCATGTCTCCAAAGGTGAATTATTCAAACCCCGAAGAATTCCTTTCAACACACGGCTATGATGCTCCCCCACTACTTCTGCTCGTGGTCAGAGATGCACATATCGTCAGCCACTAAGGGACATGCTCAACTGGTTAAGGTCAAACAAGTGACAAGCAAATCTGTGGTATTGAGCAAAATATTTACTGTAGCACATTTTTTTATACCAAGACAAAACAATGTACATGATAACACTTCCAATCAGTTAAGATCAGAAGCCACTGCCGGGTACTACATCAGGGCATTTATTATTATTATTATTGTTGTTGTTTGTGTTTTTTGTATCTCCTTGTTTGAGAATGTGTGCTAGTTGTAAATGAATGTCATTCACTTCCCATGTCTGGACATGGAGAAATATTACATTACCTGAAAGCATGTGCAGGTTGGCAACAGGAAAAGCATCCAGCCGTAGACTATCTGCCTCAATAAACTCTGTCCCACCCATGCAAGCATGGAAAAGTGGACGTTAGAGCGATGATGATGATGATGGACCTGAAAATAAGACCACATTGTTGAACTACTACCAGTGGTTAGAAGTGCTTAGAACAATGATAGTTACTGCAAATGAGCTTGGAGGAATTGCTAATTAAAAACCCATCAAAATATCTACTTTGAGCCAGATCTAGATAAACTTGGACAATATGCAACACCCCTAACAGGCAATGAGCCTCTAATCATGTTGTCTGATGTCCTATATTTTCGGTGCTTGTATACACCTTCCATTAAATATTGCATGAAGATGAAATCAATGTTTCAGTCAGTTGACTGCAGCCATGCTGGAGCACCACCTTTAGTTGAACAAATCGATCCCAGAACTTATTCTTTGTAACCCTAATACTTATTCTATCGGTCTCTTTGCCGAACCTCTAAGTTACGGGGACATAAACACACCGGCATCGGTTGTCAAGCGATGTTGTGTGGGGACAAACACATATACATATATATATATATATATATATACCACATCCACTCACAAGGCTTTGGTCAGCCCAAGGCTATAGTAGAAGACACTTTCCCAAGGTGCCACACAGTGGTACTGAACCCGGAACTATGTGGTTGGTAAACAAGCTACTTACCACACAGCCACGACTTCCTAGTTCTTTTTTTTTCTCTAACATGGACACCATTGGTGATGGAAAGACAAATAAGCGCCAATGAAATATTAAATTGAGGAATCTTATTACATAAAAGAGGGCAGTTGCATCGAACTCCATCCTTCACCAAAAACCGCTCCGACAAAGGGGGAAAGTGGAAAGATGATTACAATGGCGGTGCTCCAGCGTGGCCACAGTCATTGGGCTGAAATATATAAAAGAATAATTTGGATCTTTTCGGTTTGAACGGCAGTTTTTTCTAGCGGTGTCATATGAAATTGTCACCCATAATTATGACCCTATTGCATTTCAATCTCTTTTAGGGTGGGGGAAGGGTATCTTTTTTTCTTCAGAAATGTAAATAAACCCAATCTGTTTCTTAAACGAGGGACATATTCATACGGCACAGAATGATTTTTAACTGAATAGACGTCACTGATTGGTTGAAATTACAGAAATTGAAGAAAAAAACAACAAATATCTTACAAACTATATAATTTTCTCAACAAAGCCAAGAAAAAAAGATGTTTTATAAACACATTCTACCAGTATACAAAGTTTAAAATTTTTTAGTTACCTAGAAATTATGTTAAAAACTGCCGTTCAAACTGAAAAGATCCAATACTTTTTAAGTTTACCAATGCTTTTGAAATTTAAGAAACAATAATGTTGTTATTTATTTGAATTTTTGTTACAAATCACAGGAACATAAAATTTACTGAAATCTTATGATTACAAGATTTTGTTGTCAATACTGAAATATTTTTCAGTTTACTTTTCTATTCAAATTTGATCATTCATAATTATTTAATCTCTTTTATTTCTAATGAAATTAATTATTTAATACGATTTGCCCCTTAACACGGCAAAATTAAAAAAAAAATTATCTGGAGGCAGAATGCTTATAATGAAAATTATTTTTCTTACCATCTCTATAACTTCAAGGGAGGGAACTCTGGCAGTTCTCTTTCGGTGCTTTTTAAGCGTTGTCATATTTGACTTGGTATCTGGTCCCTAAAATCAAATATTGACAAGGATGCTAAATGAGTGAAGAATTTTAGGAAATTTAAGGCTTCGCATAATGAAATAACGATTTTTGTACGGTAAACATTGAGAAGAATGATTTAGAACTATCAGACTGGTACAAGTAACATTCAACAACTTGAAAATTGTGAGTTTGGCAATTTGGTACAATACGTCTTAGTTGATATGGTACTAGTCTACGAGCAAGCAGGTTCTGAGTTCTTATCCACTGTAGGCAATCTGGGATCTTTTTGGTTTGAACGGCCTTTTTTTAAAATAATTTCCACGTAACTAAACACTTTTAAACTTCGTATACTGGTAGAATGTGTTTATAAAACATCTTTTTCTCTTGGCTTTATTGAGAAAATTCTATAGTTTGTAAGATATTTGTTGTTTTTTTCTTCAATTTCTGCTATTTCAACCGATCAACGACGTCTATTGAGGTGTCGTATGAATATGTCCCTTGTTTAAGAACAGATAGGGTTAATTTACATTTCTGAAGAAAAAAAGATACCCTTCCCCCCACCCTAACCCTAAAACAGATTGAAATGCAATAGATCGACACTAGGGTCATAATTATAGGTGACAATTTCATATGATACTGCTAGAAAAAACTGCCGTTCAAACCGAAAAGATCCGCGATCTGTTTTGATAAACTTGAGAGATATAATTAAATATAAATAAAGAATTTTGAACTTATTTCATTCCACAAATGCCTTTGGGAAAGACATGAATATTACGACACGAACATTATTCCAATTGTCTTTATTCAAATTTTGATGTAGTGCTTGATATTAGTTCTCATCAGATATTCGTTTTTGTCATTCTTATTCCTATAGTCATTATTCTGCATCCCCGGGGATTCATGGCAGATGGAGTAAAGTATCAGGCGAAATACGTGTTTAATGCCCTTGGGAGGCGTGTGGACGAATACACATTTTCAGTTGTCTCACTTTCGGTCTCTG
Organism: Octopus sinensis; assembly: GCF_006345805.1. Taxonomy (NCBI): domain Eukaryota; kingdom Metazoa; phylum Mollusca; class Cephalopoda; order Octopoda; family Octopodidae; genus Octopus; species Octopus sinensis. Next base: position 21,585,436 of record NC_043012.1, read on the forward strand.
TCGTTAAAAAAAAAAAAGGCAGAAAGCAGAAAGTTGATGGAGCGCAGTACTAGATTGCTTATTTGTTGCAAAGAAAGAAAAGAAGTAGAGGAAAAGTTATTGTAATCGAACTAAAGCAGCTTGTTGATAGAGCGCCGGATTAAATGGCTTGCTTAGTGTTCTGAGCCATTTTTCATCTCTATCAAACTTTTCCTTCTTCATAGACAAAGGAAATCATAGATATTATATATATAAATATGTGAGTCCGTGTGTATAATGAATCCTCTTGCGTATTTTCGCTCATTGGTTCTGAATATTTCCAATTCGTTCATCTCTGAGTTAAAGTGGACTTGTCATCCTTCCTCCTCAAAATACAGACTCTTGATACGTGGTCAAAATAAATCAGGCTGTTCGTGAGGGATGTCCACTCGGTATTATTTTGGCGTGTGATCTACAAGGGAGATTACTTTAGGTTACTTTTTTTAATTGTACATACTTAGCATTGTAAAAGTATTTTTTTTCTAAATTCTTACAATTTTAATAAAAAAAACAAACTATATAATTATTACAATAAGTGCGTAGATCACCCACGAAAGTAAATGTGCTGACGTAGATCACATGGAAAGTAGCACAAACACAAAGTAAACTAAAAAGTAACCTCAAGTAATCTCCCTTTAAATTGCAGATCACACACCAAAGTGGCACCTTTCTTTTTCTTAAGAAATGATGTGAATCTGCTGCTGGTTTCTTGTAAAAACGCAACTGCCTTCGTCTCGTCGCTGATTACATTGTAAAAATCTTTTACCAGCATCTTATGGGTTTTTAGAAATCGAAGAGTAACCAAAAGTAATCTTCCTTGTAGAAAGCACCAAAATAACATCGTTCATTCTCTGTATGAAGTCAGTTTGTTTAGGTTTTTCTCATTAAGATAAAAGAAAGAATACTTTTCAATCATATGTTCTCTCCTACACGTTTTACACCCGAGAGGGGAAGATTTAACGTCTGTGCTGTCTTGATTCTATACTTTGTATCCTGTATGGAGTCCAATGAAGCGAATTCGGGATTTACCTCTGCAAATGTAACGATGTCCATAAGCAATTCCTTTTAAACACAACGAACAACCGGCAGTGAGACTGTTTTTAGCAGATCCCCAAATAGGGCTCATGGCAGGCAGTGGATTAAAGCATTATTCTCATCAAATTTCAATCCGACACGTGTTTCTGCTGGATGAGGGTATGTGCATTTTTTAAAAAATATTAAGTCAATTGCATTGTCCTATTCATGCAAAGGTTGGCATTCTTATGCAGCTATGTTCAAGGTGCTACCCATACGGGTGGGTGAATCGGGTATAGATAAAACTTTGAACACAGCTGCACAGGAAGGTCAACCTTTTCATGAGTACAGATCTCTTTTACTTGTTTCAGTCACTTTGACTGCAGCCATGCTGGAGCACCGCCTTTAGTCGAGCAAATCGACCCCAGAACTTATTCTTCGTAAGCCTAGTACTTATTCAATCGGTCTCTTTTGCCGAACCGCTAAGTTACGGGGACGTAAACACACCATCATCGGTTGTCAAGCGATGGATACACACACACACACACACACAAGCGTATATATATATACGACGGGCTTCTTTCAGTTTCCGTCAATCAAATCAATTCACAAAGCTTTGGTCAGCCCGAGGCGATATTAGAAGACATTTGCCCAAGGTGCCAGGCAATGGGACTGAACCCGGAACCATGCGATTGGTAAGCAAGCTACTTACCACACAGCCACTCCTGCGCCTGTATTAATTCTACAGAATGCACATAACAGCTACATCAACTAGATTACAGGAGACTTGGACACGTGTCGGATTGGAATTTGATGAGAATAATTCTTAATAATTAAATTATAAAGATGGATGATTTTCTGTTCTTCTTTATGATATGTGTGTGTGTGTGTGTGTGTGTGTGAGTTTAGAAGGATACATTATCCGAGTGGATACTTGGTAGTTCCCAGTTACGTTCCGGGTCACAGTTGTTTGAGATTGTATAATAAAAGGAAATAAATTTTGAGGATTGTTCCAATCTGCGTATTCTTTATCGTTATAATTACTGTTTATGTATGCATGTGTACGTGTGCGTGTATGTATGTATGTATGTATGTATGTATGTATGTATGTATGTATGTATGTATGTATGTATGTATGTATGTGTGTATGTATGTCTGTCTGTCTGTATGTATGTATGTATGTATATATGTGTGTATGTATGTATGTATGTATGTATGTATGTATGCATGCATGTATCTATGTATGTATATATGTATGTATGTGTGTATGTATGTATATATGTATGCATGTATGCATCCATGTATATATGTATGCATGTATGTATGCATGTGTGTGTATGTATGTATGTATGTATGTATGTATGTATGCATGCATGTATGTATGTATGCATGTATATATGTATGCATGTATGTATGCATGTATATATGTATGCATGTATGTATGCATGTATATATGTATGCATGTATGTATGTATGTATGTATGTATGTATGTATGTACACACATACATAGACGCATACTGGAACCATGTGGTTCCTTCACGTTTTGGGTTCAAATACCGCCGGTGTCAACTTTGGTTTTTAACCTTTCGGGGTCGATAAAATAAGTGCCCGCCAAGGCTGATTTTTATGAAGACTATTTGTTCGGCAATTTCCGTAAATATTTTTTATTTCTTTAACATTTTTTTCAGCTGAATCCTCTGTTTATGTAATTTTTGTGTATGTATGTACGCGTGCGTATGTATGTCAGGTCGTTGTTGGGCGTTACTGGTAGCATGTTAAGTTAAGTTAATTTTTTGGCTCAAAAAGCAAAAGCAAGGCCATGTAGGGGGACATGGAGTTATGTACAGGGAGGGTATTCATGCAAAGAGTTCAGGCCATTTCTAGTCAAGAGAGACTTTGAACTGAGCGGTCGTCGGCATCTTCGCTATCTCGTCCGGCAACTTATTCCACGGATCCGCAACCCGGACGGAGAAAGCCCCTCTCCTTCGATCCAGTACAATCTGTTGCATGGCCGGGTCGTCGGCGACTAAACTGGCAACCCCACCAGGCTTGCTTGGTGAGGAGGGTGATTGCTAGACAGCCTGCAGGACGAAAAATAAGACCTGTGAAAGGGCGAAAGAGCTCATGAGCAGTCGACGGCCATCCAACAATGTGTGTGTGTGTGTGTGTGTGTGTGTGTATGCACGCACGCACGGGGACATTGAAGTAGGGGAGACCGGGGCAAGTTGACACAATTTCTCTAGAGAAAATGCGAAACTAATTTCGGACGATTTAATGACATCATAGTAGTGCTGTTAGTATAACATTCCCCTTCATTTGACTTCGTCGCCGTTTTGAGAGTTTGTCTGCTACCCGCGGACAACATTGGAATTTTCCACTTGGTAAGTTATTTTCGACATTTTTGATAATTAGTTATTTTGGATATTGTTTAAGACTGCATTATATGTATTAAACCTTATGGAGTTAGTAAAATATCTCTCACGACCCTATAGAAATAGAGTCTTGCGAAACCCTTGCGGTTTTCTCTCAGTGTTTACATTTACGAGGGAAATGGTGTCGGGGCAAGTTGACAGATGCAAACAGGAGCACGTTGACACAGTGTGTCAACTTGCCCCGGCCTGTGATAAAGTTGTTGTAGGTTGCTTCCATTGATTCACAGACTGTACCTATCCCATTTTAACTAAGAGTGTTTGCTATTTGATTCATGTCTGGTACATTGGATCAATTCATTGAATAATTTATGTATTGCTTGCTATAGTTTTAGATCAGCTATCTTTATCTATACCAACCTGTTCTATCTTCATACCGCTACCTTCATACCGCCACTGCGCCAAGGCCGCTGAAGCAAACAACAACGATCACAGTCTTAGTGGATACAAAAAGCCACGGCAAGTTCTCACCGACGAGTTCGAGAATCAGTTAGAGGCGTATGTTTTGGCTGCCGCAGAAATTTACTATGGGCTTGCTCCAAAGGATGTGCGGAAATTGGCTTTTCAGATGGCAAAGGCACATGGATGTAATATCCCTCCAACCTGGCATGAGACAGAAACGGCAGGTGAAGACTGGTTTTCTGGGTATCTTCAACGACACAAGAATTTATCCATAAGAAGTCCACAGGTAACAAGCTTGGCACGGGCAACAAGTTTCAACAAGACAAATATTGCTATGTTTTTCAACCAACTTGCTGAGATGATGCTTCGGTATAAATTTGATCCATTCAATATCTACAACATGGATGAAACTGGCATAACAATTGTGTAGCGCCCCGATAGAATTATTGCCTGAAAAGGAACAAAGCAAGTGGGGGAAAATGACAAGTGCGGAGAGGGGAACTCTCGTCACATTGGCATGCTGTGTAAATGCCGCTGGAAACAGCATACCACCGTTTTTTGTTTCTCCCCGGAAGAACTTTAGGCCACATTTCCTGAACAATGGACCATCAGGCAGCGATGGAGGTGCTAATCCATCTGGTTGGATGTGTGAGGAGCAGTTTGTGAAATTCCTTCAACACTTTGTGAGGAATGTGAAATGTTCAAAGCAGTCACTGAGCCTTCTCTTGCTGGACAATCATGATTCCCACCTTAGTATCGAGGGGCTGATTATGCATCAGACAATAGCATCACCATGCTTTCTTTCCCACCTCACTGCACACACAGGTTACAGCCGTTGGACAAAGCGGTCTATGGACCACTGAAGAAGAACACAAACACTGCCATTGATGACTGGCATATCAACCATCCTAGCCAGACGATGACCATTTATGACATTCCGTGTATTGTCAAAACTGCATGGCCAGTGACTGCAACTCTGACGAACATTCTTAGTGGCTTTTCTTCTACAGGAATACGCCCTTTTAATTGCAACATTTTCACAGACAGCAACTTTGCACCAAGCTATGTCACTGACCGACCGGATCCTGCACTTTCAGCACCTGAGCCTTCTGCACCTGAAACACATGGGCCTTCAAGCAACATAGCCGCCAGGTCTTTTCTTTCACCATTTCAAATCCGTCCACTACCCAAAGCAGGCCCAAGGAAAGAATCAACCAGAGGAAGAAAGAAACTTTGTTCTGAAATCCTCACTGACTCGCCGGTTAAAAGAGCAATCATAGAAGAAAAGACAAAAAGTAAAAGTAAAAAGAAGACAAACATTGATAAAGGAACGATAAGAAAGGGACTCAGTAAGGGCAGGTCAACGAAGGGAAAAGGTCCAACTGTTTTGAGGAAGAGTGTTATTGCTTAGTGTGCTGCGAGCCTTTTTCCAACAGCAAAAGAAGGGAAGTGTGACTTCAATGCTCTGATTGTAAAGGTTGGGTTCACGAGGCATGCACTCTAGGTCTGACAATATTCACATGCCCAAATTGTGACTCTGATGATAATATGTAATGAACCGTAATTAAAGCCCTTGATCAAACCAACAAGCTTATATCATGTGTTTCAACTTGCCCCGGTATCGTAGGAGGCATAAAGAAATTAAAAAAAATTACGGAAATTGCCGAACAAATGCTTTCACTTTTGATAAACCATCTCCATAATTTCGCCCAGTCGTCTCAGGTACTTAGGGCGATGGAGTCAGTTAACCCCTCCCCGGTGAACTAGCAGAATCGTTAGTACGCCTGACAAAGTGCTTAGCGGCATTTAGTTCGTCTTCAGGTACCCAGTTCAAATGCTGCCGAGGTAGACTTTGCCTTTCGTCCTTTGGGTTCGATAAAATAAATACCTATTTCTTTACTACCCACAAGGGGCTAAACACAGAGAGGACAAACAAGGACAGACAGACGGATTAAGTCGATTATATCGACCCCAGTGCGTAATTGGTACTTATTTAATCGACCCCGAAAGGATGAAAGGCAAAGTCGACCTCGGCGGGATTTGAACTCAGAACGTAGCGGCAGACGAAATACTGCTAGGCGTTTCGCCTGGCGTGCTAACGTTTCTGCCAGCTCGATAAAATAAATACCAGTTCGATACTGGAGTCGATGTAATTGAGTGACCCACCACCACCACCACCAATATTCCAGGCCTTGTGCTTATAGTAGAAAGTGTTATTAAATAATAAGACGGCGAGCTGGCAGAATCGTTAACACGCCGGATGAAATGCAGCGAAGCATTTCATCCGTCTTCACGTTGTGAGTTCAAATTCTGCCGAGGTCGACTTTTGCCTTTCATCCTTTCAGGGTCGATAAAATAACTATCAGTCGAGTACTGAGGTCGATGCGATTGACTTACTCTTCCTCCAAAATTGCTGGCCTTGTGCCAAAATTTGAAACCATTATTATGGTGGCAAGCTGGCAGAATCGCTGTTGCCCCGGACAAAATGCTTATTAGCATTTCTTCCGGTTTTACATTCTGAGTTCAAATTCCGGCGAGGTCGTCGACTTTGCCAGTCCCCATCCCCCACCCCGAGGTCAATAAAATAAAGTACCAATTGAATATTGTGGGGTGGGGGAGTGAAGTGTTTGGTTTACTGTCTCCCTTCGAATTGCTGGCCTTGTAAACCTTGTAGAAAGAATTAATTACTATTGCAGCGTGGAAGGTGTTTGTAAGCCATTTAAGAAACACACAAAAGCCGTTCGATTCACTTCAACATTTAAGTTTAATTTGTCAAAATATTTTCGTCGCTAAAATCCGCGACCTGTTCACTGACAAAAATCCGTGGAAGAGAATCGAACGGCTTTTGTGTGTTTCTTAAATGGCTTATAAACACCTTCCACGCTGCAATTGTTTTCGTTCCAGCCACACGATCTCAGATCAAATCACTTGCTATGGCGAGTACATCTCCTTAATTATTATTATTATTATTACTATTATTAAGGCGGCGAGCTGGCAGAATCGTTAGCACGCCGGGCGAAATACTCAGCAGTATTTCGTCTGTCGTTACGTTCTGGGTTCAAACACCGCCGAGGTCGACTTTGCCTTTCATCCTTTCGGGGTCGATAAATTAAGTACCAGTTACTCACTGGGGTCGATATAATCGACTTAATACCTATGTCTGTCCTTGTTTGTCCCCTCTGTGTTTAGCCCCTTGTGGGCAATAAAGAAATAAGTATTTCGTCTGTCGTTACGTTCTGGGTTCAAACACCGCCGAGGTCGACTTTGCCTTCATCCTTTCGGGGTCGATAAATAAAGTACGAGTTACGCACTGGGGTCGATGTAGTTGACTTAATCCCTTTGTCTGTCCTTGTTTGTCCCCTCTGTGTTTAGCCCCTTGTGGGCAATAAAGAAATATATTATTACTATTATTATCTACCTTGCTAAATGGAGTTCTCTAAATGGTGAGTTTCAGAATGATTTGTCAATGGCAATCATAACAATAACAACACTGCAATGACGTGAGTTCAAATACGGGCGGGGTTTGGGAAAGAAAAAGAAGAAAAACAAAGCAAAACAAGAAACAGCAGTCAGAACTTCACACCTACGACCACCCCCTAAGTATCTCCATTTCAACGCATAGTTTCCTTCTTTGTAGGTTTAATTTCCTTTAATATAGTTTTTCCTTCTTCTCTCTTTCATTGTAACAAAATACAGTTTTCATATATTTCCAAATGTAAACGTCACAGCATTTATTAGGTCCTCTCTTTTAATTTCCATCCGTCTATGCGTCGTGGCAGTTGGTTATTGGTGAAGTATTTATTATATTATTTTATTTTCCGTTCTTTACCAACACTGTTTAATTAATTACATGGGCAATCTTTCGTCTCAATACATGTAAATATATAGACACATAGATGTATCCTTGTTTATATGTAAGTATATAAAGTATATACTGTTTAATTAATACATGTAAATATATAGACACATAGATGTATCCTTGTTTATATGTAAGTATATAAAGTATACATTATAAATTAATAGTTTAATTTATGCGCGATAGATAGATAGATGTTAATGCATAAATGAGGTAGTAATGCAGATCTAATTATTATAAAGTGTTTGGTCAACGTGTTCTTCCTAGTCTAACACCCATATTAAACTGCTGCTGTGTTTGTAAACATTTGCTACACGCGTTTATGATTCCTCCTTTTATCGGTGAAAGCGGAAATCACGGATTCCTTCAATTGCAACGATGTAAGAAGAGCGAACTACTTCTTGGCCAATATTTTGGTTTCATCAATTATATTAAGAGCTGCTTCGTTTATATTACTTTTCTGTAACATCTTAAAAAATAATAGATGTAGTTCGATAACTTTATTCTTTTTATGATTTGCTAGAAATGAAACGAGTAGGATGACATAGACACCAAAGCAATTGAGTTATTTTGTGCAGTTTTCACGGATTTATTGTCATATTTAAATACTTTGGCAACTCCTAGTTTTAATTTGTAAGTTGTTTTTATTTTGTATTTTCCGTGTTATTGTTATTACAAATACTAGTATTTGCTGTTGTTTTTCTAATGTGGACAAGGGGGTACTAGTATCGTGGACAAATAGGTTTAAAATAACGCGCGTACGTTGTAGAAAGGGAAATACTTTTCGTTCCTTAAAAAGTTTCAACTCTTTAAAACAAATATCAACTCTTAGTACCTGATTGTGTTTCTGTTTTAGGAGGTAGACATTCCTTCAACTTTCATCGATCTGATATCGATCTCGAGTAACCACGACGACATATATAAGCAGTGCCTGGCAGTGGGCATGATCTGGATGCAACGTGAAGGGCGAAATACCCGATATATACCCGCCTTCGTCTCAAACTTTTCACCGTTCCCCTAATAGCTGTGCTCAGATCTTCGACCCAAACGATCCATCATATGGTGCCTTATTTTAAAAAAATCAATTTTGTTTTTCTACCAACTGTTTCCAGAAATATCAAGTAAGAATTTATTATTTGTTCTACTTTCAGTCGTTCGCTTTTTATGTTTTGGTGTCTATACAATAACAAACCACATTGTTGATTTGATGTTTAAGAAAAAGCACCCTGACCATAAGAAGTCCCTTCTGATTAGGCATAGCTACTTTCTGTTGTTCAGGGTACGCAATAGACTGGAACAAGCCCTTTGTATTATTATTATTATTATTATTATTATTATTATTATTATTTGTACTTGTTTATTCCCAAAGAAAGAAAAGCAGAACTCAATTTCGGTAACATTTGAACTTAGAAATGTTGCTGAATTAAATTTATATGTAACACCGTTCTGGTATCTTCGTCTTTTTTTGAAAGAAGAGGCCCCGAGGTATATAGATTTGAAAGTATTTGACTGGGCTCGCAGCTACCTCAGTCATTCACGCCACCTTAAAACTGTGCGATGGTTTTCTTATCTTGACACAAGACTAAACATGTGCAGGGGAAAAGCTTAAACGATCGAGACGAATTTGTGATGTAACTGGGTTTTAATTGATGGTATGATAAACAAACAAACAAACAAATAAAAATAAAATATAAAACAAAGGTGAGCCCACCCACCCCTACTCCGGTTGGATTTCAAGTTCGAACCGAGCGTGATAGTATATAATGTTTAGTTTGGTGTCTCTACTGTCTCGACCACCCTTCTTTGGATGTAAAACTTTTGGACTGACTATTTCTAGAATAACATGCTCAATTAATAAAAAACAGGTCGGAAGGGAATCTGAAGAAATTACTGATGGTCCCTGTCAGGAAATAGTTATTGATAAAAGTTCAAAACAAGGAGACTAGAATATTTCGTGAAGAAGATAAGACTGCGTTAATTCGCTTGTGAGTTTAAGCTGACTTCTTTTTTATTTCTTCGCGGCATAAAAATTAATCACACTGTGCGAAGGAACATTTTGGACAGATACATCCAACACCGCACACACGCAAACACACACAATCGTATCTTTCTCAATATATATATATATACGTGGGTGTGTGGGCGTGCGGTTAACGCATGTATATACTGGCGAATTTACAAAAAATTGTTTATTTGTTTTCCTTTAGAGAATTCCTCAGTTGAAATTTAACACAACTTAAAGAACGATTCGAAGATCAAAAACCCAATTCGTTTCCATTAATATGTAATCGCTGCAAAATTTCTGACACGTGGCAGTTGTTGATTTAAGAAATCAGTTGTTTATTGACTCTAAAGAAATATAAATATTTGGGTTTAGTTCGTTCTCTTGGTTCTTTCCTTTCTTTATTTTTATATTGTCCTCCTTCGTCAAGTTCTCCGACACTTTTGTTGACATTTTTCTCCAATTCAACTTCGTCGTCATTTTAACTGAAATATATATATATATATATATATAAATATATATTAGAAGGTTTGGAGATGATGTACAGGTATTTTATATTAGAAGAAATGAGGTACTCAGAAATGAAATTCGGATGGTTTTATATTTACAGATATTTATTTGTATATTACATGTTTTTATACATCATATAACTTATATCATATGTCATATATTAGTGCTTTCGTCCATTCTAGTAGAGTTTTCAAATATATATATATACATATATATTATGACTTTGCCTTTCATCCTTTCGGGGTCGATAAATTAAGTACCAGTTACTCACTGGGGTTGATGTAATCGACTTAATCCATTTGTCTGTCCTTGTTTGTCCCCTCTACATTTAGCCCCTTGTGGGCAATATAGAAACAAATATATATATACACACACACATACATATATTACACACACACACACACACACACATATATATATATATAGATATGTGTGTGTGTATATATATATATATATATATTATAGATATGTGTGTGTGTGTATATATATATATATATATATTATATAAATGTATGTATATATATATATATATATATTTCATATTAGTGTATATATAAGTATACCTTTAATATAGGATAAAATTTTTTTTCCAAAAAATTTCAAGTGACCAGCATATTAAAATATCTTTTAAAGTGAAAATTATAAACAATTATAAATAAGTGGAAAAGAAAAAATGTCTATGCCAATATGCTTAGAAATAGACTTTAAAGCATCAGTCATCACATACAATATACATCACTATAAATACATGCCGTGTTGAAAACGAGTGGATGTTTTGCGTTCTTGTCCCATTTTTAAAGTATATATATATATATATATATAGGTAAACAGTAAAAATAATTACAGACATGGACAAGAACATGAAACACCACAGAGACGACACAAGAACCACAGGACGGGACATTCGAAGCCCTCAGTCATCAGTCAAGAACCAGATCATCTTAGCAATTTCGGCTGATATATATATATATATACACACATTGTGTGTGTTTTATCATTTTGAACAGCTTATATTAAACTAATGTATATTTTAGTTGGCAGATCTTAAAATTTAGATGCTAAACATATAATGTGGATGTTAAAAGATGATGATGAGCATATATGCATGTATGTATATATATATATATATATATATTATATATATATATATATATGTTTGTTTGTTTGTTTTTGTTTTTCCAGTTTCAGCTCTTGAGCTGTGGCCATGCTGGGGCACCGCCATTGTGGTGAAAGAGTACAGCAGGGATCACCACCCCCTGCCGGAGCCTCGTAGAGCTTTTAGGTGTTTTCGCTCAATAAACACACACAACGCCCAGTCTGAGAATCGAAACCGCGATCCTGCGACCGCGAGTCCGCTGCCCTAACCACTAGGCCATATATATATATATAATCATCATCATTTTTATTACCCGTTGTCCATGCTGGCATGAGTTGGACGGTTTGTCCAGGGCTGGGAAGCTGGAAGGCTGCACCAGACTCCAATCTGATTTGGCATGGTTTCTACGGCTGGATGCCCTTACTAACGCCAACCATTCTGAAACTGTAATGGGTGCCATTTGTGTGACATCAGTATCTGTCAAGTAACTGCGATTTTGCTTAGCTTGATGGGACTTCTTCTCAAGCACAACATAATGCCAAATGTCTCCGTCAATGTCTCGTGAGGCCCAACACTCAAAAGGTGCTTTTTACATGCAACCGCCATGAGTGACACACGACTACGAATTCACTTGACTTGACAGGTATTCTTTAGCACCGGTCACTATTCATTGCTTCTGTGAGGCTCAAAATTAAAAAATCATGACTCATCACCGTGTCCCATGTCTTTCTGGGTCTACCTCTACCACAGGTTCCCTCCACAGTTAGAGACCGGCACTTCTTTACACAGCTGTCCACATCCATATGCATCACATGACCACACCAGTACAGTTGACTCTCTTGCACACCACATCTGATGCCTCTTATGCCCAAGTTTTTTTCTCAAGATGCTTACACGCTGTCATGCATGCACACTGACATTGCACATCCAGTGAAGCATACTGGTTTAATTTCTTTCAAGCTTACGCATGTTCTCAGCTCTCACAACCCATGTTTCACTGCTGTGTAGCATAGCTGTTCCCATACAGGCATCATACAATCTGCCTTTCATTCTAAGGGAGAGACCCTTTGTTGCCAGCAGAGGTAGGAACTCTCTGAAGTTTGCCCATCCTAATCTTATTCTCATAGCTGTGCTCTTGGAGTATCCACCTCTGCTACTAATTTGGTTACCTAGATAACAGAAGCTATCTTCTACCTCTAGCTTACCCCATTACCATTTAATGGAATCTATTTTCTGGAGATTTTTGGTGTTTATTGTACCTGTGCATCTTCCACACACAAAAGTTATTTTCCTTATTAATCTTCCTCTGATATTGCTGCACTTCTTATGTGTCCATAGCTTATAGAGGTTCTACCTACACCTTTTCTACAAATTCAGCAGGGCCATCTACCTGAAGGGATCTGTAGGTGGCGAGCTGGCAGAATCGTTAGCACACCGGGCGAAATGCGTAGCCGTATTTCGTCTGCCGTTACGTTCTGAGTTCAAATTCCGCCGAGGCCGACTTTGCCTTTCATCCTTTCGAGGTCGATAAATTAAGTACCAGTTATGCACTGGGGTCGATGTAATCGACTTAATCCGTTTGTCTATCCTTGTTTGTCCCCTCTGTGTTTAGCCCCTTGTGGGTAGTAAAAGAAATATGTGATTTGTATGCCTTCCTACTTACTAGGGACTTTGGTTTTTGAAACATTAACTCTAAGGCCCTTCAATTCTAGACCTTGCTTTCATACCTGAAACTTCTTTTCTAGTTCTGGTTGGGATTCAGCTATAAGAACAAGGTCATAGGGCCACATGAAAACAACAATTAAAATGAAAATAATACATATACAGCAAAAAAAAGCCTTAGGGCTGCAAGACAAGACAAAAATGGGTAATGCGAAGGAGAAATGAAAACTGTCCTAAAGGACTATAAACACAGGAGAGTGGGGTAGAGCGAGGAGCTCAGAAAATAATATATGTACACATGTGTCTGGCCATGGGGAAGTATTGCCTTACTTGGAAACAAGTGAGGATTGGTGACAGGAAGGGCAACCAGCTGCAGAGAATCTGCTTCAATAAACTCTATCTGAACCATATGAGCTTGGAGAAGTGGATGGTTAATCTGATGATGATTAACTTTAAGCAGGGATTTTTAACCCCCTTCTTGTACTTATTTCAGTCCTTGAGCTGAGGCCAGGCTGGGGCATCACTTTGAAGGGTTTTATTTTTTCATATCTATCCCAGTACATAATTATAATTATCATTTTAATATCCATGATCCATGCTGGCATAGAGTGCACACTTTGAGAAGGATCCAATGAGTTGAAGAACTACACTGTGATCCATTTTGTCTGCTTTGGCATGGTTTCTGTGCATGGATGCAATTCCTAATGTCAACCACTTTACAGGGTGTACTGGGTGCTTTTTCCCTGCCACCAGCTCTATCAAGGTCACCAAGTGGCTTGCAAGTGAACAAACCCTGTGAAGGAGAACACTACATTTGTATACAGTTCTATATTTAAGAGATTAGGAATTATGTACATTATTTACAGAATTTACATTTGACAGATATTTGTTCTCATCTTGTTTGTTGTTAACACAACGTTTTGGCTGATATACCCTCCAGCCTTCATCAGGTGTCTTGGGGAAATGGGCATATGGCATAGTGGTTAAGAGCACAGGCTACTAACCCCGAGATTCCAAGTTCGATTCCAGGCAGTGACCTGAATAATAATAATAATAATGATGATGATGGTTATAATAATTATAATAATAATAATAATAATAATGATGATGATGATGATGATGATGGTAATAATAATAATGATGATCATGATGGTAATAATAATAATGATGATGATGATGGTAATAATAATAATAATGATGATGGTAATAATAATAATAATAATGATGATGGTAATAATAATATCGGAAAATACCTTAGGAATGAGAACCCAGGTTCGAAATTTCCCCAAGACACCTGATGAAGGCTGGAAGGTACATCAGCTGAAACGTTGTGTTAACAACAAACAAGATGAGGACAAATATCCGTGAAATGTAAATTATGTAAATAATGTACTACATTTGTATGTTAGATGGAGGTTAAGGTAGGAAGAAAGAAGCTGGGGTAGAGCAGGTTGTTGTTGTAAAGGAGCTACATGGCTACTCACATTTAGGAGAGAGAGAGAGAATGAATCATAGATATCTCTGTGATAGTAATGACAGGTTGCAGGAAGAGTATGGGTGGGTGGGGGTGTTAGGGATTTGCAAGAGTGTATGGGGGAAGTGGAAGAGAGAGGTAGGCAACCTGGGAAGGGTAGGACATGAATAAAAGAGGCTTGTTTTACAAACTGTTAACATACATACTGACATGGAAACAGACACATACATGTTACATTCACACATACAAACACACACATGTATGCATGCAGGGCAAGTTTCTGCACAGTTTCATTCACGAGACATTGGTCCATTCAGTGTTATAGCCAAAGACACTTTACCCGAGATACCATACAATGGGATTGAACCCAAACCATTCAACCTCAAAACAAACTTCTTAACCATATATAGCTATCCGTGTGCCTTTGATAGATAAAATAACCATGTTTCTTTTCAATTTATTTAAAAAAAAGAAAACTTTTATGATTTTTTAAAATACAAACTTATTTGTTTGTTTCTTGTTTTTGTTTTTTTTATGAAATTTAAAATTATTGATCTTATCATTGCTTGATTGAGTAAAATTTTTCATCCCAGCTCTGCCAAGCTCAGCTCTTGGCAGATTCACCTGAGAAGCAATTGGCACAGAAAATGCCTCTGCAAAGAATAGCTGTGTTCCACCTTGGGCTTTTACTGTTCGTGTTACCCTTCCAATATTTTATCACAAGGATTTCAACGACCTCAGAATCCCAAAGAATCAATCAATTACAAGAGTAAAGTACTTCATTTTATTTATTTTTATTTTTTCTTTCCTTTGTTTTGCCCTTCTTTTCACTTCTTTCTTTCTTTCGTTCGTTCCATCATTCATTTAACATCCCTTTTTTTTTATGTTAGCCCATGTTTAGACAGGGAGTTATTTGGGACAGGTTATTACTGTCAGATTGTCTTCCGTCTCACCAACCCTTACTTGGGTTTTTATTTTGGATTTCTTGAAAAGTGTAGAGCAAATGGTCAGAAAGTCTACAAGAAATGTAAACATCACCACATCTGTGCTTTACTGGTGCCAAGCATGGAATCATCATCATATCATCAGCATCATCATCATTTAATGTCTGCTTTCCATGCTGGCATGGGTTGGTCTGTTTGACTGAGGACTGGAAAGCCAGGAGGCTGCACCAAACTCCAATCTGATCTGGGAAGGTTTCTACAGCTGGGTACCCTTTCTAATGCCAACCACTCCAAGAGTGTAGTGGGTGCTTTTTACGTGCCATCAGCATGGGAGCCAGTCTGGTGGCACTAGCATCGACATTGCTCAAATGGTGCTTTTTAAGTGCCACTGGCACACGCGGTACTGGCATCAGCCATGACAACAATTTCACTTGACTCAACGGGTCCTCTCAAGCACAGCATATTGCCCAACTATTGAAGGGTACTCTTAAATGGGCACGTAAAAAGCACCAACCGATCGTGGCCGTTGCCAGCCTCGTCTGGCACCTGTGCCAGTGACACCTATAAAGCACCCACTACACTCACGGAGTGGTTGGCGTTAGGAAGGGCATCCAGCTGTAGAAACGCTGCCAGATCAGACTGGGCCTGGTGCAGCCTCCTGGCTTCCCAGACACCGGTCGAACCGTCCAACCCATGCTAGCATGGAAAGCAGACGTTAAACGATGATGATGATGATGATGATGTTATGGCTTTAATTTTAGCTCTTTATACACTTACTTAACTGTATATACTTCGTGCAGAAAACATCCATCCCAATGTAGTTTTTTTTTTTAAGCCCTTGGTTCTTCTTTATTTTCAATTTTGAAATGATCCCTTCCAGCAATATTTAAATTCTAATCGTGGAGATATGGGACAGAATACCATCAGGCAATTAGTCAATGATAATGATGATGATGATAATTATAATTATAATAATAATAATAATAGCAACAACAGACACTGTCAACCTAAGACTATCTGGTCCCTTTAAAACCCTTTCAAAACCAAAATATGATTTAAACAGAATTGTAGTTCTCAGAATCTAGTTTCTTTTCCTTAAGAGATATCTTTGCAACTCGTAAATAACACACCCATAGTAAAACATCCAACTTGATGTTGCTTAAGGTCTCTGAGTGGGACGTAGAACAGCTTGTGTGAAACAAAGCAACAACATTGAAAATAATAATAATAGTAATAATAATAATAATAATAATGATAATAATAATGGCAGAAATTCAAAAGATAGTGCTCATGGGAACTGCTCATATCCTACGCAAAATACTTTCTATGTAATCTCAGGGTTTAAAACAAACACAATTTTTTTTTTTTTTTTTGACATTCACTAGTACAACACCAAAAAACCCCCAAATATATGGCACACTAGGCATAACAACATGAACTTCCAATCTGTTGTCTCTTGAGGTCTCTGGGTGAGACTTGGAGCCAACTTGTACAAATATAAAGCAAAAGTCAAACATAGAATAATAATAATAATCCTTTTTACTATAGGCACAAGGCCTGAAATTTTGGGGTAAGGGACTAGTTGATTACACTGACTCCAATGTTCAATTGGTAATTTCATTGACCCCAAAAGGATGAAAGGCAAAGTCAACCTCAGCAGAATTTGAACTCAGAATGTAAAGATGGATGAAATGCTACTAAGCAATATGCCTGGTATACTAACAACTCTGCCAGCTTATTATTAATAATAATGCTTGTGATATAGGAGCAAGGCCCACAGTTGATGCATGTCAGTTTGAACTAAAGAATATATTAACCTGACAATCAATGGACATAAGCTTATGAAAAAACAAATCTGCTTTTAGTTTTATATAAACATTCACGTAAAAAGCACCCACTACACTCACGGAGTGGTTGGTGTTAGGAAGGGCATCCAGCTGTAGAAACACTGCCAGATCAGACTGGGCCTGATGCAGCCTTCTGGCTTCACAGACCCCAGTTGAACCGTCCAACCCATGCTAGCATGGAAAGCGGATGCTAAATGATGATGATGATGATGATGATTCAGATAATTAAGCTTTTGAATGAATTGTCTTGATTAATTGCCCATACAATATTACGCGACAAAGAGGGTGGCGAGCCAGCGGAAACGTTAGCACGCCGGGCGAAATGCTTAAGTGGTTCTGAGTTCAAATTCTGCCGAGTTCAACTTTGCCTTTCATCCTTTTGGGGGGTCGATAAATTAAGTACCAGTTGCATTCTGGGGTCAATCTAATCAACTGCCCCCCTTCATCAAGAAAATTTCAGATCTTGTGCCTAGAGTAGAAACGAACATTACACATAACAAAGATTTCAACAACAACCTTAGCATCGCAAAGGACTGCATTTTTCAGCCTACAAACCAAACCAGTGTAATATATATCATATGTTTTTTTTTTTTGGAAGCACTCCGTCAGTTACGACGACAAGGGTTCCGGTTGATCCGAATCAACGGAACAGCCTGCTCGTGAAATTAACGTGTAAGTGGCTGAGCACTCCACAGACACGTGTACCCTTAACGTAGTTCTCGGGGATATTCAGCGTGACACAAGAGAGTGACAAGGCCGACCCCTTGAAATACAGGTACAACAGAAACAGGAAGTAAGAGTGAGAGAAAGTTATGGTGAAAGAGTACAGCAGGGATCACCACCATCCCCTGCCGGATACTTGTGGAGCTTTAGGTGTTTTCGCTCAATAAACACTCACAACGCCCGGTCTGGGAATCGAAACTGCGAGTCCACTGCCCTAACCACTTATATATCATATAAGCAAGTAGACATTCAAAGCAAGTAAACATTCAAAGATTATCACATTCTTTCTCAATCTTGCTGCAGTTCACATGGAATTTTTGATCCTTCATTTATAAGTTAAACCCCCCCCCCCTTTTTTTTTTTTCTTTTTGGCTGTAAATTTTGGTTTGAAAAAATTTTATTTATATGCTGGAAACAACAGTAAATCTATCATCAAACTGTACTGGATTTTAAATTTATTCAATGATTATTTACATTATTTACACTTGACGAATATTTGTCCTCATCTTGTTTGTTGTTAACACAACATTTCGGCTGATATACCCTCCAGCCCTCATCAGGTGTCTTGGGGAAATTTTGAACCTGGGTTCTCATTCCTAAGATATTTTTCGATATTATTATTATTATTATTACCATCATCATCATCATTAGTATTATTATTATTACTATTATTATTATTATTACCATCATCATCATCATTAGTATTATTATTATTATTATTATTCAGGTCACTGCTTGGTATCGAACCTGGAATCTTGTGGTTAGTAGCCTGCTCTCTTAACCACTACGCCATATGCCCGTGGGCAGTTAGGGCTTATAAATCTAATATTTTCGTATCCTTCCTTAGTACCGGTTCCCATATGCTATTGATATCTGCACTCGGTCTGCTTAGGAGGTATATCAGCCGAAACGTTGTGTTAACAACAAACAAGATGAGCACAAATATCCATCAAATGTAAATAATGTACAAAGTTCCTCATCTCTTAAATATAGAACTGTATTATTCAATGATGTTATCAACTATGAATTCATGCTGTTTCTATTCTAAGCTTTCTGTGTTTTTTTCCTGTTTAGTGTTGTCAAATCAGTGTCAGTCTTCAGACAAAAGTATTTATCTTGGGAATCCTGGCAACGATGGTGCAATGATTTATTTGAAACTGTAAATAAAAACTTACCAGCCTCAAAGCCATTAACTAAAGATGAATCTGAAGCAGAGTCTCCAGCTTATTTTGCTAGTAAGTTCCTTGCTTATATTTTTACAAGCAGTATTGCCCAGCGTTGCTCGGGTTTGTAAGGGAAATAACTATATAAGCATTTTTAGAGAGTTACTTCCCTTATATAAACCGAGCAAAAAATGCATTAAAAATTCGAAAAAAATTATGGTAAATTTTTTTATTATCGTAGACTCATCGTAGATGCACACTAATACCTAGAAGGGCTCGATATGAATCACGACTATGAGATACCCGCTTTTGGTTAAACTGCACCGCAAAATGTGGGAGTAGTTAGGAATCTAAATCGGAGGAGACAGACTCTCACACACACAACTTCAGTTTTATATATAAAGTTTTATATATAAAGATGTGCAGGTGTGGTTGGGTGATTGAGAAGAAGCATGCTTCCCAACCGTGTGGTCTTGGGTTCACTCCCACTGCATGGCACCTCGGGCAAGTGTTTTCTGTTATGGCTGTGAGCCTTGTGTGTGGATTTGGTTGATGAGAGCTGAAAGAAGCCTGTTGTGTGTGTGGGCTGTGTGTGGTGTATTTTGTGTGTGTGTTGGGGGCTGTGTGTGATGTGTGTGATAGCGCAGTCTCAGAAAGTTCCTTTTCTGCTCTTTGTCCAACCCATGCAAACATGGAAAAGTGGACATTAAAACAATGATGGTGATAAGGTCCACTTATGAAGGGCTGAAATCTATAAGAAGGTCATCGTTATCATTGTTGGACTGAATTTGTTGAGGCAGACTTTTCCACTGCCAGATGGCCTTCCTGTCTCCAAGCCTCACCTGTTTCCAGGTAAGGTAATATTTCCCCCATGGCCAGACATGTTTTCATGGAAGATTGAAAACACTGGACACTGTTTGTATGGTGGTGACATTTGTTTACAACTATCATGTGATATGAAGACAAGGAGACAGCAACACACACACGCATGCACGCACACACACACACTCACACACACGTATACAATGGGTTTCTTTCAGTTTCTGTCTACCAAATCCACTCCCAAGGCTTTGGTTAGCCCTGGGCTATAGTAGAAGGCACTTGCCCAAAATGCCTGCCTTGCACTGGAACTGAACCCCAAACCCTGTGGTTGGGAAGATCTGTGTCCGTCCCATATTTATGAAAAAATAATATTGTATCATAAACCTGTTGAATTCATAACAATATCAACAGCAATGAAACTTTGTATTGGTTATTGATTTTTAAATTGTTTGATTGAAAACTGAGAGATTTTCATAGATTTCAATCTGTTCAAATTTCAGCCTCTTTAAAGCCAAGAAGCCCTCGACCAAGCAATGTTGAGTTTCGAGTTGGTCAAGTGATAAAGCACAAAATCTGGGGTTACCGTGGTGTCATAATAGGCTGGGACAAAGTCGCAATCGTAAGTTCAATTCCTTGCTAAACCCCACTGTTTTGCCTTGCTTCCGTTTCATTTTTCTTTTATTGGGGCAGATATGGCTGTGTGGTTAAGAAGCTCACTTTGAAACCTGGTGGTTTGAGGTTCAATTCCTCTGCATGACTCCTTGAGTAAGTGTTTTCTACTATAGTTCTGGGCTGATCAATGCCTTGTGAGAGAATCTGAGAGACAGAAACTGTGTGGAAGCCCATCATGTGTGTGTGTGTATGTATATATATATCATCATCATCATCATCATCGTTTAACGTCCGTTTTCCGCGCTAGCACGGGTTGGACGGTTCGACCGGGGTCTGGGAAGCCAGGGGCTGCTCCAGGCTGATCTGGCAGAGTTTCTACGGCTGGATGCCCTTCCTAACGCCAACCACTCCACGAGTGTAGTGGGTGCTTTTTACGTGCCACCTGCACAGGTGCGGGGGGGGGGGGTCCGGCATCGTCCACGATCGGTTGGAGCTTTTAACGCGCCAGCGGCACGGAAGCCAGCCAAGGCAGCGCTGGCAACGTTCGGATGGTGCTTTTTATGTGCCACCGGCACAGAAGCCAGTCGGGGCGGCGCTGGCATCGGCCACGTTCGGATGGTGCTTTTTATGTGCCACCGGCACAGAAGCCAGTCGGGGCGGCGCTGGCATCGGCCACGTTCGGATGGTGCTTTTTATGTGCCACCGGCACAGAAGCCAGTCGGGGCGGTGCTGGTATCGGCCACGTTCGGATGGTGCTTTTTATGTGCCACCGGCACAGAAGCCAGTCGGGGCGGCGCTGGCATCGGCCACGTTCGGATGGTGCTTTTTATGTGCCACCGGCACAGAAGCCAGTTGGGCGGTACTGGCAACGACCTCACTCGAATCTTTTACACATGCCACCAGCACAGGTGCCAGTAAGGCAATGCTGATAACGATCACGCTCGAATGGTGACTTTTATGTGTCACCAGCACGGAGGCCAGATGGCCGCTCTGGCAACGATCCGCTCTGGCAACGATCCGCTCTGGAAAAGCAAAAAATATATTATATATGTTTATATATTTATGCATGTGTGTGTTTGTGTATGTCCACACTATTGCTTAACAGCCAATGTTGTTTGTTTACATCCATATCTTAATTTATCTGCAGTCCTTTTGGTACAGGAATACTGTCCAATGTCTGTGACTTCAAAATTTTGCCAAAACCAAAAAATTCTTTAGTATGTCCTTTTTTTAACCCTTTAGCCTTTAAACCAGCCATATCCGGCCAAAAGTATTCTGCTTGTTTTATGTTCAAACTGGCCATATCTGGTCTCTCAGACTAACCCTACAATATCATTTTAAAAATTAACAGCTACCTCATCAAAATCTCATAACTACATGATAATGCATGATTAGTTCAAAACAATGTGGATGAAAAAGCATTAGTTTTGGCAGAATAATGTGAACACTAAAGGGTTAAATTGGAGGTGTGACTTAGGAGAGGTTTGGTTACTATTGGCCAAAAAGCAATTTTCCTCTGTCACATGGTTATGCTGAAAGAAATTGCAACAGGTTCAACTACATCATAGTAATGCTTGTCTTGGTTCTGTTTTTTCTTTGGTTCATATGTATTGTAGACATTATAAATAAATGGAACTTTGATCTTCAAAGAAGAAAGTTAATATTTAGAAATGTCAAAATTATGATTTAAGTGGAGGCAGTGAAATGATAAATGTCTCTAGTGGAAAATCAGTCTGAAATTGTATATAATGTTGGCCATAAAGAATGATGGCTTTGGTGATAATGTCATTTATTTATTTATTCCTCCCTCTCTCTCTCTCTCTCTCCTCTCTCTCTCTCTGTATATATATGTGTTCATTTATTCTTTTATTCTCTTACTTGTCTCAGTCATTTGACTGTGGCCATGCTGGAGCACCGCCTTTAGTCAAGCGATTTGACCCCAAGATTTATTCTTTGTAAACTTAGTACTTATTCTATTGATCTCTTTTGTGGAACTGCTAAGTTGCGGGTATGTAAATGCACCAGCATCGATTGTCAAGTGATGGGGGTGAGACAAACACAGATAGACAAACACACACATGCACATACATATATACATACATACATACATATATATATATATCACGGGCTTCTTTCAGTTTCTGTCTACCAGATCCACTCACAAGGTTTTGGTCAGCCCAAGACTATAGTGGAAGACACTTACCCAAGGTGCCACACAGTGGGACTGAACCTGGAACCATGTAGTTGTGAAGCAAGCTACTTCCCACAGAGCCACTCCTATATATATATATATATATATATATTTCTCTCTCTTTCAGGCACCTGAAGCTTGGCTGGAAATGAATCATCCTACTTCAAAATCTGTGAGTATTGTATTTCATCATCATCATCATCATTTATTTAATGTCTGCTTTCCATGCTGGCATGCATTGGACAGTTTGACTGAGGTCTGGCAAGCCATTGGGCTGCACCAGCTCCAGTCTGATCTAGCAAGGTTTCTACAGTTGGATGCCTTTCCTAATGCCAACCACTACGAGAGTGTATTGGGTGCTTTTTACGGGAGCCAGTCAGCAGGCACTGGCATCAACCAAATTTGGATGGTGTTTTTTTTCGTGCCACTGGCATGGAAGCCAGTCAGGGGGTACTGGCATCAACCATGTTGGGATGGTGCCTTTTATGTGCCACTGGCACGGGAGCCAGTCAGGGAGCACTGGCGTCAACCACACAGTATACAATATCGCTAGGTTGCTGATTGAAGATATTGTGTCGTGGTGAGCTGGCAGAATGGTTAGCATGCCAGACAAAATGCCTTGTGGCATTTTGTTCGTCTTTATGTTCTAAGTTCAAATGTCACTGGAGTTGACTTTGCCTTTCATCCTTTTGGGATCAGTAAAATAAATACCTATTTTTTTACTACCCACAAGGGGCTAAACACAGAGAGGACAAACAAGGACAGACAAATGGATTAAGTCGATTATATCGACCCCAGTGTACTGGTACTTATTTAATCGACCCCGAAAGGATGAAAGGCAAAGTCGACCTCGGCGGAATTTGAACTCAGAACGTAGCGACGGGTGAAATACCGCTCAGCATTTCGCCCTGTGTGCTAACGTTTCTACCAGTTCGCCACCTTGGGATCAGTAAAATAAATACCAGTTGCACATTAGGGTCAGTGTAATCATTTTATCCAAAGGCAGATATATCCATTCAAAATTTCATTGGCCTAGACTGCATAAAGCAGTTTTATATACCAAAATATATATTTTGTTGAAGAATGTCACGTTTGAAACTATTTTCTGTTGAGACGAGTCAAGTTTATTGAGGCAACAGCGTTGGGGATTCTGCCACCTCACCTCCTTTATCCAACTGAAATCACAAACTGTTCCCTAATCCTAATCCTCATTTAATGCATACTTCGCACACTGATATGGATTGGAACAAATCTGCATTAATTTTGTTCATGTTTTGTTTATTATTTTTTCTCTGCCAGTGAGTTTTGGTTCATTTGAGAAGTAATGCTTATTCTCAGAAATTATGAAACCACTCTGAAATTATTTCTAAACACCATCCCAAATATGCTAGCACACACATCTCTTTTACTGCAGAAATCAGATATTTTTGCACTCAAAATTTCATTATCCTTAATTGCAGGAAAGCAGTTGTATATACTAATCTATTTCTTGTTGAAGAATGTCAAGTGTTTTTTTTTTTCATGTTGAAATATCTGAAGTTTACTGAGGTAATGTGTCTTGCAGAAAATACCAATTCTAATTTTTGGTATTAACATTTCACATTGTGAGGTATACTTGCCATCTCAGTATGGCTAACCACTAAGCGGGGGTGTTACTGTAGCTTGTAGCCCCAGGAGAACATCGTCTCCAGCTGGCTTTAGGCACACTTTCTGTGCTCTTATGGTATTTTTAAGTTACTGGAAAAACGATAAAAGTATTTGCATTGGGACATCCCTTCATCGAAAACCGGTGATTGTTGTACGCCGACGACAGGTCAATACCTAGAAACTGCAGTCCGTGCGTATCACTTAGGTTGACGAGGGAGGGGTGACCTCCCCTTGCAAATACCATAAGGGCACAGAAAGTGTGCTTAAAGCCAGCTGGAGACGATGTTCTCCTGGGGCTACAAGCTACAGTAACACCCACCCTTAGCGGTTAGCCATACTGAGATGGCAAGTATACCTCACATTGTCGTGCAGTTACTGTTTATACCTTGTTCATTTAACATTATTTAACATTAATTGCATCATCTTTTGCAATTAAAAGATTAAAACAGATTCAGGTGGGTTAGTATTTCTCTTTCTCTTTCTCTTTTACTTGTTTCAGTCATTTGACTGCGGCCATGCTGGAGCACCGCCTTTAATCGAGCAACTCGACCCCGGGACTTATTCTTTTGTAAGCCCAGTACTTATTCTATCGGTCTCCTTTGCCGAACCGCTAAGTATCTAAACAGTTTAAATGAAAATTACAGCTTTGATTTTGGTAAGGCTGTAAAATATTTTTTTTGTTGTTTCATCATTGCAGCACTGGAAAACGATGCCAAACTATTCCATCCTTGTCGATACGAGAGACCGGTTATCACCACAAGTCACTTATGTCCCTCAGGAAAACATAAAACTTATTACTCACACTCGGGTAATTATTACCATTTTATTTAGTTGTTCTTACTTCTTTGTGTCTTTGACTGTCGTTCACTCTAACTTCTCTCTCTCTCTTTTTACTCTTTTACTCTTTTACTTGTTTCAGTCATTTGACTGCGGTCATGCTGGAGCACCGCCTTTAATCGAGCAACTCGACCCCGGCACTTATTCTTTGTAAGCCCAGTACTTATTCTATCGGTCTCTTTTGCCGAACCGCTAAGTGACGGGGACATAAACACACCAGCATTGGTTGTCAAGCAATGCTAGGGGGACAAATACAGACACACAAACATACACGCACACACACATATATATATTATATATATATATATACATATATACGACAGGCTTCTTCCAGTTTCCATCTACCAAATCCACTCACAAGGCTTTGGTCGGTCCGAGGCTATAGTAGAAGACACTTGCCCAAGGTGCCACGCAGTGGGACTGAACCCGAAACCATGTGGTTGGTAAGCAAGCTACTTACCACACAGCCACTCCTACGTCTATGTAAAGAAATCTCAGACATCTACCACTGCTGATTGTTATCGACCGAGAATCACAAGTAGATAAATTCGTTGGTGAGATATTGAACTGCCAACCAATATATTCAAAGTTTGATTTGGAAATAATCCACAGGCACAATTGGTGTATGAAAGCTAAAGAATAAAGTGTATTTCATGGCGGGAGACAAATTTTAAATCTTTAAAATTACATCTTTAGGGATGAGAACAATCATCATCATCATCATCATCATCATGAGATTACGTGTGGATTCTACACGTAATCTCATTGAACATCCTAGAAAAAACTGAGCTGCTACATCAACGGGAGCAAGCTGTGCATTGCTGAATAGGCGAGAATATTAAAGAACTCCCTCGACCCAGGGAACACTTTAAATTCCAGGAGAAAAAGCCTTCGGACCCTGTTTAAATTTCAGGAGATTTGTAGTGAAGTCCTGGAACCCACAAGCCGATCGCGTCGGTTTCAGATAGCTGTCTAAGGGAGACAATCCTTTGCACTTAATCTTTCTTTGTCCGTGCAAGTCAACAAACTAGCTACGAGGTCTTTTCTCCCTCCACTTTGAAGAGAAGTTATTGGCCACCGGCCATTAGGGTCTGGTGAAACGCTGTAAAGCTAAACGCATTATAGACTTAAAAGCCAGGGTAAACCACATAGATCGGCCATAACTATCTTTATGTCTCTTCTGTGCCGGTGGCATGTAAAATGCACCAATCCGACTGTGGCCAATGCCAGCCTCGCCTGGCACCAGTGCAGGTGGCACGTAAAAAGCACCCACTACACTCATGGAGTGGTTGGCGTTTGGAAGGGCATCCAGCTGTAGAAACATTGCCAGATAAGACTGGAGCCTGGTGCAGCCTTCTGGTTTCCCAGATCCCCGGTCGAACCGTCCAACCCGTGCTAGCTCAGAAAACGGACGTTAAACAATGATGATGATGATGATGTTAGAGTGTGCATCTCTTTATGATTTACTGACGGTACTCTCTCACACACACACACACACACACACACACACACACACACAATGAGCTTCTTTCAGTTTCCATCTAGCAAATCCACTCACAAAGCTTCGGTCAGTCTAGGGTCTTGTTGCTAACCTGGGTTTTAAATTTTATCTCTGTGCTTCCAGCCTCCATATCTGTGTGTGTTTTAGACACAGGTGTAACCATGGGACTTCTGAACCACACGGTTACAGGTTCAGTTTCATAAGGCGGCGAGCTGGCAGAAACATTAGCACGCCGGGCGAAATGCGTAGCCGTATTTCGTCTACTGTTCTGAGTTCAAATTCCGCCGAGGTCGACTTTGCCTTTCATCTTTTCAGGGTCGATAAATTAAGTACCAGTTACGCACTGGGGTCGATGTAATCGACTTAATCCCTTCGTCTGTCCTTGTTTGTCCCCTCTGTATTTAGCCCCTTGTGGGTAGTAAAGAAATAGGTTACAGGTTCAGTTTCATTGCAATGCATTTTGGGAAAGTAGGGTCTCCTACTATTAGTGCCAGGCTACACAATGCCTTGTGAGTAAGTTTTCCTAGATGGAAACTGAAAGAAGCCTATTATGTGTCTGCCTGTCTTTGACTTGACATTCCGTGAGTGTTGCAAAGGAGTGTCTTTCATTTCCAATTGCTTGGGATGGCAATGTTATGCCACCGTTCATCTTCCCATACAGCGTCAGACTCAACACGGAGGCCTACATCAAGTGCCTGGAGGAGGTAGTGCTACCC
The DNA here is from genome assembly GCF_006345805.1 of Octopus sinensis. Lineage (NCBI taxonomy): Eukaryota > Metazoa > Mollusca > Cephalopoda > Octopoda > Octopodidae > Octopus > Octopus sinensis. The sequence goes on from NC_043012.1 coordinate 21,612,903, forward strand.
TGAGTCAAGAGGGTGGCTGCTGGAAGACCCTATGTCTGGCAACAGGACTCTACACCATGCCACACAAGCAGAAAAACCCAGTCCTGACTGTCAGACAATTCCTGCGACCACATCACCCCTAACATCTGGCCACCTAACTACCCAGAGTGCAACCCCCTTGATTATTATGTGTGGGGTGCAGTTGAGTGAGAGACCACCAAAACTCCTTGTAACACCAATGATGAACTGAAGGCAAGGATTATGGCAGCATTCTCCAACTTAAACAAGGAGATCATTCATAAGAGTTGCAGGTGATTCCGAAGTCGTCTGGAGGCCTTGATTGAAGCCAATGGCCATTTTATTGAATAAATTTACTCGTTAGCATTTCAAGGTATTTTTATGTAATTTTGGTAAATGTATCTGTTAAAATGAAATGTCAGTGTTATTTTCATTTTTGCGTAATTTAGATGACACTATATTCATTGCACCCAGTATATATATATATATATATAAATTCTATAATTATGAATATAATTATAATTAGGGTTTAGCAAAATTGCTTCACCACATACCGAAATTTAGAAATAGCAGTTAAATACTATTTTACTACCATAAAATATCTCTTACCGATAATGGTTCTTTTAACATACTGAACTACTTGGTAAGATTATTAATTATAAATTACTCTTTACTCTTTTATTCTTTTACTTGTTTCATTCATTTGACTGTGGCCATGCTGGAGCACCGCCTTTAGTCGAGCAAATCAACCCCAGGACTTATTCTTTGTAAGCCTAGTACTTATTCTATCGGTCTCTTTTGCCGAACCGCTAAGTTCCGGGGACGTAAACATACCACCATCGGTTGTCAAGCGATGTTGCAGGGGACAAACATAGACACACATGCATATATATACATATATACGATGGTCTTCTTTCAGTTTCCGTCTACAAATCCACTCACAAGGCTTTGGTCGGCCCGAGGCTATAGTAGAAGGCACTTGCCCAAAGTGCCACGCAGTGGGAATGAACCTGGAACCATGTGGTTGGTAAGCAAGCTACTTACCACACAGCCACTCCTGCGCCTATGATTGATTGATTAATTAATTTTACCCTTTATTATTATTCATCATTATTGATAATATATATATATATATATATATATATATATATATATATATATATATTTATGTATGTATGGCTCAGTGGTTAGAGCGTCGAGCTTACGATCGTGAGGTTGTGAGCTCGAATCCCGGACCTGGCTGCGTGTTGTGTTCTTGAGCAAAGCACTTTATTTCACGTTGCTCCAGTTCACTCAGCTGTAGAAATGAGTTGCGACGTCACTGGTGCCAAGCTGTATCGACCTTTGTCTTTTCCTTGGATAACACTGGTGGCGTGGAGAGGGGAGGCTGGTATGCATGGGCGACTGCTGGTCTTCCATAAACAACCTTGCCCGGACTTGTGTCTTGGAAGGTAACTTTCTAGGTGCAATCCCATGGTCATTCATGACCGAAGGGGGGGGGGTCTTCTTAGATGTATGTATGTATTTTATTTATTTATTTTTTAATGTTTTTTATTTTATTTTTTATCAGATCTTCCACCCAGAAATTGATCATTACTTTGAAAAATATGATGGAACACAATATTTACCTCGCCCTTCCATTCGGAGAATTTACCCATATGATTAATGCCGAATTAATCATAAATAAACAGAGATAATATAATAATAATAAAAAAAAAAATAATAATAATAATAATAATAATAAAGAAATGAAAAAAAAAATGAACGGTGATAAAAAAAAATTCAACTCTGTTCAACTTATTGTTTATCGGACTCCTTTCCACAAACTATTGACAAATTGTTTTTTGTTGTTTTATATTTAATCTTGATCATTATAAACTGAATATGATCACTCTGTTAATTATTACAAGCAAACAATTAAGAGACCAATGCAAAATTGCCAAAAAATTAAGGAAAAGAAAAAAAAAAAGGCAAAAATATTAATTAACCTGAAAATGGAAGTTAGCAATTTTAAATTTTCCTCAGAAATTTATGCAATATTCTTCCCCTCTCGCCTAAATCTCTCTATATGTGTGTGTATGTATGTATGTTTGTGTGTGTGAGGGGGTGTATATATATATATATATATGTATATGTAGGTCCCAGGTTGAGTCGGGGTTAACCACAGTAAATAAGGTACTCAATACATAGCAGAGTAAAGTAATTTACTCTACAGGACAAGAACTGTTTCATTCAGATGAAATCTTCAGGAAGCTTCCTGAAGATTTCATCTGAATGAAACAGTTCTTGTCCTGTAGAAGCTCCTTCTATAAAATAAATTACTTTACTCTGCTATGTATTGAGTACCTTATTTACTGTGGTTAACCCCGACTCAACCTGGACCTACATATACATATATGTATATATACACACACGCTTGTGTCAGGTCACTTGTGCGGTTTCTCATGAGTGCTACTGGTAACATGGAATCCAGTACAACCTGTTACACAATCTGGTTGACACCAACTAAATCAGTACCCCTACTGCCTGGTGAGGAGGGTTGCTAGAAACTCTGCAGGATTAAGGACAAGAAATGCCAAAAGGACAGATGAACCTAGTGCAGGTTCAACAACTATCTAGCAACGGAATGGTCCCTCAGAAATTCTGGGTTATTGCCCAGTGTTCTGGAAGCCACCGGGAGTGAGGCATCACTTAGCTTTTGTTAAAGCATGTCTCTAAGCAAAGATTACTCTGATATAAAACAAGATCTGTCAGGGAATGGCATTTAACATTTGGGGAATCTTTTGGTTGTGCTGGATATGTGCTGGCTTGTCTCTGAATCAGTAGAGTGGAGATGACCTGTGAAGTTCTGTGCAAGCCTTATTGGATCTAAAACTTGAAGTTGTGCAATCACTAGCAAGACAACTATTTGATGCCTGGTCAAGTAGGAGGATATCATGGGGATCATGGGAGTAGGAGGGCACCATGGTAAGCATGGAAGCTGTGGGCACAAACTCAGATGGAGCCAACTGATGGTGTGATAACCTCATGCATGGGCACCGCTGGCCTTTTTCATTGGCAATGGTCATTGATGGTCTTCCTCAGTCACAAGTGGACAGCCATCATCATCATCACACACATACTGGCATATCTCAACTTGAGATGGTAATTGGTTTCAAAATGTGACTTGGCTCAAAAAAAAAAAAAAAGATGTAACAGAAAAATGTTGTTTTTTTTTAAATCTTTTTGCTTATATCTCTTTTAATAAATGGTTTGTACATATTTTCACATGTATTTTATTTTATTTTATTTTATTTTATTTTTCCACTTCAGTACTGATTTTTAGGCTTTAAATAACTTTTCTGAAACTGACATTAAGTTGGATCAATCAACGGGAATTGAAGTATATTCTTACCATTAATTTCTTTTTAAAAAATGACAAAGTCAAAAGAGATACAAAAGGAAATGATGTTTATGTATATATATATATATATATATATATAAAATATTATTCGAGACAAAACCACTATTTTGCAAAACAAACAAGGAAAGACTAATTAATACATAAAATTTTAATAAATAGTCAAAAAAACCGCCACTTCATAATTTGACACTGAATTATTGGAAGTCCACCTGAAGATTGTCGATCAAGACAAGAAACGATTGTAGTGGCGGTTTTTTTGACTATTTATTAAAATTTTATGTATTAATTAGTCTTTCCTTGTTTGTTTTGCAAAATAGTGGTTTTGTCTCGAATAATATTTTATAATATTTTACTATAAAATCGATTTAATCATAAATCTGATTTTTTTCCCTGTAAATTTGGATTTATTCCCTAATATTTATTATTTATATATATATATATATATATATATATATGCTCCCCTTTAATGTTAAATTAAATTTACGGATTATTCCAGTGATGATGTTAAATATACCAAAAAATAGAATTGGTATTTTCTGCAAGACACATTACCTCAGTAACCTTCAGATATTTCAACATGAAAAAAAAAAAGACAAAGATTCACACTTGACATTCTTCAACAAGAAATAGATTAGTATATACAACTGCTTTCCTGCAATTAAGGATAATGAAATTTTGAGTGCAAAAATATCTGATTTCTGCAGTAAAAGTGATATGTATGTATGTGTGTGTGTGTGTGCTAGCATATTTGGGATGGTGTTTAGAAATAATTTCAGCATGGTTTCGTAATTTCTGAGAATAAGCATTACTTCTCAAATGAACCAAAATTCACTAGCAGAGAAAAAATAGTAAACAAAACATGAACAAAATTAATGCAGATTTGTTCCAATCCATATCAGTGTGCGAAGTATGCATTAAATGAGGATTAGGATTAGGGAACAGTTTGTGATTTCAGTTGGATAAGGAGGTGAGGTGGCAGAATCCCCCGACGCATCAGACAAAATATGCTTTGCAGAATTTCTTCCAGCTTTTTATGTTCTGAGTTCAAATCCCACTGACATTAATGTTGCCTTACTGAAAAGTTCAGGGTCCATAAAATAAAGTACCAGTCATGTACTGGGGATCAATTAACTGACTAACCTACTCCCCACCCTCACCCCAAATTTCAGGGCTTATGCCTTTAGTAAAAAGAATTATCAGTGTTGGTTAATGTTGTGAGCTGACTGAATCATTGGCGCGTGGAACAAAATGCTCAGTGGCATTTCTTTGAGGTCCACATTTCGAGTTCAAATCTTATTGAGGTCACCTTTGCCTTTTATCCTTTTGGAGTCTGTAAAAGTAAATTACTGGTTAAAATGATTGAGTTAGCCCCTCCCTTCAAAGCTGCTGGCCTTGTGCCAAAATTGGGAGCAATCATAGATGGCTTTGCCCTACTGATATTCTCAATCATCGATTGAAACAAAAGAAGGAAAACGATTTTGGTAGGGAGAAAGGGTGCCTGATATACAAAAAAAAAAAAAAAAAGAAAAACATTGGTGATATGAATCCATTGTTTATTAATTGGTTCCCCATTAAGTTAATTACTTTTTATTGTCTGTCAATCAATTTGAGTTCCAATCACACATGTATCATTGCTACTCTACTCCTTGTTTTTAGCTCTTTGGCCAGCATTTTATCGTTGACGCTTTTTAGTCAAAGCTTTCCAGCCATGACCATCCAATCTTTCTCTTATGTGCAGAAAAACCAGGAACATATTATCCACTGTGTCCTTTTCTGAACTAGTAGGGTGTGATTTGTGTGAGATTTGGCTGCTGTTTCAGGTAAACCCAAGCATGAGACATGGGTAACTAGGCTAGACTTTCAACCTGCTAGAAATGTCAGTCAAATTCCCCTCAAATCACCTCTCGTCCTTTATACATTAAAAAAAAAAAAGACAAGATGATTATGACAGTAATACCTTTTGTGGTTATAGATCTTGTGGAGGCGCAATGGCCCAGTGGTTAGGGCAGCGAACTCGCGGTCATAGGATCGCGGTTTCGATTCCCAGACCGGGCGTTGTGAGTGTTTATTGAGCGAAAACACCTAAAAAGCTCCACGAGGCTCCGGCAGGGGATGGTGGTGATCCCTGTTGTACTCTTTCACCACAACTTTCTCTCACTCTTACTTCCTGTTTCTGTTGTACCTGTATTTCAAGGGACCGGCCTTGTCACTCTCTGTGTCACACTGAATATCCCCGAGAATTGCGTTAAGGGTGCACGTGTCTGTGGAGTGCTCAGCCACTGAGCAGGCTGTTCCGTTGATTCGTCGTCGTAATCGACGAAGTGCTTCCATTGGTTATAGATCTGCACAAAATAAAGAGCGACCTGGAACAAAACAACACAGCAACATGTACGAGAATGTGGAATGGAAAGCATATATATTTTATGGCATTTTTTTGAAACCACGATTTTATTTATTAAGGACATCATTAAATCTTTTACTTTTTGCTACCCTCAAAGAATTGTAGTCAAACGAATCAACCCCAGTACTTTTCTTTTGGCCAAAACGTTAACTTATAGGGACGTAACCGCACCAACACGGGTTGTCAAACAATGTAGAGTGAGACACACGCATTCACTCATTCATTCATTCATTCATTCATACATACATATAAACGACGGGATTCTTCTAGTTTCCGTCTATCAAAATCTATTCACAAGGCTTTGGTAGAACAGGGGTTAGAAGACACTTGCCCAAGATACCATGCAGTAGGAAAAAAGATGAATGCGGTTTTCGTCACCAATATGTAAAACTATGCTTTTTGAAAATAACCTGGTAAAAATTTTTTAAGCATTTCAAGTTGTTTGGAAGAAATATGGACGGATCTTTTCTGTTTGAACGGCAATTTTTTCTAGCGGTGTCATATGAAATTGTCACCCATAATTATGACCCTAGTATCGATCTATTGCATTTCAATCTGTTTTAGGGTTAGGGTTAGGTTAGGGGTGGGGGGAAGGGTATCTTTTTTTCTTCAGAAATGTAAATAAACCCAATCTGTTTCTTAAACGAGGGACATATTCATACGGCACAGAATGTCCTTCACCTCAATAGACGTCATTGATTGGTTGAAATTTCAGAAATTGAAGTAAAAAAAAACAACAATTATCTTACAAACTATAGAATTTTCTCAATAAAGCCAAGAGAAAAAGATGTTTTATAAACACATTCTACCAGTATACGAAGTTTAAAAGTGTTTAGTTACGTGGAAATTATTTTAAAAAACTGAGATCCATATGGACTTGATGCCCTGGCAGCAGTGTCCCAACATAGCCATAACCCATTAACGATTTAATTGGTAGAATAGAAATATATTAGCGAACTTCTTACGTTACGCATTCCTTCGCCAAGGCCTCCATGAAAAAGGAAAAGTTATCTCCCTTGAATTTCTTGTAGAAATGATTGAACGTTGGATTAAACTTCTAATAGAATTTAAGCTTATCTTTCTACATACGGAGTTCAGCCTTTGCTGGAGGAAAGGATCAATGACATATGTAATCCCAATGTACTGTAATTCATTGTCTGATATCGTAAGCAACTATATCTTTTTCTTATATAAATTAGCCATGCAGCCAGTGAAAGGAAATGTTTTAAAAATGGAGGAGTTAGCTCCCTTCAAACACGAAATTAAAATAAGAGCGAATTTTTATGTCTGTACTATGTTCATAGTACAATGCATAAATTATAATTTATGCAGTGGCACCAACTTTTATACACACACACACACACACACACACACACACACACACATACACATATATATACATATAAAGCTGATAAAATTTATTGAGTAATTTCCCTCCCATTTGTACATACAAACGGGCGCGCATGCATTTAATTAAAGGTAGACGTTCGATTGACTATCTGTGGACTATAAGCTTGTCTTTTTCCTGATTTTCCTGTTTCAGTCATTAGACTGCGGCCATGCTTGAGCCACCAGCTTGAATATGTATCCCCCACCCCCACTACCATCACTTGACAACAAATGTTAGTACGTTTAAGTTCCCTGTAACTTAGCAGTTTGGCAAAAGAGACCAATAGAATCAGTACTAGACTTACAAAGAATATGTCCTAGGGTCGATTTGTTCCACTAAAGGCGGTGCTCTAGCATGGCCGCAGTCAAATGACTGAAACAAGTAAGAGAATAAAAGAATAAAAGAATATAGTCAATTGAAATAAACGAATACTGAAATTATGAGGACGTCACCGAAAAATGTATTAACTTGATGCTCTGTAAAAAGAGAAAGCTTTTGACGAAAGGAAAAGTTCAAAGAAGGAAAAGAAATCGCCAACAGCACGTATGTAGTTCCATTGCCGAAGTGACCGTTTATATCGTTTGTTCCTACGTACGTTTCAATGTTGTTGCTGTTGTTTGGAACTCAGCATTAGATGTCCCAAGTGCAATTTGATGCTTAAACTTAAAGGTTCATCAAGGGTGTACCTTATTGCATTATTTTACAGAGAAACCTAATGACATGTGTGAATGTGGTTGCGTGTCTATATTATATACACGCTTTATAAGGCGGCGAGCTGGCAGAAACGTTAGCACGCCGGGAGAAATGCGTAGCCGTATTTCGTCTGGCGTTACGTTCTGGGTTCAAATTTCGCCGAGGTCGACTTTGCCTTTCATCCTTTCGGGGTCGATAAATTAAGTACCAGTTGCGCACTGGAGTCGATATAATCGACTTAATCCGTTTATCTGTCCTTGTTTGTCCCCTCTGTGTTTAGCCCCTTGTGGGTAGTAAAGAAATATATATTATATACACGCTTAAAAGCCGCACTCCCTACGGTCTTTTAAGTTGGGTCCTGCGCAGGGCTAATTGGGTCTGCGGACCCGAACTAAAGAGAGCTAAATAGCATGACTATAATACGTCTATAGTAACTATATAATTTGGTGGTGTTTGAGCAGGGGTTAAGAATGGATGAGAATTAATTCTACAATTCAATCAGTCTATTGGATTCCAACCGTTGGCCAATCTGTCCCAAAGTTCTTATCCCGACAAAGCGAATGTCATTCATCTCCCCCTAAATTTATGACATCATCTGACAAACGCCACCAAGATGGCGTGAAACAGCCAGGCTTTACCTGCTAGAAATAATAACCCAAATGTTTTAAAATCAGATCCTAATGCTCGATGTTCAAGAACCAAATGAAGGCCAGATTTTCAATCCCGGGATCGTCCTATTTTCAAAAAGGAATAATATGTCTATGTAGAGCAAATATAGGCTGAGATACAGGGATCCCAGACGGACGAACAGACAGAATTTTGTTTTTATTACATATACATGCACACACACACACACACACACACACACATACATACTTTTATTCTTTCACTTGTTTCTGTCATTTGACAGCGGTCATGCTGCAGCACCGCCTTGAATGGTTTTTGTCGAGCAGATCGACCCCAGGACTTATTTCTTAAGCCTAGTATCTCTTCTATCAGTTTCTTTTTGCCGAACCGCTAGGTTACGAGGATGTAAACACACCAACTCCGCTTGTCAAGCGGTGATGGGAGGACAAACACAGACACAAACACATACACACACACACACACACACACACACACACACACACACACACACACACACACACACACACGTACGCACGCACGCACACGCGCGCGCACACACACAAATACATGCATACATACATGAAGCGGTTAAAAGAATACTGGGACGAATTTCATCCCAACGTAAATACCTTCACGGTGAAACAGCTCCGACAACAAGCATCCTTTGTATAAAAAAAAAAAAGGAGGCCAACTAATCCTCGATCCTCCCAAAAACACTGAAAATGTGTCAAAATTTGCCAGATGCATCGTAAAAAATAATGTAAACAAACCACTGAACCCGCCATCGCTAAATTCGAGCGTGTCTCCAAATTTAGCTGACTCAGTAGCGAAGACCGAGGAATTCATCCAACTCAAAAACATTTTAAAATTCGCAAAAAATGTTGCTAATTTCGCGAAGCTTTCGTTGAGCAACAGACTGTTCCCAAAACGAGTGAGAAAAAAATCCAACTGATCTAATGTTTAAAGTTATCAGCGATGTTGCTGGAGAGTACATGGAATCATGTGATGCTAATTAATGGAATACAAATACTCTTATACACACAGCTATCATTACTCTTAAAGAACACCTAGGAGAAATCTACGGTGAACAAAGTAACGAAATTACTAAACGGAAACAACGAGGATGGAAAACAAAACTCGAAGAAGAAAACATCATCAACGTGCGCCGCTATATTGGATGGTTAACTACAATAATAAAATGTAGGGAAAAAAATGAGTTTACACCTCACTAACTCTACTTTAGACAAAAATTAATGAAACTTTATGGCAACTCTTCAAACGGAGCTGTTGAGGGATAGCTAATCACTTTAAAACATGATCTCAGGACGATGAGCGAGGAACTCTGCTATCGCAAGCGAATTTTTGAGCGAGTCAGTATCAATCGCAAGTTTGCTTCCAACCCACAAGCATTATACAGAGAGATGAGGAAGGAAAAGATTACCATTAAGAAAGCTCCCTCCCAAGGAGATCTGCAATCATTCTGGTCAAAAAGTCGGAACGAAAAGAAGGATTCCAACCTGAATGCATGGTGCTTAAATACAATTGAGAGAGAATACTGTACTAACACTAACAGTAAAGCATACAAAATTGATGCAGAAACCTTAGAATGGGAAGGCACCTTGATGGGACCTAATAGTTGGATATTGGTCCAAGAAGATGACAATTTAAAGAAACCAATTGATATGTATGTTCAAAAGGATTATGGAAGGATTATAGATTGATATACTACATTGGCTTGCTACTACAAGGACAAATCTTGTTGCCAAAGAATGAAATCACTGAGATGGCAGGAAACTACAGGCCCATTGCTTGCCTAAACATCATGTACAAACTGTACACAAGTTTGCCAAAGCCAATTCCTCCAGGACCATTTTGAGTCGAATGACATTGTGACTGATGAACAGGCTGGTGGAAAGAAGGAGGTGTGGAGATGTGCCGAACAATTTTAAATAAACAAAGCTGTACTGTCTGAAGTAAGAAAACAACGCAGAAACCTTGTGACAGTATGGCTTGACTATAAGAGGGCATTCGACTCTGTCCCTCATTCAAGAAACACTCTCTTCCTGATGATCTCCTATACAGCCCCAAAACAGCTGGGCTCTCTTACCTCTGAGAAGACCTGGGTAGAAAGCACTCAGCATACAAAAAACAAGCTATGCGTTTGCAGTCCATTAATTGCTGTTATAGAGAGACTCACAAAGACATAGACAACTATTCTTACCCTTACAACTGAGAACAGAATAATTGTTTCTCATAGTATAGGCATTACAAAGGGAATATTCAAGGGAGATAGCCTTTCTGTATTTCTTTTCATTTTGGCACTGAATCCATTATCGTTCCTACTGCAGAAGACAAATGGTTACATGCTAGGATCTTTAACTACCCTAAATATCAATGTAAGTCATACTTTCTTTGTAGATGACCTGAAGATTTATGCTAAAAGTGTTAACCATGCCAAAAACAACTGGAATTAATAACAACATTTTCAGCAGAAACAGGCATGGAATTTGGCCAAAAGAAATGTTCATATTTGGTTATAGAACGAGGAAAGTCACTCCCCCAAACCCCAAACCTGTAAATCAACGGTCTCTCTCTATCTCCTCCACTCCACACAAAAAATTTTATAGACGAAAATGTATCATATGAGGGCACTGTGAATAAAGATAGAGTGACCCGAGAATATTACACCAGACTTAGGAAAATATGGCAGTCAGAATTTTCCTCTTACAACAAAACAATATCCTACAATGCATTTGCAGTACCAGTGTTGATCCCAACATTTGGGATACTTGATTGGTCTGTAGAGGAAATCCACTCCATAGATATCACAACCCGCAAAGGCCTGACAACAACTGGGAACTTCCACAGAAACAGTGATGTTGACAGGCTCTACCTTAGAAAAATGAAGGTGGTAGAAGCCTGAATTCAGTGCAGACGGCCTTCGAATGCCATATGGTATCACCCAGGCAGCACCTTCTAAACAACAGCAACAAAAATAAATATATTAATGCAGTCTTGAAAAGTGAACTGAATAACACTGTACGGGTTGGCAGTGGACTCCTCAAGAAACACTCTCTTCCTGATGATCTCCTATACAGCCCCAAAACAGCTGGGCTCTCTTACCTCAGAGAAGACCTGGGTAGAAAGCACTCAGCATACAAAAAAAAAAAAAGAAAGAAAGACCATAAATGGGTATGTTGCCCGGAAGCTTGAAGAAGACAGGAGAATTGACACAAAGCGCAGCCTCTCTTGGACACAAGACCACTACATCACATCACACTTTGAAAGCTATGCGTTTGCAGTCCAGAAACAAGAGATTGCCATACAGTACCGGGTAAACAAGAGAGACAGTGACTCTCTTGTAATCCCAAGGTGCAACTGCATGTGTAGGCTATGTCATATTTCTGTGAAAGACATTACGCATGTGATTAACAGCTGTCCTAAAATGTCGTCACAGTACTACCTCTCTATGCAGAACGTTGTTGTTGCTAAAACAATTTACAATGCCATCCGCAAAAAAGACTGCCCCGAAATAAACTTAGAAAATCCCTCTGTTATGAAATACATATATAAACACCAACTCAAGGAGTACTGGTGAAATATTGCCATCAAAACTTCTGTCAAATGCAAGCATAACAGGCCGGATATTGTTGCTTGGAACAGAGGGGCAAGGGTATGTACCATCATGGAGGTCAGCTGTCCTGCAGCTACAAATATCTCTTTGAAAATCAAAGCAAAAGAGGATATCTATGGACAACTGCTTCGAAACCGCCAACTTCTATATCCAGACTATGAATTCATTTTCATACCAATAACAATTGGAGTGCTAGGTTTTGTTAGTAAATGTTTAAAGGATAATCTGGATAATCTGATGTTTTCAGAAAGATAAATCGACCGGTTGAATCGTACATTACAAGTGGAACAGTGAAAATATGCAAGACTTTTCTCAATTTCCAAATGTGAATTTGTCTGCGTTAATTACATCCTAAAGATGGAGCCTTGTATCTTTGTTGGAAACTGGCTCCCACCTCAGTTGAAGATTTATATATTTAAAATAGAAGAGACATACATACATACATACATACATACATACATACATACATACATACATACATACATAGGTGCATACATACATACATACATACATATATACACAGTGAGAATTTACAAAAAAAACAAAAGACGAGTACGGGAATGTAATCAACAAACAAACAGATGAATTAGTTTAACGCTCGGGAAGTGAGAAAGTCTTTAACGTTTCGAGCCTACGCTTTTCGGCAGAAAGAAACACAGAAGGAAACAATGAGAGAAAGTAGAAAAGGGTTTAGTGGCTAACGATCTATCATGGCAAATGCCGCATGCATGCATGCGCGCACGCACACACACGTATATAGATACAAACATACATACATACATACATACATACATACATACATACATACATACATACATACACACACAAATACATACATACATTCATACATACACATGCAAACATACATACACATATACATACATACATTCATACATAAATACACACATACATATATACACATACATACATATATTCATACATACACGCAAATACATACATGCATACATAAATACATAGATACATGTATACACACATACATACATACATTCATTAATACATACATGCATACATACATACATACATACATACATACATACATACATACATACATACATACATGCATGCATGCATGCATACATACATACATACATACATACATACATACATACATAAATGGTGGAAGTCGACTCTTGACCGAGTAAGACGCTTCCTAAACTCATTGAGTCCGTACAAACGTTCCAAGAGTCCAAGAATTTCCTGTGCATTGTTATGTTTCGAGTGGATAAAGTGTTGCACAGCACAGAACTCCGTTTCAGTGCAATCACTCCGAAAACCAGTGAGATAATAGATGTTGTGATGGCTAGAAACCATGAGTTTATCTTCTCCTTGAAAGAAGTTCCAAGAAGAACTTGGAGTGGTTAACCCCCCGGTGATTTGGGAAGCACTCCGTCGGTTACGACGACGAGGGTTCCGGTTGATCCGAATCAACGGAACAGCCTGCTCGTGAAATTAACGTGTAAGTGGCTGAGCACTCCACAGACACGTGTACCCTTAACGTAGTTTTCGGGGATATTCAGCGTGACACAGAGAGTGACAAGGCTGGCCCTTTGAAATACAGGTACAACAGAAACAGGAAGAAAGAGTGAGAGAGAGCTGTGGTGAAAGAGTACAGCAGGGATCACCACCATCCCCTGCCGGAGCCTCGTGGAGCTTTAGGTGTTTTCGCTCAATAAACACTCACAACGCCCGGTCTGGGAATCGAAACCGCGATCCTATGACCGCGAGTCCGCTGCCCTAACCACTGGGCCATTGCGCCTCCACTCCCCGGTGATTTACGTGCTATGTAACCCAACAGGTGCTGCTACACCGGGTCAGGGAAATCCCAGGAACAATTGTGTCCAGATGGGGATTCAACACTCATCGACCCCTTGAAACAGTTATACCAGAGCCCCACTACCGGATGCAGTTTTAAAGTCAAACCCAGGACAGACAGACAGACAAGCAGACAGACAGACAGAAAAGATAGAATTCGAAATAGAATTATTAATGTTTCAATCGTTCTTCGTCGAATGTTGCTTATACATCAATATATAACAGCTTATCGACTTTTTATTTATATCTTATATCCTGTTGGTAGTCATATGCTGACCGTTCATATAGAATGTATATAGAGGTGCAGGAGTGGCTGTGTGGTAAGTAGCTTGCTAACCAACCACATGGTTCCGGGTTCAGTCGCACTGCGTGGCATCTTGGGCAAGTGTCTTCTGCTATAGCCTCGGGCCCACCAAAGCCTTGTGAGTGGATTTGGTAGACGGAAACTATATATATATATATATATAAGTTTAACAATTAAGGATAATCTCTTAATAAGGGATCTTAACAAGAAATTATCGGGTAGCTAGCGTGAAAACCTCATAAAAGAAAAGAATTCGAAAATAATTTTTTTCTTTTGAACAAATTAATTATATCTATATTTTATAGAGGGCATTATTACACATAAATGCCTCACACTAGGAGGGACAAAGTCATTACTACCAAAATTATACTAATTAGTGTGAGGCATTTATGTGTAATAATGCCCTCTATAAAATATATATATATATATATATATATATATACACATACATATATGTATGTGTGTGTATATGTTTGTGTGTATGTGTTTTATCCCTCTAGCATTGCTTGACAACCAATTTGCTCGACTAAGGCGGTGCTCCAGCACGGCCGCAGTCAAATGACTGAAACAAGTAAAAGAGTAAAAGAGTATGCAAATAGAAATGGATAAATTTAAAAAGCTGTTCAGTTGAAAATAGATAAATGGGGGACAAGAGAGGACACTGGCAGACGTTTGTTTGCATAATGGCTGGTAAGATCGTTTCACGAAGTGATGTGGTTCATCAGCTATTCTCTGGCTGTCTCAACACATTCTAAACAGAAGTCAGACGAATATGGAGACATGCGTCAGCGGTGTTCAAAACAAATAATCGAAAATCGGAATGGCTGTGTGGTAAGTAGCTTGTTTACCACACGCATATATATATGTATACATATATACGACGGGCTTCTTTCAGTTTCCGTCTACCAAATCCACTCACAAGGCTTTGGTCGGCCCGAGGCTATAGTAGAAGACACTTGCCCAAGGTGCCACGCAGTGGGACTGAACCCGGAACCATGTGGTTGGTAAACAAGCTACTTACCACACAGCCACTCCTGCGCCTATGTAATAGACGTGATCGACTATCCAGCCCACCTCCACCCCACCTCCACCCCACCCAAAATTGCTGGTTTCGTGCCAAAATTTAAAACAAATAGTTATTTCGGCATCGTCTTTGTCGAGCGACTGATTTTGTCTAAGATTTATGATGTAACAAATGCAACTTTATCGTGGAAAAGCCATTTCTAAAATATTTAAATTCATTTTTCACTTATTTCTGAATGCGTCGAAATTTTCGTCTCATTGCTGCAGAACCTGTGAGAATAAGTACAACGATAGTGGCATCCCAAAATGGTTTCAAAGTCTAGCATAAGTCCAGTAATTTAGGCCTAACTCATCGTAAAGTCAATACCACCATGACCGATATCCAATATACAGTGGAGAAGGCTAGCCGCTGGATTTGGTTAAAAAGAGACGATGAGCGATGGCTAGAAGGATATTGAGCTTAACTTGATAACCAGCTGATCTAGCAAGCGGGGCCTCATATCAGTGAGGGGGGCCGGTGCGCATTGATGCCGTCGAGAGGTAGGCCCCGAAACGGCGCGCATTCTCTCCTGATGACGCCATACACTTGCTGGCTTCCGGTATACGGAGCTTTTGACTGGTAGCACTTGCATGTGCAAGTTGTTTGCAAGACATTTAGGAGGAAAAGGTCAGTCGATTACATTGACCCCATTATTCATCTGGTACTTATTTACATCAACGTTGTCTTAATATTTAAGTATGGATGCTTTAGAGACAGTCAGACGATATTTTGTTTCAGTATTCTGCACCAAAATGCCTTTCGTTTCTTTTCTGTTGTACTTTACATATCTTGTAGGACCAGAAAATCAATCCATCCTTCTTCTCCGCCCACTATTCCGGGGGTGGGGGGGGGGGGCGTCGTGGGAGCAGAGTCCTCAGGTACCTCTTCCATAGGGTCCCCATCAGAAGCGTCAGTCATTACACCTTTCCGGCTGGATTGCTAAGCCTGACTAACGGAGACCATAGATATTATCCAACCCTTTCGTCCTTGGTTTACACCGAAACCACTTTTCAGTTGGCTCGGCTTGAAGAATCCGTCGAACGAGTCTTTCCGGCAACATTCTAATTACATGTCCGTCATATCGGAATTGTGATCTTTCAATGCGGAGAAGTAGCGGCTCGACCTGGAGAAACTCCCTGATCTCCGAGCTACGTACTCTGTCGAGTAATGTTACTCTAGAGATCCTTCGGAGAAACCCCATTTTGGGCGCTTGTATTTAGGATCTCATTCTTTCGATCATCACACTTAAATAATTTCCTCACTAGATAATGGAAAGCCAAAACTACATTTCGACCAGTAATATTTCCAGATTATTCACATACAATAAAAACTGAAATTTTTAATGAGAATTTGAGCAATTAAGAGATGCACCTATTGCATTAACTTACCTCCCCCTCTGTTCTGAATACCCAGAAAAATTGCTTTCAGTCTCAACCCTCCACTAGTGGGGTGATCTTGTCAACTTTGAGAAGCCCTGGTGTAGAGGCCTTTTCATGAACTGATTGAGAAGTCTATTAATTTGCTGTACTGAATTGAAATTTCCCCGTGCGAGAAACTACTGAGATAAACGTTGCCGGGTTAAGATAGAAAAGTAACTGTCTTATGATTATTTAATGACTTGAAACGAGAAAAAGTTCCCGCAAACTAGTACGAAGACACTGTTGAGTAATGGTTGAGGGATATGAATAAGATAAAGGCAAAGCAGTAAGGGCAATCACATATTTAAT
Organism: Octopus sinensis; assembly: GCF_006345805.1. NCBI lineage: Eukaryota > Metazoa > Mollusca > Cephalopoda > Octopoda > Octopodidae > Octopus > Octopus sinensis. Next base: position 21,629,975 of record NC_043012.1, read on the forward strand.
ATATATATTTCTTTACTACCCACAAGGGGCTAAACACAGACGGACAAATAAGGACAGACAAACGGATTAAGTCGATTACAACGACTCCAGTGAACTGGTACTTAATTTATCGACCCCGAAAGGATGAAAGGCAAAGTCGACCTCGGCGGAATTTGAACTCAGAACGTAACGGCAGACGAAATACGGCTACGCATTTCGCCCGGCGTGCTAACGGTTCTGCCAGCTCGCCACATATTTAATATATATATTTAGTTTGTGTTCCACGGTTACAAACTGCGTGCAACAAGCAACAGTCTTATCTAAAGTCCCGAAATAAAGTTTCACAGTGAAGTGCTTATCCAAACAAAACCGTGGTTGCGAGAGATTTAGTATTTCTGAGGTGTGAGTTTTTTCTTTTCCGTTTTCAACATTTGCAACAATATTTTCAAGGTCATAAATAGATAAAACAATAAAATAAAGTTTGAGTGAAATATACAAAATGTTCATAAAATACATATCTCTGTTAGAAAGCCAAATTCCTGGCAAACTCACCAAAAATGTTACTTCATTCTTTAAAAAAAAAAAAAAAGAAAATCCAAGATGACTTTAAACATCACTCACAAGGTTTGGGTTTCCATCGAAATAAAGACCTTTTATGCCTATGTTTTTTGGCATCCTCCCATGATTCTCTGCTTCGAGTGAATTGCATTATCTCCTGCCTCCTGCGTTAATAGGAATCCTCATACGCCCAGGGAAACATTAGCGGTTTTAACAGCAAGTCTGAACACGAATCATGTGCTCAGATAGGACATGATAACGAGGCTATGATGCTGTTTTTGATAAGATCTCAACTTGACAGTTTGTTAAGGAATTGTAATCAACGGAGGCATGCCCGTGTATTAACCGTGTTGAGAAAGCACTCGGTTGGTTGCCTGAATCAGCATTCTGCCGTTTACTAACGTTTGTATTTTACGGGTAGCAATGAAATACAAATAAAAGTAGCATTGAAACTAAGCACTGATATTTGAGCCTCGAGTAAATGTCGATCCGGAAAGACCGTTGGATGCTGACGATAACATAGAGACTCACTGTCACTTAAACGCCAGAAGGTTTTCTGTGACACTGACACTTGAAGGTCAACCGGATAGCGAAACGGGTATTTACTTCAACTAATATAACGTGTTTTGTACCCTGATAGCAAAATAAAGGACCGGATGGTATGACTTTGTGTCCTTGGAGTATGGGACATTGTTCATTCTGAAATGTCACTAAGGTGGCGAGCTGGCAGAAACGTTAACATGCCGGGCGAAATGCGTAGCCGTTACGTTCTGAGTTCAAATTCTGCCGAGGTCGACTTTGCCTTTCATCCTTTAGCGGTCGATAAATTAAGGACCAGTTACGCACTGAGGTCGATATAATCGACTTAATCCCTTTGTATGTACTTGTTTGTCCTCTCTGTGTTTAGCCCCTTGTGGGTAGTAAAGAAATATGTACTGCGTCTGTCTTTACGTTCTGAGTTCAAATTCCGCCGAGGTCGACTTTGCCTTTCATCCTTTCGGGGTCGATAAATTAAGTACCAGTTATGCACTGGAGTCGATGTAATCGACTTAATCCGTTTGTCTGTCCTTGTTTGTCCCCTCTGTGTTTAGCCCCTTGTGTGTAGTAAAGAAATAGGTACTTCGTCTGTCTTTACGTTCTGAGTTCAAATTCCGCCGAGGTCGACTTTGCCTTTCATCCTTTTACGGTCGATAAATCAAGTAGCAGTTGTGTACTGGGGTCGATATAATCGACTGGCCCCTTCCCCGCCAAATTTCAGGCCTTGTGCCTATAATAGAAAGAATTATTATTATTATTATTATTATTATTATTATTATTATTATTATTATTATTATTATTATTATTATTATTATTTTACAAGTTACTCGAATCTACGGCTCTCTTTAAGTCGAATTAGATCGTTGACGATGGAAGTGAATGGGTCCATCAATATTGAACTCTTGTCTCACCTAAGATGGTGGAGCATTTGACAGACTGAACTAATTCTAAGTGAAAATTCCAAGAATAATGGAAACTAAAATGAAGACGAAAGGTTTTTAATTCCTGGTTACGAATCTAGTTTGTGTCTCTCTTACATGTCAATGATGAAAATAACGTATATTGCTATCGTTGTTATTTTACTCAAGGTTAACCCCCCCCCCCTGGCTGAGCCTTGACAACAAAGTCCTTTTCTGTACATGGGATTACATTGTGCAAAATGTCCTTCGTGTTTCTTTCAAATACTTTAGTGGGTTTTTTTTTAATGATGATTTGGATGTTATTTCTAGCAAGTTGAGTGGCCACGGAGAAGCCGCTTCGTTGGTGTGACAGCAAATAAGTGTTACAGTATGAGACAGTTCTCTGATGTTTGCCGTGAAAACATTCTAGAATGAACAGGGCAGCGCTAAATAAGCTTCAACTACTGATTTCCAATCCTTCGAATGATAGAGTTTGGAAAGGAACAGATTCCACCTGATTTACTTGCTCCCGATACTCAGCATAAAAGCAAATTTTTCAATGGCATCACACCGACAACCCAATGTGTTTAAAGGACACGCCATCACTATAGAGTAGATTTATTCTCTTTTTGATCTCACTTATCTGGTTAATACAATATTCCGGTGGCGTTTTATGGCATTATATAGAGAATCTGCAGTATATAAATGATAAAACAGTTGTTTAATGGCTATCGCCATAAAATATCATAGCCAAATCAGTCTTAAAACGCATCATATTCTTCTGGTAATTAGAGGATAAATTGAAAAAGCAGACGACAACTAAAATTATTCTAAAGTGCATATGGGAAACATAAAACGGGCAGTAATAACCACATACGTTTTAGTACCGCAGTACTTAACGTTTAATTTAAAGCTACAGCAAATCATGTTTTAAAAGTTCCAGTCAGACAAGCATAGAACAAACTACTGAAATTATAGTATCATTAAACCAAAACCTAATTTAGTCAAAGTCGCTTTTATATCTGTCTAGGTGTAGCAGTAAGCAGGAAAAAACTGTATGCCTGGATTCAGACACAAAATTCTCATGAAATATTTTCATTTTGAATGCCTTTTGATGAAAAGGATAACCAATAAAAGAAAAATATGCTGAGATAAATTCTAATTATTTTTGTATTATTTTAGTTGAGTCATGTTTGTTATTTTCCAATAAGTATACACAGGCACCGTTATTTATTTATTTATTTATTTATTTATTTATTCCCTTCTGTCATTATTTTTAGTTACTACTGTCTTTAGAGACTTCCATCACACTTCTATACCCTAGGTGGCGAGCTGGCAGAAACGTTAGCACGCCGGGCGAAATGCGTAGCCGTATTTCGTCTGCCGTTACGTTTTGGGTTCAAATTCCGCCGAGGTCGACTTTGCCTTTCATCCTTTCGGGGTCGATAAATTAAGTACCAGTTACGCACTGGGGTTGATGTAATCGACTTAATCCGTTTGTCTGTCCTTGTTTGTCCCCTCTACGTTTGGCCCCTTTCCTCTGGACCTCTAACCAAAAATATACAAGCTGTAAAGCTGAGATTATAATTAGCATTTCGAAGCAATGTGCTGACAGATTCGTTGAGGTGTCAGCTTATGATGCGTTGAATTATCGTATTTACTCGTGTATAAGTCGCACTCCTGTTCAAGCCGTATCCCTAATTTAGGGTTTCATCTTGGTACCAGAAATTTTTTTTTCCTTTCATACTTTTAATTTTGCCCTGTGCTTCACCCTAGCTTTTTCAGCTAAGATCTCTCTCTATATAAACGGCAGTTTGTCTGTCTGCGTGTCTGTGTGTCTGTTAGGTTGTACCCTCACTCTGACCACGGCTTTCAACCGATTCTGATGAAACTTGACACACACATAGCCCAATGTCATAATTCAAAACTAACGCAGCGAAAATTTTGAAAAGTTCCCCCAGTTCTGAAAAAAATCGATAAATTCGACATGGGGTCGAGAATCAGAAACACAAACCACAGACTGTCATGGGGACGCAACTCGACCTTTTTAACTCTCAAAAAAAATTTACCATAATTTCTTTTTCCATTTTTTTGCTATTTTTTGGCTATAACTCTCTAAAAATGCTTTATAGTTATTTCCCTTACAAACCCGAGCAACACCGGTCGATACTGCTAGTTACGTATAAATTAATGCAAATAAATACTTCTATCCCTCCTCAAATTCAAATCCTACGAAAGTCGATTTTGCCTTTCATCCGTCCGAGGTCGAGAAATCAAGTACAGTAACGTACTTAATTCGATTGAATAGAGTCACAGTTCTTTCACCATTCTGTTGCCTTATTTCTGCTGAAGTAAACCGCGTTTGTTTCGTTTAGTTTAGAAAATAAAGAATTTAGGGAAATAACTCTGTGTGTGTGTGTGTGTGTAGTGATAGATAGATAGATAGATAGATAGACAGACAGACAGACAGACAGACAGACAGACAGACAGACAGACAGACTACTATTATTTCCTTTTTTTTTTTGTAATTTGATGCTAAGTTTATTTCGGTTGCATCTGCTGTTTTGTGGTTGTCCCTTCTATTTCTGGATCGTAATTGGGTTGTGTTTTCTTTCCTCATGTTGACTTTGGGGGAAATGTTTCTAGAGACATCTATAATTATTTCCTCGTATGTATGTGCTGCAGTGTCAAGCTTGGTGTTATGGTGTTTAATGACTTCTAAACACTTTGATTTCTTTTGCAATAAACTCTTCAGGAAGTAAAACTTTTAGAAATATTTGTGGTTTCGTCACAAACAGAAATTCTTGAAATTTGGAATTTGTTTACTTTTTTTTTCTGATGGAAAGAAGAATTCATGGTTAGAGTTTTGGTGGAATGTGTATATCTTGAGTGTGGAGGTGCAATGGCCCAGTGGTTAGGGCAGCGGACTCGCGGTCATAGGATCGCGGTTTCGATTCCCAGACCGGGCGTTGTATGTGTTTATTGAGCGAAAACACCTAAAAGGTCCACGAGGCTCCGGCAGGGGATGGTGGTGATCCCTGCTGTACTCTTTCACCACATCTTTCTCTCACTCTTACTTCCTGTTTCTGTTCTACCTGTATTTCAAAGGGCCAGCCTTGTCACTCTCTGTGTCACGCTGAATATCCCTGAGAACTACGTTAAGGGTACACGTGTCTGTGGAGTGCTCAGCCACTTACACGTTAATTTCACGAGCAGGCTGTTCCGTTGATTCGGATCAACCGGAACCCTCATCGTCGTAACCGACGGAGTGCTTCCATATCTTGAGTTCTGCCTCATGTTTAAAGTATTTAGTGATTAATTAGGACACTGTATAACCCGATTTTAGTCCTTTGATAGCAACTGTTATTTCCTATTTGCTTATCGCTAGAAAGTATGAAAAATGGCTAATATTTCCTTCAATTTTAGCTTTTGTTACATTCATCCAGACCTCTAAAAATTCCCCTCAGTACGTGGCTATGACGCTCTTCCACTACTCCTGCTCATGATCAGAGATGTACAAATTGTCAACCACTAAGAGTCATGCTCAAGTGGTTAAGGTCAAGTAACTGACAAGCAAAATCTGTGGTATTGAATAGAATATTTGCTATAACGATATTTCTGCTTCAGCAACTCAGTGCTGAAGCTGTCTGAAATGTAATGGAAAATAGGTCAGTTTCAAAACATTGATGTCCAGGTTAATAAAAGCAAAGTTTGAAGGGAATAGGAGTGATTTCCTTTGATTTCTAGATAGAAGCAAACAAGAAATAGCGCTTACTGACCAAGGACAAAACAAATATATAAATAAGTAAGTAGAAATTTTGTTACACAGTGTAATTGGTCGTGGTTTCATCGTCGTTGTAATATGTGAGTGAAGGTCAAGAAGACGAGCTAGCAGAATCGCAACCGCGTCGGTCAAAAACCGGCATTTCGTCCGGCTTTACGTTCTGAGTTCAAATTCTGCTGTGGTCGACTTTACCTTTTACCCTTTCGGTGCCGACAAAATAATTACCAGTGAAGGACTGAGGTCGATGATATCGACTAACACCATCCCAGCAAAACTGCTTTAAGTAGAAACAGTTATTATTGTTGAGCTTGTCTAGCAGGATCGTTGGTGCGCCGAACAAAATGCTAAGCAGCATTTCTCTCTGTTTTAGATTCTGAGTCCAAATTCCGCAGAGGTCGATTTTTGCCTTTCATCCTTTCGGGGGTTGACAAAATAAGTACCAGGTGAGCACTGGGGGACAATGTACACGACTAGCACCCTCCTCCCAAAATTTCAGGCCTTGTGCCAAAGGCAGAAGGAAAGAAAAAAGAGTATCGTTATTTGAGCGGAACCTTAAGTTTCCTGCCTTGCGCGCTCGTGTTTCTGTGTGAGAATCGGAACGACGTCTGTAGAAAATACGAAACCAATTTTCAAGGAAGTGAATAATCGGAATGCTACTCTGTTCGAAGGATGTATGGATGATCGAATGACTGGATATGAAAGGAGAACATTTTTGCTATGTATGTTATGCATTCCCCAACCTGTTACATTTTACAACTAACTACCCTTATATCTCTCGTTTACCAACACCCGTATCTCACATTTTCTAATTTCTTCTTCTTCTTCTTCTTCTTCTTCTTCTTCTTCTTCTTCTTTCTTCTTCTTTTTCTCTTCTTCTCTTCTTCTTCTTCCTCCTCCTCTTCTTCTTCTCTTCTTCTTCTTCTTTTCTTCTTTCTTCTTCTTTTCTTCTTCTTCTTCTTTCTTCTTCTTCTTCCTTCTTCTTCTCTTCTTCTCTTCTTCTTCTCTTCTTCTTCTTCCTCCTCCTCTTCTTCTTCTTCTTCTTCTTCTTCTCTTCTTCTTCTTCTTCGTCCTCTTCTTCTTCTTCTTCGTCTCTTCTTCTTCTTTCTTCTTCTTCTTCTCTTCTTCTCTTCTTCTTCTTCTTCTTCTTCTTCTTTCATTCCATTCTCACTCTCCTTTTTCTTTCCAGTCTCACTCTCCCCTCCTTCCTTTTTGTCATCACTTTTTCTTATGTCGAGCTTCATTTTATAGAAGCATTACAAACTTTTCTACTCCCTTTCACTCTCCCTGTCTTGAAGATATACTCTCTTTTTACTAACTTATAAAAGAAATACACAGAGAAAAATCCCAGCAATGGTTGAGAAGCTCAGGACTCAAAGCAGAGACTGAAGGATTCTTAGTCGCAGCCCAAGACCAAAACCTCCCCACCAGAAAGTACCAAAAGCATATAATGAAAAGAAACATAACAAGTAACTGCAGGATATGTGGAGATGGACAAGAAACAATAAATCATATTATCTCTGGCTGCCCAGTCCTGGCTAAGAAGGAACATATTCACAGACACGACTGAGTTGGGACCTACATACACTGGAAGTTATGCCAACACTATGGAATAAAAACAGAAAAAAGATGGTATAAGCACACGCCAGAAAAGGTCACAGAAAACGAGAAAGTAACCATACTACGGGATATGCCAATACACACAGATAGAGAAATTAAGGCCAACAGGCCAGATATAGTTGTCAGAGATCATGAGGAAAAAATGCTTTCTAATTGATGTATCAATACCAGCAGATGACAACGTGTCTCTAAAAGAAATGGAGAAACTTTCAAAATACAAAGACCGGGAAATGGAGGTAACTCGGATGTGGAATCTAAAAACAGAAACAATTCCTAGATAGATAGACAGACAGATAGATAGGTAGATAGAACGATAGATAGACAGACAGACAGACAGACTGATAGATAGATAGATAGATAGATAGATAGATAGATAGATAGATAGATAGATAGATAGATAGATAGATAATGTTTTTATGAAGGTGAAGCAGTCTTTGAGTTTGGTGTCTAAGTTACTTGCAGATAACGCTTGCGCGAAAAGTTAAGGAGAAACGAAGAATGCTTTCCTTCTGCATAGCAGTGAGTGTTGTTAGAAAGAAGAATATCATAGGTTGGTTCGTCAATGTTCAGAGGGAAGCGTATGAAGATGTTACGGAACCTTGCTTGCTCCATAGTTAATATAGTGGAGTTCCCAGAGAGCTCCAAAACAACAGGCTAACGAGGAGGGATCCGACTGGAAAATACCAATCCAAAAGACGAAACACGGTCCAAGCCCATCGGTCGACAGCTTAACTAAAACATCCATGTGCCAGACAATCTGGAACATTAATTTCTAGATTTTTGCTGTTATCAAATGCAAATTCTCGAGTTTGTGAGACCATTGGTGAGAGATGGAAAGCAAACTCAACTTGCAAGCATACACACACACACACACAACACACACACACACACACACACACACACACACATGCACACACACAGACATACCTCAGTTTGCCTCAGGAACTGGTTCAAGACATGCGAAAAAAGATAGATAAAAAACCCCACTGAAATACATAAAAAGAAAAAATACACACACACATACACACACACACACACACACACACACACACACATACACAGACGTCGGAGAGAAAGAGATAATAATAGCGAAATGTTTGCAGAGGATAGTGTTAAACTCGTCGGTGCATTATTTGAGGTTAATGAAACATAAATTGTCTGAACTGTCTGATCTTCTGACCTTCTTTGTCTGAAGCGGTCAGAATTGTGTTGTGTATTTGTGTTAATGGCGGTAAGACTACAGAACGGTCAACGAACCTTTTAGAAAAGTGTTATCAAATGTATACAACGTGGCATTGGCTGCAAAAAGGGACAACAAACGTAGAAGTTTTCATTACAGTACATCTAAATATAGAAAGATTTTGGTTGAGGTGTGGTGAATTAATGTAAATTCCATTGAGTTAACCAAGATTATTTTGGCAAGGAACCAGAAGAACCAGCTGCAGTTTGTGAGATGAAAAAGCCGGAAAGTTATGGGGCTCATAAAGGATTAATCGTCTTTTCGGACAATAGTCTTACAGAAATGACCGTAAGAGGTGTAAATTATTTTCTCGGCCGTAAGAAATTACCGTAAGAGGTGTAAGTTATTTTCAAGGCGGCGAGCTGGCAGAAACGTTAGCACGTCGGGCGAAATGCGTAGCCGTATTTCGTCTGCTGTTACATTCTGAGTTCAAATTCCGCCGAGGTCGACTTTGCCTTTCATCCTTTCGGGGTCGATAAATTAAGTACCAGTTACGCACTGGGGTCGATATCTGTCCTTGTTTGTCCCCTCTGTGTTTAGCCCCTTGTTGGTAGTAAAGAAATAATTATTTTCTCGGTCGTGGTCAGTAGGATTTACTTGGTGATATATGGCCGTATTGTGGTAGCACCACTACGTCTAAACCACTTGGTGGTTTGGGGGTTGTGGCTTTTGATTGTACGAGAGGATGGCTTTGGTTATCTGCTTCCTTGTTTCAGATGGGTCAAGGGGGAAGTATATTTTATTGCCAGTGAGAGTTGGCGTAAAACTGGCGGAGTTCCCTGCGGATAGTGAACCGTAAGGTTCGGGAGAAGTTGACCAATGTGTGGCTATGTAGGGGGTAGTATTCGTATAGCAGAGATCATACAGACGATCTGATAGATGCAGAAATGATGATAATCTGTTAAAGGCTAGGATTAGCGGGATCAGAAAGTGATTAGGAGTGCTTAGGTTATCTGAATGTAAGAGAAACGAATTGATTGTAATAACGTCATATGTATATCATACTTAATGCAAATACATCGTGAAAAGACAAATTTATGGCAGTATTTGTCCAGGGTGATATCCCTTATGGATGTACTGTGTTTAAAAACGTAAAAGACATATCAGAAGCAGACGAAAATCATCTAAGAGTGGCGCTGTGAATGCTAGATATACTTTTCTGCTTTCTGGGCTTTGTCAGTAGCATGCTTTCACTGCCAATCTCATACTAAGACAAAATCCGTCGCTACTGATATAAGGAGACAGTGACTGAAACATCACTGATTTTGCGATTAGCCGCCCAGCTAATTAAATATCCATCATACGCAACAGAAGTAGCATTAGATTAAATTAGCTATTTGCGCATCATACTTAATGCAGATACATTGTGAAAAGGCTAATACAGCATCTGTTTCATATAATGCATAAGAATATTATTGCAGAGAGTTCAAGATGGCGTCTGTGCTAGAAAAATCAGTGAAGGAAGAATACAACAGCCAAAAAAAGATTTGCCAGCATTGAAGTCTCTGAGGTTAATGACACCAGAGAGGAATAATATGAGATAAAGTGTCCTCGATGCAATAGCGAAATAGTAGTAGCATTTCAGAAAGTTCAAGATGGCAAAAATTTGGCGTCTGGGCCATTAGAATCAGTGAGGGAGGAATGAGACAGCCAAAATAATTTTTAGAGGTCAATGACATCTGAGAGGAATGATACGAGATAATATATCGTTGATGCAATACTCGAGATAGTAGCTCACATTTTAGTGTTTGGTGAAGTTCCGGGAGCGTTAGACACACCAGACAGATGAATTTAGAGAATTGAGGAAAACGGTGTCTGTGTCTGAATAACTGTAAAGCTTTTGTTAGAAGGATGTGTGTTATAAAGATATTTTGTGATTTCTTGTAATAGTGTTTGCGTTAATTGAATTAAGTTTGTTATTTCCAAATATATTGGGGGATGCTAAGAATTTTATTCCTGCAAATCCTTTAGTTACTCCTATTCATATTAAACCTGAGTGATACTGTTTGTTTGCTTATGCTATTTTACGTTCAATTCCTAAAAAGTTAGGAGGTGTGGTTAATTTAGGAATATCTATTATTGTGTTGTTTGTTTATCTTCTCAGGGTACCTCTCAGAGTAAAACTGTAGCCCAGTGTAACCAAGACAACGGAAATAGGCGAGAGATAGAAGTTTAGAAATTTGTCTCTCAGAAGGGAAGAAGATGAGTGATTTGCGAGTCGTTTATTACTTAAAGACACTGCTCTTTGAAAAGCGAAACTATATTGAAAATCATGGCCTAAGCAAACGAAAACCGCTCAGGAGTGTCGGGGAGAATTTTAGATGCTGAATAAAAATCCGTTATATACAACAGAAGCAATACTAAATTAAAATAGTCATCTGTATATCATATCTAATGCAGACACATCACGAAAAGGCTGATACTGCTTCTGTTGCATGTAGGGGATAGTAATACTATTGCAGAGAGTTCAAGATGGTAAAAGGTTTGGCGTTTGCGCCAGCAGAATCAACGAGGGCGGAATACGACAGCCAAAAAGATTTGTGAGTATTGAAGTTACTGAGGTTAACGACATCAGCGATGAATAATATGAAATAATATAACCTTGATGAAATACTTGAGACAGTTGAACAATTTTAAGTGTTTGGTGGAGTGGTG
>NC_043012.1:21646243-21647399 GCF_006345805.1 Octopus sinensis
TAGTCAACGTAATGTAAAAAGTGAATGCTTATGAACTAATCCCAAATTGTTATTATATGGATCCTGGCAACTTCGGCTTTAAAGGAAATTAATGGATTAACGGAATAGTTTACCAAGCAAAAGACAAAAATGATAACAGGTGAATGTACAAATTGTATCCTAGATTAACAGAAAGTAACTTTAAAACAAAAACCGATTCGCATAAGAAGGCTCTCAAATATCTGGGAAAAGGCCTTCCATGTATCTGTCTGAGTATATTTACTTACTACTTGTGGCGACATTCACCCTGGGCGGGTTGAGTCGGCTTCTTCTACCATGGAAGAAGTTTCGTGGGAATATGTGGATTTCACAAGCGGTCCCCAACAATTCCGCACGTAGAGACATCCTGTTTGCCGCAGATTGTCCGCAGACGACCGAGGAGTATATTTGGTCCATGAAGAAATGAGAGGCAGTTCTTTTTAAGAAGCATTGGTCAAGTTATAACACGTGAGTACAGGTTTCCGGTAAATGTAGCTGTGAGGAAGCCATATTGGTGCTCACTGCAAAGGGACAGGGGTGAATGTGTCGGAGAAAGCGGGCATTAACGACGGTCTTCATCTTTTTGTGATGTACAAAGTGAGAAGAAGTGGACGGCAGAGTTGCTGGAATCAGACTGGTTACCCTTCTTGGGAATGGAATATTTTGTATTATATGCAAGATGAAGTTTGAGAAATACTAAGAAAGAGGCGAGAGTGGAAGGACGTGATAAATTGTGCGAACGATAGATAGATGTATACACAGATTGCGACTTAAGGAAGAGATGTAACGGACAGACAGACAGATAGATAGACAGACAGACAGACAGACAGACAGATAGTCAGACAGACAGACAGATAGATAGATAGATAGATAGATAGACAGACGGAGAGAGAGAGAGAGAGAGACAGACAGACAGATAGAGTGAGAGAGAAGGCAGACAGATAGACAGACAGACAGATAGACATAGATAGATAGATAGATAGATAGATAGATAGATAGATATATATTATATATAGATAGATAGATAGATAGATAGATAGATAGATAGATAGGGAGATAGACAGACAGTCAGATAGAGTGAGAGAGAAGATAGACAGATAGATAAACAGACAGACAGATAAATAGATAGATAGATAGT
>NC_043012.1:21647499-21662499 GCF_006345805.1 Octopus sinensis
TCTCTTCTTCTCGAGAAAGACAGAGGGTGGAAGAGAGAGATGTTTATTTACCTTTACGCAGTAAATTACTGTAAGGAAGATATGCAACTAGCAGGGTAATTAGCAAGTCGCAATTAAGCCAGTCAGAGGAGCCGACTATCATCCACTGCCACCACCACCACCACCACCACTACCATCATCATCATCATCACCACCATCCACACCACTACCACTACTACCACCACCATCAGCATCATCAACATCAGCAGCAGCACCAGCATAGCTACCATCACCGTAATCATCATCATTGTCCACCAGCACTATTACCACCACCACCACCACCACCATCATCATCATCATCATCATTACCAACAACACCCACACCACTATCTTCACTACCAACACCGCCACTACCACCCTCTTCATCATCGTTATCATTATCATCATCATCACAGTCATCATCATCATCATCACCATCATCATCATCATCATCATCATCACCATCATCATCATCACCATCATCATCATCATCATCATCATCATCACCACCATCATGATCATGATCATCATCATCATCATCATCATCAACGATACCATCACTACAATTACAGCAACGACGATCAGCCAAGAAGGAAGTTACAACGTGGCCGCTCGACCTACTAGAAATCACAGCTAAACGTGTCTCGAATCATGCACAACCCGTCTCAGAGAAAAATGTGCAATATTTCTGCAGAAAATGAGATGGTCATGGATGGGACGCCTTTGATCATAATTCTGCTTAGTCAGCGTTGAATCGGTCTAAAAACATAAATAATAACAACAACAAAAAACACGAGAGTCTCTTGATTAGTTGTTCTCAATAATCTTTTCCTTAAGGATCCTTTTGACCCCTATTTTATTCGTCTTTAAACTTGTTTCAGTCGTTACACAGCGGCCATGCTGGTGCAACGCCTTGAAGAATTGTTAGTCGAAAGACTCGACTCCAATATATATATATATATATATCTTTCCTTCTCCTATGTTTCCGACGAAGAGCTCCGCTCGAAACGTTAAACCCTCCTTCTTTCCTTCTTTCCTGAGCGTCCAATAATACAATATTTGTTCCACGTCCTCGCGTTGTTGTGTTTTTTTGTGTTTTCTTGTTTGGATTAATTATATATTTTAAAGCCTGATATTCATTCTATCGGTATCTTTTGCCGAACCGCTAATTTACAGGGACGTAAACAGAACAACACCGAATGCAAATCGGTAGTGGAGGACAAACACAGCCATAAACACACACAAACACACACACCCACACACACATACACAGGGTGCGATGGCTAAATTGTAGCCATTTTATATTTTTTTATTTCGAGTATGCGTATTGTTTCTTTTTTGATTTTGTCGACTTCACAGTATAGTAGGGTCAGTTGGGCACCGTTTGTGAGAAAAACAGCACCATGACGCAATTCACTCTGCCAGAAATTTGGAAACGACATGCTGTACTACTTGGCATTTGCGCCGGAAGCTCCAATGCGAACAGATGGTGAACACAGAGAACAATTGTTGGCCTGCCGTTCTCCCAATACAAGTACCGAGAGTGATAAAAATCAAACATCCAATCAATATCAAGATGTTTGGAGTGATCACTAGTGATGGTGACGTTATGCTCCATTCATCTTCCCACACGGCTTCAAATTCGACATGGAGGCCTACATCAAGTGCCCGGAGGAGATAGTGCTCTCCTCCCCTGGATCAAGTTAATATCTGCTGGAAGATTCTCTGTTTGTTAACAAGACTCTGCACCATGCCACACATACAGAACCCAGCCATGCTGTCAGACAATTTCTGCGACCACTCCACCCCTAAAATCTGACCACCTAACTCCCCAGACTGCAAACCCCTTGATTATTATGTGTGACACGCAGTTGAACGAGGGACCAACAAAATTCCTTGTAACACCAAAGATGAACTGAAGGCAAAGATTATCGCAGAATTCACCAACTTAAACAAGGAGACTGTTCAGAAGAATTGCATGAGATTCCGAAGTCGTCTGGATTCCGTGGTTAAAGCCAATGGCGATTTTACTGTATAAATTTACTCGTTAGTATTTCAAGATATTTTTATGTAATTTTGGCAAATATATGTTAAAATGAGATGTCAGTGTTATTTCCATTTTTGCGTAATTTAGATGACTATATATTCACCGCACATTGTGTGTGTATGTATGTGTGTGCGTGTATGTGGTATGTGTGTGTGTGTTTGTGTGTTGTGTGTGTGTGTGTGTGTGTGTGTGTGTGTGTGTGTGCGTGCGCGCGCGTGTATGCATGTATGTAGAAGATAGAAAAGTAACACACGTGTTGATATGTATAAGGAAAATAAGACAAGGCAGAAAATGTTAAAATAATTTTATCATGAAGTACATTTTTGGTACCGGTTTCCGACTTTTTAGACTTTTTCAACTAAGAGTAAAATAAGATAAGGAATTAAATTGGAGAAAAGAATTAAGTGAACTGTTTTGTAGTTACTTCCATAGTGGAATAGAGGTTGACTACATCGAAGGATACTACTAGGGTGTTTTTATTTATTGTTTCAGTGAGGTGATTGAGCATATTTAGGTCGTCCCTTATGTAGCTTTTGACATGCTTGAGGAATGGTTTTTAAGAGAGTGTCTAAAAAGTTACCGAGGCCATGAGTTTCGCATGTGGGACCTGCTATTTATAAGTCTTAATTTGAGGTCATTAGGAGTAGGGACCTTGACTATTATGTCTGTGGCTCCCCTGCATGCGTTACATAAACTTAGATAAACTTAGATGTGTTTCGACCAATGATTGGTCCAGGCCATGTCTAACTTAATAGCACCGCTGATAGGATTATTTGAATACTGTTTAAGTCAAGTTTTGCTTATGGTCCATTCAAGTAGTGAGTTTTTGTTGGGTGAGTTGTATCCAATTATGGGTGGCTTATCTGGTATTCTTTGAAGGAATCTATCCAGACTCCGTTTAAAGTTGATGGGATCCTGTTCCTCTTTGATCTCTTTCGGGACAATGTTAAATAGGGCAGGGCCTGTGTGAGGAAAAGAAATTATGTTGTAGTGTATTGTATGCTGTGATCTTGAATTGGGCAGGGGACGTATGCCCGTGGTCCTAGTCTTGATGGAACCTTGAAGCTCATGTTCAGTCTTTGGGCAAAGTTGGCGGTATATTCTCTACATCGTACAAATGATGTACCGCTCACAGCGATGCTGGAGAGAGTAGAGTTTCAAGGCTTTAAGGCGATCCCAATAATCGAGAGCAGCCATGCCTTCAATTCGTTTAGTGAGTGCTCTCTGGGGTGATTCAATCCTCGAGATGTTTTGTCTACTTTTCTACTTTTGAATATCTTAGTAGAAGACACTTGCCCAAGGTGCCACGCAGTGCGACTGAACCCAGAACCTTGTGGTTGGGAAGCAAGCTTCTTACCACACAGCAAAGTATAAAAAAAAAGAATCGTTTAAATATTTTGTATATTGTAGAAATATATTTAATTTCTTGCTCTTAAACTTTAACAACAAAATCTTATATTCACCCCCACCAAGGGTCATATAAACCCCGATAACTTAAACTTGCTAGAAATACCAACCAAACCTCCCTCAAGCCATAGTTTATCGTCTTCAAAAAACATGGTATGTCTTAATGTAAACCGAACGCTTTTGTTTGTAGATCTACAAGGTCAGGACTGGCTGGAAAGTTAAACAATCCCACCAACAGCAACTGCAGCAGCAATATGTAAATATACTCCAGGATATCGATTTTTTTATTTAATTTTGCGATCAATGAAGTAGCAAATAACGATATCGATTTTAAAGAGTCCAACCTTCTTGTCTCAACAAGATCGTAAAAAGTATGAAGATGTGAACATCTTCTAATGCTTTATTGTTAAGCCCCGAATCAGTCGAGTGGATCAAATCTATGATTGAAGACATTCCAATTGTGACCATCCCATATTTTTTTCCAAACACACTGTAATTTAGACAAAATTTGTTTTTTTTTTTACTTTTTTTGAGACAACAAAAAGTGGTTCGACAATGTCGGAACACCGGTGTCCCATGATTCCTTGCACTGCTGAATAGAACGTGTTAGCTAATCGTCGTAAAGGAGAAACAGTTCTCTTGTGAGGAAACTCAACAACAGCGACTGGCATATTTGCGTTCAAATGAGCCGGAACGTACTAAGAATAAATATGCATGTCGTTTTTTAATTTTCACTGTAAGAAATCCGTCGTAAGTGTGTGTGTATGTGTGAGTGTGTGTGTCTGTCTGTCTGTCTATCTGTCTGTGCGTGCGCGCGCGTGTTTGTTCCCCACCACCACCACCATCACCGCTTGACAACCGGTGTTATTGGTATGTTTATGTCCCCGCAACTTAGAGGTTAGGCAAAAGTGACCAACAGAATAAGTACTCGGCTTTAAAAAAATCAGCTCTGGGGTGGATTTGTTCAACTCAAAAACCTTCAAGGCGGTGCCCCAGCATGGCCGCAGTTAAATAACTGAAACAAGTAAAAAGATATATATATATTTCTCTGTGTGTGTGTGTGTGTGTGTGTGTGTGTGTGTATTATCAGTGATCGGCAGAAATTACAGTGACTCGAGGGCCGACGGTTTCGTGCCATCGCATGAAATTCACAACACTGGAGTCACTCTGCTACTTCTGTCGATTATTAATAAAAATAAACGTATATCTACTCATATTTTGAGTTTATTTTTCTTGTTTGCACACCAAATGTGTGTGTGTGTGTGTACATACATATATGGTATATATACATTTCTGTGAATATATTACATAATTCGATTCATCTCATTTTCATCACTTCATCTCTTACATTTCATTCAACTGTAAATAATCAAAATTTCAATCAAATATATAACAATAAGCTAACCTAGATATGACAACTGTTGCCTGACGACCGCGCTTGGTTAAGTGATTGTTGTGTTAAGAGCGTCGCTTCGCAACCATATGATTTCGGGTTCAATCTTATCAAGCTGTACTGAGCACAACTGCATTGTAACCATAGCCCCGAAATCGATCAATACCATGTGAATAGAGTTTGGTGGAAGGGAGCTACGCAAATACCCACTCAAAATACACACACACAAATGCACACACACTCACAAACGCACAAACAGAAACGCACACGCACAAATGCACACACGCCCAAACGCGCCCACACATATACAAGGTGGGCCAAAAATCCCATACAAAATAAGTTCAATAGGCTCCAGAATTGTCAAAGACATGTTTCAGCTTTTCTAAAATTCAATAAAATAAATAAAACAAGAGCACGCAGAGCGCGCAAACCTCCACCAAGGCAACACGAACGTCCTCTCAACGATTGGCCAGAGATGATTTTTAAAATGAGAATATCTGAAATAAACTCGACTGCTCTCACAAACGAGAATACTAAAAGTGAACCCGACCGCTCTCAAAAATTAAGTAAAAAACAGGAAAAATTATCCAGAATCCTTGTCCGGTACCGGATCGATCCCAAAATCTAATCAGTTCATGTCAGTCATGAGGCCAAACATCCCTGAATGCTTCATCTGAATCCATTCAGCAGTTCTTAAGATATCCTGTCCACGGACAAACAAACAAACAAACGAACAAACAAATACGACTGAACACAATACCTCCACATTCGCTAAGGCGGAGTTAATAAAGAGGATTACACATGTACATGTACATGATGAACAAAGTGGATTCAGTTGACAGCCGGATCCGTCCTACAAACGACAGCAGGTGTTCGACATAATCCACAAGTTAGCAATGCTCAGGTACGTGCAGAAGTTTCGTCGCTCTGCGTGCACCTCGGGCAAGCCTGGCTGACGGCACTTCCATACCTGTAGAGTTTATCCTGAACCATCAAGGATCCCCAGTAGCACTGCCGGGCCAGGGATTTCTAAAAGTTATCCATGGGTCCCAGCACTAAAGTGCTCCGGAACAGACCAGCCAAGTCATTCTCATCGACGCCCAGAGTCTCCCTTATATAGTCGTTGCACTTGCCTGCACTAACCCTCTAAAGAAAACCTGAGTGGAAATTCCACCGACCGCATTGCCCGACTGACGGAGGACTGTGAGCGCCTGACGACACAATAGGTGCCAGGCGCCCTGCCTCGGTCTCCACTTGATTCAGGACTGCAGCTCAGACAAAGAGACGAGCTATAGGAAATCGTGTCTGACGAACGGCGACCACGCCTGTTCACCGTCTAAGAAGCACTGGAGATTCGC
This sequence comes from Octopus sinensis, assembly GCF_006345805.1. Taxonomy (NCBI): domain Eukaryota; kingdom Metazoa; phylum Mollusca; class Cephalopoda; order Octopoda; family Octopodidae; genus Octopus; species Octopus sinensis. The sequence continues at coordinate 21,653,723 of NC_043012.1, forward strand.
AGCCTCAGTTCATGTCTGCGCAACAGCAGCATCCACTGTATGCCCAGCCCTCCATTCAGCGAGTGTTGACAGCAAATAGAGCGCCTAGCAAGCGGAATGCGCCCCTCCACAGAAAGCGGAAAAGTACGTGAACTAGGGCAAGGCACGACGGTCAGGTGATAATATATGACGAAGGCGATGTAGGCATTTGGCACCTCTGTCCGACCTTTCAGGATCAGTTTTTTTCTCAGGCTTTTTCTAGCCGAGACTGGTCACTCTGCTCGTCACCTCGTCCCAGTTCTTCTCCACTGGGAGATCTAGACCAAACCAAACGCCGAGCAATTTGACCGGTCTCTCCGGCTTGTGTCCCACAACGTTATTGGACATGGACTTGCCTCACCAGGTGCCGAGCTGCAGACCCACTGGCTTTTCTTGATTAATTTTTGCTCCTGTTGTCTTGAATTCTTTTAGAGCAGTACCGACCAGGTCTATGTGCCTTCTGGTCGACACTATGACGGTGACGTCGTCTGCGTATGCTAACACGGTTCTCCCACGTTCTAGTTCTCGCGGGTTGCCTTTCAACGCCTCCAATTTCCGTAATAATGGTGGTCTTCATTGTCGAGGTGGTGATGGTGGTGGTTTTCTTGTTTCTGTTTTGTGGTTGTTGTTGTTGTTATCGTTGTTACTATGACTGTTATAGTTTTATAGCCGATGGCCAAACGTCTTACGTTCTTTCATCGTTTTATTTTGCTGTTCACAGTTCAATATTCGCCAAGTGTTTATTTGTTTATGTAACTGTAGATTGCTGTCGTTATCTAATTCCGATTGAATAGACCCGTGATCAATACCGTTCTAACGTGACCGTCCTTGTATTTTTAAAGGTATTAAAACTATGTTTTATGTTATTTCCTTATTTAAGATGTTAATACGCGATTTAACAGAGGCTTGTTATTTCTAATGGTTCGAATAATCATAGAGAGGTTTCCTGTCAGTAATTAGACACGATGGAACTGTTCTAAATGGTTAATAAAGCGCTTGACCGTCTGGTTTCCTTTCGCCTCGATGTATCCAGAATCGATAGAATATCTAAATAAATACATTTACACCCGAGTTCAAATTCCGGTCAAGGTTGACTCAACCTTTTATCTCTCTGAACTCAATAAGCTGCAGTCTTTTTTTTTAATTAGTAAAGGGATTGATTAAGGTTGTCGACTCAAATATGATGCCTCGGCATAGCCGAAGTCCAATGAATGAAAGCAGCAAAATAAGTTAAAGAATAAAAGACACGATAACAAATGACATGTTAACTTCATTGTTGACGTCATGGAAGCGAAGCAGAAGAAAAAACAAAAATGCAATAATTGGTCTGTTGACCAAAGATTTAATGAATGTCTTTTGAGTTTGCTGTAGACAAAGAAACCAAAACCTTTCTTGGTTTCTCTGCTTTCTGGAATCATGGCAACAACTTTTGGCCCAATACAAGATTTTGCTGCCGGGGGAATAGCTGGTTGGTCAGGACTATGTGTAGGTCACCCTCTGGATACCTTAAAAGTGAAATTACAAGTAAGTGAAGTCGATATGTTGGGGAATTTGATTCCTAGTACAACTAAGAAAATGTCGGAAGCTTTCGTTATAATGAACAAAGAAGGAATGATAAATGGACATTTTCGTGGATTTCTCTCGCCCTTTGTGTCATATGGTTTATTAAATGCCGTTTACTTCGGGGTTTACGGAAACGTACTCACTTTTCTTGATGAGAAAGCAAACGCCACCAGCAGTTTAATGTCAAAGTTCAAGCCTAACTATTTCAATATATATCTTGCTGGCTGTGCTGGAGGGTTAGCTCAGACAATACCTGGTTGCCCTTTTGAATTAACTAAAGTTGTCTTACAGTCACAAGTCGGGAATGCACCGGGGCTTAAATATTACAAAGGACCCCTCGAAGCACTTTTTGATATTGTCAGAAAAAACGGCTTAATGGGATGTTATCGAGGTTTCCTTATTCATAACATACGCGATATTCCGTCATGTGGTGTCTATAGTTTATCGTACGAGTATTTCTGCTATAGATGGAAGAATCATTACCCAAAAGTATCTGGAGATGTTTTGAACTTCATATCGGGAGGTTTAACTGGAGTAATAAGTTGGTTAATGATATTGCCAATAGATGTGATCAAAAACCGTATTCAAGCAGACTGTCACAAGAAACTTTACAGAAATAGCTGGCATTGTACCAAAGCTACATATAGAGAAGGAGGCATTCCTCTATTCTTTAAAGGATGGGTTGCCGTATCGATCCGAGCATTTTTGGTCAACAGCATTACTCTGATGGTCTATTCATACATCAAAAATAATTACCGAAAAAAGCGACATTGACCGCCATATCATATATCCATTCTTCCAAGTAACAAATACCAGTAAATATATTTGCGAAGAAAATATTCTTCTCTCAAAGATATTTAATGTATATCATTTACAGTAACCGTTTTCAACATTCTATGAAACAATTGACAGTTCTCAGATTAAACCGCCAAAGCCCTTTAGGTGAGAAGAAAATCATTTAACAAATCTGTCCAAGCTTTGTATCAATAGTTCTTTGATGCATTCAGTCTATTTTATAATAAAAATATAACACCTTACCTCTTCCTCTTAATTTTCCCTGTCTTTTGTACACTGTGTAAGTTATGATCTATTAATAAATAACATACTATTTTATCGTTCTATCATTGCGTTCTTTCTTTTGCATGTATACATATGTGTGTGTGTATATATATATTATATATATATATATATATTATATATTATATATATATATATATATATATATATATATATATATATATATATATAAAGTTAATCCAAACATGAAAACATAAAGAGAAAACACAACAACGCGAGACGTGGAACAAATATAGTATTATGGACGCTCAGGAAGGAAGGGAAGAAGGAGGGTTTTACGTTTCGAGCGGAGCTCTTCATCAGAAACATAGGAAAAGGAAAGATCCAGAGAAGGGAAGACGGAAGGAAAAAAATCGCCAACGGTACACACGCAGTCACATTTATATATATATATGGAGATTTTAGGTAAAATTATACTAATGTGTCCTTCTAATTTAATTACATTCTATGTCTTTGTGCAGCTGAAGATTGCTCTACATTTTAAATTGATGTAATGAAATGATTGCATTGTTCAATTAAATGGAGTCGCATGAAACGATCGTACTGCATTACGTCTGGATATCTTTGTTGCTTATTTTGATATATATATTATATCTATATATATATATATATATATATATATATATATATATATATATATATATATTCCGGAAATGGATCTGACGAAAGTAGCATTAATTTTCTTAGGTCGGTCAATTTACTCAGTTGATCAATAGATCAATTTTGAGTAAACCTATCAGTAATGTACCCATGATGATTACTGAAAACAACGGTAAGCTGAATTTACTGCAATAAAGGAATTATATATAATGACCATCAACACGGTGAGGAGGGGAACAATGACACACACACACACACACACACACATGCTGAAAAGTTCCTGGCTTTAAGGGTTATCGTGAAAGGTCCGGTTGGATGTCTAACCTCCGAGTTCTTTAACAGGACTTAGAAAAACTGAAGGACAGTTGCAATAAGTGTGTGAATCTCAGAGGGGAATATGTTCAATAAAATCATAATTAATTAATCCTTCTGTATTTTATTTTACCCAAAGCCAGGAAGTTTTCAGCAACCCCGTCGTATGTATGTATATATATATATATATAATATATATATATATATATATATATACTCTTTTACTCTTTTCTTGTTTCAGTCATTTGACTGCGGCCATGCTGGAGCACCGCCTTTAGTCGAGCAAATCGACCCCGGGACTTATTCTTAGTAAGCCCAGTACTTATTCTCTCGGTCTCTTTTGCCGAACCGCTAAGTGACGGGGATGTAAACACACCAGCATCGGTTGTCAAGCAATGTTAGGGGGACAAACAAGACACACACAAACACATACACACCACACCACAGTATAATATATATACTATATACGACAGGCTTCTTTCAGTTTCCGTCTACCAATCCACTCACAAGGCATGGTCGGCCCGATATATATATTACAATATATATATGTGCGTGTGTGTTGAGTATATTATATAATGTGTGTGTGTTGTTTGTGTGTGTGTAAGTATGTGTATATATACATACATATATACATTATATATATATATATGGTGTGTTGGTGTGTGTGTGTGTGTGTAGATATATATATGCATGTGCGTGTATATGCATATATATATATATATACACACAAATGAATAAAAACAGGCAACAAATAAATGTCAGCTCATTACAGCTGTTTCTTACGCATTTTTTAATAGAAGAATGCTTTTCTCTGTGTGCGCAACCTGAATATCCTACTGGATATTTAATCGACCATAGGTAGTGACCACAGGTCTATCCAACCCTTCCTAGTGCATATTCTTTTCAGTACCTGATTCTATCAAGAATCCTTATTATTATTACCATATTAATTATTATTATTATTGTTATTATTTTATTATTATTATTCTACTATATATATAGTTACTCCAAACATGAACAAGAGAAAACAACAACGCGAGGACGCGGAACAAGTATAGTGTTATTGGACGCTCAGGAAAGGAAAGAAGAAGGAGGATTTAACGTTTCGAGCGGAGCTCTTCGTCAGAAACATAGAAAAAGGAAAGGTCCAAGGAAGGAAGATGAGAAAGAAAATCACCAATATATATATATATATATGATTATATGATATAATATATATATATATATATTATATATACATATATATATATATACATATATATATTCAAACACACACACATACACACACACACGTATGCATGCCCAGACATAAAGTATTTATGTTTATATAACCCAACGTGTCGTTTCTTCCTTTTGAGTTACCGGGTGCGTAACTTGAAGGACAATAACTGCTCTTTCAAGCAGATTGAATGACCAGGTTAAGGCGCCCTCATTGGCTGGATAGCGGTGCTGTTTTATTATAGCAGCGGGTTTACCAATGCCATAATAGCCAAATGCACTTACCAGCCTAATAATTAGGTTAATAACAGACTTTGCTTGATAAAAGACCAAGTAAACTAATGATGATTATTTGTTATAGTAAAAGTAAGGTTGTGACGTGGTGGACTAAATGTCTTTCAGTGTGTAGTATAATTGTTTAATCATTATGTTTCTGATTTTAATATCTTCCTAGAGAAGATCTGAAAATTTGGCTGCAATACCTGATTGCAGAGAGCTTGCGTTTTGAGATTTTGTTAAAGCAAACAAATATTTCCAGTTAATTATTTTATTACAAATTTATAACTCTGATTGAGTAGAAGTAAAAGCTATTTTAATTTAGACTAGTGCTAACACGCTATCTCAAAAATAGCGGTTTGGCTATGACCTGGGATTTCTATATAATGATTATTTTTTTTATTTTTTGAGAAGGAGCAAGGGGTAAATGACGAAATACATCAAAGATTCGAGAATTACAAACGTAGAGGATTCCACAATACCTACAAACATTTTCTACTTGGTTTTGTTCCATATCAGCCGTTATTAAATAACACCATAATCAAAGCCTTGCGTCCACTCCTGCTTGTGAGTTTACCATCCCTAATGTAGCGTTCATTATCTTAATGTGTGTGTGTGTGTGTGTGTGCGCGCGCACCTTTGAATATTTGTATACATGTAAGCATATATACGCGCATATGTCACTCTTGCGTCTCGTTTAGATCTAAAGTATACTGAGTTTTTAGCCTACTTCATCTACAAAAGAATTTTACCCAAGACGACCACTGCAGCACCTGAATTTTCAATGATATACATACGTTATATCCTCTAGGTAACGATTTTAGTCTAGATATGTTTCTGTTGCATAATTTGAATATTTTATTCAGCCCAGCCTCTTCTTTTCGTGTCCAGTGAGTTGTTTATACATAGTTTCCTTATACTTCAGACCAGCCGACTGTGTACCCTGAGGCTTCTTTATTCTAGGTTTAGCTTCCATGCCTGAAACTTCCTCCCTATTACCCCTGTAGATTCAGCTATGATAACTAGATAATAGTGGTCCCATAAACAGCATAAATACATATACACCAGCGCGTATATATATATATATATATTATATATTATATATATTATATTATATATATATAATATTATATATATATATATACATGTAGAGGTAGGTACGTACATATATGGTGTATATATGCATATGTTTTATTTATTTATTTACTATATGACGGAACGCACGCATCCATTTCTAAGTAAGATTGTTCTAATATTAATAATGATGCGCACTCTTAACCTTTCTCTCCTGTCCCTTTCTCAGCCTTCATTCTTTTGGCTTTCCTTTTCTTCTACCTTACTGCCTCTCCCTCTCTCTCTCTCTCATTCTTCATTCTTTTCTCTAAAACCATTCCCTTTTTTTTATCTCCCTTTCTCTTACTCCTCCTCCTCCCTCCCGTCGTTGACCCGCGACGAGAACTCTGCTACTGTCTTTCTGTCCTGGCTACCTTCAAGTAGAGTCGGCACTTTCTGTTGCTCTTTGCCGTTCTCAAAAAATAGCGTTCGTAAAAAATTTTATCTCGTTCGGCTTAACAGCCCTTCTTGTTTGTTAATGTTATTCTCCTTGTCCTGTCTTTTACTGTTTATATTTTGTACTGTCGTTACTGTCCTGTTTTTGTTATCATTTTTACCCCTCCGCAAAAAATCTCAAATTTTATTTAATTTGATTTTCGCGGGAAGGATTGTTTCATTAAAGTCATGTATCGCCTTGACCTTCGAAACGTGGAGTAGATGAAACAAAGGCGACTGAAGAAGGGTAATTTTCCTTGTTTTGTATGTCCTGTACTCTATTTTTTCATTGTTTAAGAAAAATGTCCATTTCCTTGGTCTTGTGTTTATGTTTTCGTTTCTCATTGTGTTCGACGTTGTTTTTTTGGTGTCCTTTACCCATATATGCATGTATATATACATGTAGAGGTAGATACGTACATATATGTATGTATATATGCATATGTTTTATTTATTTATTAATTTATTATATGACGGAACGCACGCATCCATTTCTAAGTAATATTGTTCTAAATATATATATATATAATATATATATATTATAATATATATATCGATATATATATATATATATATATAATATATATATATATATATATATATATATATGTATATGCTGGGGCACCGCCTTAAAGGATTTTTAGTCGAATGGATCGACCCCAGTACTCTTTTTAAAGCCTTGTACTTATTCTATCGATATTTTTCTGAACTGCTAAGGTAAGGGGACGTAAACACACCAACGCCAGTTGTCAAGTGATGGTGGGGGACAAACACACACAAGTAATATACATATATATATATATATATATATATATATATACACCACACATATTCGACACATTCTGCCGAGGTCGACTTAACCTTTCATCCTCTCGGGGTCGATAAATAAAGTACCAGTTTCGCACTGGGTCGATGTAATCGACTTATTTCCTTTGTCTGTCCTTGTTTGTCCCCTCTGTGTTTAGCCCCTTGTGGGTAGTAAAGAAATATATATATGTATGTATATATACTATAAGCTTCTTCCAGTTTCTATCTACCAAATCCACTCACTAAGCTTTGGTCAGCCCATGGCTGTAGCAGAAGACTCTTGACCAAAGTGTCACACAATGAAACTGAACCCACCACCTTGTGGTTGGGAAGCAAATTTCTAACCACCCTTACTTGTATGTGTCTATACATATGAATATATGTATACATACGGTGCCAAATTAATATTGATTAGGTTATAAGTTTCGCCTAAAGGTGGAATTTTTATGGCCTGGTTGAGCAAAGAGTATTTTTGATTCCAGCATTATCAAAAGCACAGGACAATCTCGCAGAGTGTCGACATCACCTTCGCTTCACTCGGGCAGTCACAGGAAGGTTCTCATCTATATTCATTCCCAACACACACACACACACATACACTGAGTTACCTATCAAACTCTTTTACAAGGAATTGGCTGGTCCAGAGTGACAGCTGTTCAGTGGAACCGACTTATTTTGATAAGCCTGGTACTTATTCTATCAGTTTGTTCTTATGAAACCAGTAAGTTATGGGGCTCCAAATAAACGAACATCAGTTGTGAAGCAGTGATGAGGGAGAAACACAAAGGCACACACATAGACTTACATATATACATATACTAGCATTATGACCCGTCGTTGCCGGGTCATAGTGCTAGTGCATGTACATATGTGTATATATATGTGTGTACATATTACATGTACATCTATATATATACATCTACACATAAAATACAAAATACAAAGTTATATATTGATATCGCTAGTGATAACAATACTCAAAATATATAACAGACTGGAATTGTAGGCCCGCCTCTTGCAATTTCGATCAATTGTATCTTTCCCCCATCTTGTATAGAAGTGTGGCTACAATCCAGCCTACCTCTACTTCTGGGGGGATATTTTTAATTTTTTATCCGGGAGGTTCTACGTCCTAGATATAAAGGTAAAAATAAAATATTTCCACTTTGCAAGGTTCGAGTCGAGTACTCCCTTGCACGCTCCGTTGACTCGAACCTTGCTTCTATTGTGGCGAATTTACCGCCTCTAGTTAGATATCTTTCATAGTCGCACCAAGACACTTTTCGATGGTGCTTTCCTCCAGGTGTTCAAATCTTTTTTTTTCTCTACATTGTATACTTTATAGACAATAGTCTTTT
>NC_043012.1:21664999-21667499 GCF_006345805.1 Octopus sinensis
GTCCCGTAAGGGAATTACACCACTGCTATTTAGCTCTAGGAAGCATCGACGCTTCCTATCGGCCTTGACACATTTCCTCTGTCCATATATATTTACGAAGGGGAGACAAACACTCCCAACAGCTAGGCCTGCATCTAGAGACATGCATGTTTCTGGGTCTTGCCCATCATCAATAGCGGTGGTGTAATTCCCTTACGGGACTGTCACGTTAAGTTGACAGTATACAACCACTCTATCGCTCCACCACCGCACATATCTCTATGAGATATTTAGAAATTTAATATTTCTGATTTATATATATATATATATATAATATACAAACGCCCATATGCGTACATATACTCATAGAGTTATATACACAGTTATAAGAAAATATGGAGATTAGTTACCGTTCAGTTCAAAAGCTTTGTATATATATACATTTCTTTATTGCCCACAAGGAGCTAAACATAAAGGGGACAAACAAAGAAAGAAAAAGGGATTAAGTCGTAACTGGAACTTTATTTATCGACCCCGAAAGGATGAAGGGCAAAGTTGACCTCGGTGGAATTTGAACTCAGAATGTAACGGCAGACGAAATACGGTTAGGCATTTCGCCCCACGTGCTAACGATTCTGCCAGCTCGCCGCACAATATATATACGTATGTATGTATATTTGCACGTAATATAATATAAGAGTTACTTCCCTTTGTTATTTATTTTCGTTATTTTCTATTTGACATGAGTTGCTCCCCTTGAATTTATGTTTATTATATCTTATTTAATTACTTGATATATTTGTTTTACAATTATATGTTTTATATATAACTAGCAGTATCGCCCGGCGTTGCTCGGATTTGTTTCGACCCTTTAGAATTGGAATTTTTGAAAAGTAAAAATTTTACATAATGTAGCTTGTTATTCTCTTTAAGTGAACATTTTTCTGTTTGAAATACACCGAAAAATGGCGGCACAGCAGTAAAAAAAATCGTTAAAAATAGGGATTTTTATAGAAAAAAATTACCTTTTCGGTGTAAATAATTTTTGGTCTTAAAATGGTTCGATTTAAATTTTTTGTTCTACGGAATGAAGAGCAAGCCTTTTTCTATCATACTCTCAATTTTGGTCAACTTGCGCCGCAGGGTCTCGGAGGAGATAGTGTTAGTTGAAGGCTACCAAACCTGCCACACATAGACAACTTTAGCTTTATATATATATAGATTAAGAGCACTTCCCGTTCGATTTTTGAGGCGATTCGGTCTGCAAAATAATTCTCTCATTTTGAATTATTTTTTGACACCATTTTCAACAGAGAACTCCTTAAAAAGGCACACTCAAAACTGCTAGAATTTGCATTGTTCAAGCTAGAGAATTCAAACTTGCTCCAAAGGATTCAAGAAATTTTTCTACGTGTATGCTCATATTTTGTTTTTCGAAAAACTCGAAAATTGAACGTGTTTTCGCCCCATTTTTCCGTTGCATTCGCGCAAACACGCGCACAGTCACGCGTAGACCCAACATGTTGCTTGAACACAACTCAACTCACTCGCAGAAAATGCATTATTTCGGGCTTTTGTTATCGAGATAGAGACTTGAAACCTACTCTGGCCGTAACTACACCACGCCTTCTATAGGTGTGTAAATTTTCACCTCGATCCTAGCACGTCTAGTGCCATTGAATCCTTACCAAAGCCAAAGTGTGCAAGTTTTTTCCTCTTTTATATAGGTAGATAATATAATATAATTTTTTTTAAATATATAACTTATAACTAGATCTCAAAAAGTATAAAATGAATGATAAATATATAATATAATAAGTAAAAACACTATGTACGTTTATACTGTGGAATTTGATTTAATACTAACTTGAAAGTTTCCCTGTAAGTTTGGAGATATACTCCCTAATATTATTATGATACCATCATCATCATCATCATCGTCGTCGTTTAACGTCCGCTTTCCATGCTAGCATGGGTTGGACGGTTTGACAGTGGGCTGGCAGACCAGATGGCTGCACCAGGCTCATATATATATACGGGACGAGGTGGTCAAGTATGACCTTCGTACGTTGAGCCTCACAGAGGCTATGACGGACCCGACAAATGAAGTGAATCCAGGCCTGCTGTGCTAACCTTGGATCGTAGAGTGACCCGTTGTTCTTGAGGAGACTTATTGAGTCAAGTACGTTAACATCAGCATCAAAACGAAAATCAAATGGAAATTGTAGTTAAGATACCCGTGCTGGTGACACGTTAAAAGCACCATCCGAACGCGGCAATTGCCAGCGCCGCCTGACTGGCGTCCGTGTCGGTGACACGTAAAACCACCAACCCATCACGGCCGTTTGCCAGCCTCATCTGGCCTGTGCCGGTGGCACGTAAAAAGTACCCACTATACTCATGGAGTGGTTGGCATTAGGAAGGGCATCCAGCTGTAGAAATATTGCCAGATCAGACTGGAGCCTGGTGCAGCCTCCTGGCTTCCCAAACCCCGGTCGAACCGTCCAACCCATGCTAGCAT
>NC_043012.1:21672499-21714999 GCF_006345805.1 Octopus sinensis
TGTTACCTTAGTTCACTGGTAGTGAACAGCTGGCACCGTAGTGCATCTCCAGCATTAGAAGCTGTGCAAAGACAATAAATAATGATAATAATATATATTTTTTTTAATTGTCTACCAATGCCAGGTGGTGAGGGGAGTTGGGCGCCCCCTCACTTATAAAATACCTCAATGGCCTGCACAAGATCTGTCCTTTGACAGTCAAGCTCAACCCCTTCACCAAACAAACAGGAGGAGAGTTGGAAAAGGTGAGTATCTGGTGCCTTCAAATAACCAATGCTTCGGGTAGGCTGTATTCATTAGCTTTTGATGGCAAGCAGCCTAGGAGAAGGAACTCTCTGAGTTCAAAACGAGGGGAGCAAGGCCCCTGCTACCTTGGTGGACTACCTTGATAGAGATGGTGTCTCAATAAAAATACCAGTTGGTAGTAACCTAAAAACATACCTCATTTGTGAGTGAAAATGCCAAGCAAAATAGATGATGATAATGGTGTGAACGGGACTGGGACCAATGATGAAGGTGCCACATCTAGCATGTGCTACAAGACATAAGTGGAGTAAGCAAGTAGACATGATGGTTATGGAGTGTTACTACTGGAGTACTCCAGTGGATGCGAATGGCATGCCTGTCAGAGGGTACAGAAAATGAATGCACAGTGAATGGAAAGCAATGGACCTGTTCGAAATTACTGAACAGAGATTATGTGACCAAGCAAGAGCAATACAAAAGAATGAATGGTTAACAGAATTGGAGCTAGAAGCTATTAAAAGAAGGATGATGAGTGAGGTTGGGCATGCAAAAAATGAAAGTGGTACAGTGGAAGAGATGGACAATTGTTTACAAGACTATAATACTGTGAATTGTGAAACAATTAAGATCAGTAACTACTCAAATAATGAAGATCGATTAATAATAAACAGAATTTTGGATCTATTAAATACAGAAGGGACAGAATTATGTGTGACTTTATGAAGGCTAACCAATGGAGACAAAATCAAAACACAAATAAAGTCAATAATGTACTGAGACACATTGAAACAAAGAACATCACAAACAAATAATCTTATCAAGGCTGCTAGTAGGATTGTGGTGGAAAGGATGGGATTCAGAACTACTGAGAATGGAACAGTGATGGATAAAAGAGGAAATAAACAACCGTAGTGGAAAAGGAGAATTTCTGAAGATATAAACTCCTTGAACACTGGAAAAGAAATGGAGAACTTAAGAATGAATGGAAATTCGAAAAAGTTAGGAAGAAGTATGGTGTAGATACAAAAGGCCTGAATGTTGTAATTGAAGAACTGATGCAGCGCATACATGCAAAAAAAGCAAAGCTGACTGGGTTTGAAAAACGGATTAAGCAATACCAGCAAAGCAAATTGTTTAGAACCAACCAAAAACGATTTTACTAAAAGATTAATGACAATAAAAAACATGAAAGATTAGTCCCTGATGCTGATGAAATTCGACTTTTCTGGGGTAAGATTTGGAGTAAGGAAGAACAACATAAAACTACAGCTGAATGGCTCTGCAGCCTGAAGCAAACAGATTCTTATCCCCAGCAAGAGTCTATACACTTCACAGAAGACAGTATCAGAAATATGAGTAAAAAGATAAGCAATTGGAGAGCAGCAGGACCTGATGGTGTACAGGGATTATGGATAAAAAAAAGTTCAGTTGTTGCCATAAATTGATCGCAGAAAAATTTAATGCATAGATTAGTGGAGAACATGAAATCCCAGGCTGTTTGTGCTTGAAGGATGGATCCAAGGGAAATGCTGCTGACAATTACAGACCAATTTCCTGCCTCCTGTTAATGTGGAAGCTACTGTCAGGAGGAATTGCAGAAGAGCTGTATAAATTTCTTGACAAGAACGATATATTACTGCCAGAACAAAAAGGCTGTAGAAGGAAATGCAGAGGTACCAAAGATCAACTAATTACAAGACAAAATAGTAATGGAAGATTGTAAACGAAGGAGAACAAATCTGGGAATGGCCTGGATTGACTATCGCAAAGCTTATGATATGATTCCACATTCGTGGATCATCGAGTGCTTAGATCTGTTTAGAATTGTGAGGAATGTAATGTGTTTCCTGAAGAGAAGTCTGATGGGATGGAAAACTGAACTGACATCTTATAGAAGAAGCTTGAGAACCCTGAATATCAGAAGATGGATTTTAAGAGGGATAGCCTATCACCATTGCTTTTCATTCTCTGTATGATACTCCTGACTTTGGTACTCATGAAAATGATCATGGGGTACCAACTAAAGGAAAAATCCCATACAATCAACCATCTCCTCTTCATGGATGATTTGAAACTATATGGCAAAGATGAGCTGCAAGTGCAAGTGTTAAGAACCAAATATAAGAAGTGCAGAATAGACAAGACTACTGATAGCAACAAATGCAGAATGTGTGGTGAGAGAGATGAAACAGTATGGCACATCATTAGCAAATGCCCAAAATTGGCACAACGAGAATACAAAAGATGCCACAACAAAGTGATATATTGAGCACTCTGTGGAAATCATGGCCTATAAATAACAATGACATAGTATGAGCACACTCCAGAAGGAGTCACCGAAAATAAGAATTGTAAAATCTTGTGGGATGCAATGGTCCAGTGTGATCACCTGACCAGACTTTGGAAACTGGACATTGATCATCATTATCATCACCATCGTCATTTAACACCTGCTTTCCATGCTGACATGGGTTGGATGGTTTGACTGAGGACTGGTGAGTCAGAAGGCTGCACCAGGATCCAATCTGATCTGGCAAAGTTTCCACAGCTGGATGTCCTTCCTAACACCAACCACTCCAAGAGTGTAGTGGGTGCTTTTATATGCCACCAGCATGAGGGCCAGTCAGGCAGTACTGGTAATGACCATGCTCAAATGGTGTTTTTTTATGTGCCAGTCCAGCGGCACTGGCAACAACTGCACTCCAATGATGTTTTCACATGCCACCAGCACATGTGCCAGTAAGGTGACGCTGGCAACAATCACGCTCAAATGGTGCTTTTTATGTGCCACCAGCAAGGGGAGGCAGTCGGGTAGTATTGTCATCGGCAACATCAGCAATTTTGATTTTGATTTCACTTGCCTCAACAGGTCTTTGCAAGCAAAGTTTATTGTCCAATGAATGAAGGGTACTCATAAGTGGGCTGGTTATACACCACTGACATAGGCCATGGGTTATGGTCTCACTTGGCTTGCCTGATCTTCTCAAGTACAGCATATCTCCAAAGGTCTCAGTCACTAGTCATTGCCTTGGTGAGGCCCAGTGTTTGAAGGTCGTGCTCCACCACCTCATCCCATGTCTTCCTGGGTCTACCTCTTCCACAGGTTCCCTCAACTGCTAAGGTGTGACACTTTTTTGCACAACTGTCCTCATCCATTCATACCATGTGACCATACCGGCACAGTCGTCTCTCTCGCACACTACATCTGATGCTTCTTAAGTCCAAATTTTCTCTCAGGGTGCTTACACCCTGTATGCACACTGACATTACACATCTAGTGGAGCATACTGACTTCATTCCTTGCAAGCTTACGCTACACCGCTAGTATAAAAATTGTTGTGGTGAATAAAAAAGAAAGAACATATATGATAATCGACAGAGCATGCCCCGGTGACAACAGGATCAATGTGAAAGAAGAAGTAAAAATAAACAACTACAATGATTTGAAGTGGGAAATACGAAGGTTGTGATCAATGAAGAGAGCAGGCGTGATACCAATAGTAATTGGTGCACTTGGAAATATCAATACTCAACTACCAATATGGCTGAAAAAAATTGGTGCAAGTGTGAAGGTAGAACACCTACAAAAATCAGCATTGCTTGGAAATGCAAGAATTCTTCATGGGGTTCTTGAATTATGAACAGTAAACAAATGTCGCCTTAGTCTGCTGGCTGTAGGCAGTTGACACTTCCCATCATACCCAGCAATATAAGCTGTGAATTTTAATACAATAATAATAATAATAATAATCCTTTCTACATTAAGCACAAGGACTGTTATTTTTTGTGGCAGGGTTTAGTCAATTACATTGACTCCAATGCTCAACTGGCATCGAAAGGATAAAATGCAAAGTCAACCGCAGTGGATTTTGAATTCAGAATATAAAGAGCCTAAAGGCATGCTGCGAAACACTTTGCCTGATGTGCTAACAATTCTGCCAACAATAATAAAATTATTGTATAGTGATCGAGTGTGATATCAGAGAGAAAAAGAGGCCATAAGTTGAGTAAAGAAAAAAAAGCAATTGTAACCAAAAGTATGTGCAAAGTAACCAGAATAAAGCGCAAAATGACAGAAAAGTGAACAGTAAAAGAACTATAAAGAGGGAAGGGCAAATAGGCATGTCAAGAGTAGCATGGCAAATTTTAGGAAGCATGAAATTTTTGAAGGATGCAGTGTTCTGATAGCTAACAATTGATGTAGGTGGCTTATTCCATGCTTCAACAATTCTGAATGTAAGAAAATAGCAACATTTATAAGATATTGAATTTCTATGGATGCTGTTCATAATGGTGTCAACAATAACAACTTTACAACAAGTTATTATGACAAGAGCTTCTATATGATTCATGGGCAAACTGTGGCCTGCAGGATGTTCTGAATGGCATGCCTAATGGAAAACGACTTTGAACCCTTTTAGGAGTCTGATCTGCTTGATGATGAGTCATTTCTTATGTGAGTCGCTTCTCGAAAAAGTTTGCCCATACCTGCTCTATATGGTTGCTTAATCTGTTGGAAGTAGCAGCCAAACCTAATTTCAAATTACTTGTCTCACAGACAGGATAGGTATGCCGGATAAAGCAGTCGTGAATGTAATTATATGGGAAATGAAGACAGGTGAGGATGCAACTGAAATGAGTGCTGGTATGATGATGACAATGACGATGAGATGATGTTACTGCCACTATTGCTGCCAACATTGAGAAGGAAGAGGAGGAGGACACCAACAATAACAATGACAACAGCAACAACAAGAACAATAGGGATGAAAATGATGACAACGGTGATAGTGGTAATGATGGTGGTAGTGGCAGTGGTGATGGTGGTCAATGGTAGAGGGGTACAAACCTTCAACGGCCATAGTGATTTCTGTGAATGATACTGATTTAGTTGGTGTCAAGGAAGAGCAGTTGTTCAGTTTTAAGACAGCCACATCAAAAGGTTCGGTTAATGGAGCAGAGTAGACAAGCGTTGCCTGATGCCAATGTTTATCTCCATGCAACTTTATAGAAACTGGAATAGAAAGGAATTCACTTGAGATTGTCTTTATATAATTTTTACTGGAAGTGAATCTAATGGTTTTTGTGTGTTTCTTATACCCCTCCCATGTGATGAGTGGTATGTGCTCACCACTATAAATAAGGTGACGTTAGTATAGTGTGAGTACAAAGTAAACATTCTTAGATAGTCATGTCTTTACTGATCTAACAACTATACTGCAATACTGAAGGGAGCATTATAACAATCCAGTATTAAGGATTACAACAGTAGTGACAAGAGTGATGAGGAATTAAGAAACTCACAAAAGATAAACACCTTCCACGCTGCAATTGTTTTCATTCCAGCACGCGTTCTCAGATCAAGTCACTCGCTATGCAAGTACATCTCCGTAATATAATTGAAAGTATGTCTTAAAAGGTTGGAGAAAAAAAGAAAAATTTAAGTGAGTTAATTTGCTGTGAAGTGTAAGAAATTCCAGCATTTCAGATATTAGTAATTCTTAAAATCATGAGAGAGAGAGAGAGAGAGAGAGAGAGATTTTGAAACTAATACCAAAGTTACCAAGAATATCTTTCTAAATTATCTTTATGCAACTTTACAAAAATTTGAAGTGAAAAAATTTCTTATGAGAATGGATATGAGACCTAAACTCCCTCAAAAATGATGGTGGTACTGATGCTGTTGTGGTAGTAGTGTGTAGGGGTGCTACTGCAGATGCCAATGCTGGTAGTGGAGGTGATGGGGGGCTGCTGCTGGTGCTACTGCTAGTGGTTAATTCTGTAACACTCTTGGGTTGTCAGGCACCACAAAGAACACCAGTCTTTGGAGTGCAGATTCAGGTGGAAAAAATACACCTGTAGGAAATTTAATTTTCTTACCTGAACCTATGGAAAAATCTGGAGCCCCACAACGCTTGTCAATTTTACAGAGCTGCAGATACTACATCCAGTGTTAAACTAGGATGTTGATAGTTACACATCTATCACACAGATCTAGAGTAGTTCCAATCATGGGATATGAATCACTGACATTTTGTTGCTCATATATCACCAAATAGAATTTTTTCTCCCTTTTTTCGTCACTCTGTGTCTTTGTTTGCATGCGTATGTGCATGCATCCATGTGTGTTTGCATGCTGTGTTTGCATGCTGAAAGTACAGCATGCAAACACATGAACAACATATAGAACACATTAAAAGGGTATTCAAGAAGATTAGAGAATACGATTTCAAGTTGATGGAAGCCAGCTCAAATTGTAGTTGTGGAATATACTGGTGTCATGCAAATGGCACCCATACCAGTGGCACATAAAAGCACCCATGACTCTCTCTGAGTGGTTGGTGTTAGGAAGAAATGATGCCAAATCAGACTGGAGTCTGGTGCAGCCTTCCAGCTTGCCAGCCCTGATCAGACTGTCCAACCCATGTCAGCATGGACAACAGACATTAAATGATGATGATGATGATGATGATGATGATGATGATGATATATATATATGTGGCACATAAAAGCACCCACTACACTCTCGGAGTGGTTGGCGTTAGGAAGGGCATCCAGCTATAGAAACTCTGCCAGATCAAGATTGGAGCGTGGTGCGGCCATCTGGTTCGCCAGCCATCAGTCAAAATCATCCAACCCATGCTAGCATGGAAGGCGGACGTTAAACGATGATGATGATGATGATATATATATATATATACATATATATATATATATATATATATATATATATATATATAGTTACAACAGCTGGCACCTTACATCTAGTTAAGTTATTGGAATTTCATGATGCTGAACATCAGACTAAATATGAAGTGCAGTATAGGTAGTCCATTGTTCAGAATAGATAGACAAGTGTTGTGAGAAATCTGAGTGGACAGTAGATTGTTAGAAGAAAAGGAGAAAGAAGATAAGAAAAAGATAGAAGTGAAAAAAAAAATTCATTTCTAGTAGTCATTGGGTTATGGGTTAAAGGAAGTTTATTGGTGATTATATACTGATTGGTCTATGAAATAAAACGCACACAGTATTTCATTATGCACCCTTAATATGCTAGAAAGCATATTAAACGTTTTTGTAAGTCAATACCATGTACTCCTGTGTTAGCAGTGCTATTAAATCACATGTTAAGGTCATCTCTACAGATTTTCTACAGAAATTATAGCCAGCGCTGATTTTCTTACGATTTTTCATATCTGAGATAGATAACTATATGCATGTATCTGTGTGTGTGTGTATGCTTGCATGCACGTGGGGGTGTGCTTGTGTAAGTGTGTGCATGTATGTATGAAAACACACATCTTTTATCCTTCATCTCTTACTTGTTTCAGTCATTAGATGATGGCCATGCTGGTACACACCCTACAAATGTATAGCCAAGTAAATTAACCCCAGTACTTATTCTATCAGTCTCTTTTTTAACCTTCATTCCTCTCTAGTCTGTGCATATCTTCTGTATTCAGAGCCAAGGTCTCACTACCATGGCTGATTTAGTAAAAATGCTAGTGCATATATTAAAAATTAATATAAACAGCTAGGTGCAATATAAGACCATAAAGGAAAAATTTTTATCATAAATAATTGTGACCAAGGATGCTGAAACACTTATAATGTAAGAAATAAGAGTTAGAAGCTCTTTTAGCAGTGATAATTTTTCATTTTTCATCATCATTGTTTAATGTCCACCTTCCATGCTAGCATAGTTGGGACAGTTTCACAAGAGTCGGCTAGGTAGAAGCCTGCTCCAGACTTCAGTGACTGTTTTGGATAGATTTTTATAGCTGGATGCTCTTCATAAACACAATCATTCAGCAGACACAAGCGCAGGCAAGGTCGTAGTGCTTTTTATGTGCTTTGGCACGTAAAAAGCACCATCCAATCATGGCCGTTGCCAGCCTCATCTGGCACCTGTGCCGGTGGCACGTAAAAATCAGCCACTACACTCACAGAGTGGTTGGCTTTAGGAAGGGCATCCAGCTGTAGAAACACTGCTAGATCAGACTGGGCCTGATGCAGCCTTCTGGCTTCCCAGACCCCAGCTGAACTGTCCAACCCATGCTAGCATGGAAAGCGGACGTTAAACGATGATGATGATGATGATGATATTTTTTTTTTTCTCTCCTTGTTTCTTTCTGTGTTCCTTTCTGTGGATGAGCGTTGGCTCGAAATGTTAAAGACTTTTTCAATTCCCAAGCGTTATACTAATACATCTGTTTGTTTTCTACACCACCTGTCTTTGTCTTTTGTTTTTTTTTTGTGAATTCTCCCTATATATATATACATACACACACACATACATATACATACACACACAAACATATCCCACTATATATATATATATATATACCATAATCATTTAATGTCTGTGTTCCATGCTTGCATGAGTAGGACATATATATATATATATATATATATATACACACACACATATACATAGACTTATATACATGTATGTGCATGTGTGCGTATCAAGAATCTTTCTAGCAACATTAATTAACAAGTGCATTTATAGGTACAATAACTGTGTGGTTAAACTACTTCATTACTGATCTGAGTACTTGAGTACACAGTGATGAGTCCAAGCCTTGCAAAATGTATTGAATACTTTCAAGGCATAACATAACATAGCATAAATAATAAAAAAAATAAATGAATAAATAAAAAAAACACATGTTGGTGTGCTGTGATAGAAAGCAGAGTCCTCCAGTGGATTTTAATTAAATCATTAATCAATAACTAATCAATAAAAACATGTTCAGTAAAATAATATTCAATAAAATGTCTAGTAATCATTCAAGTAAGTGTTCAATAACCATACTGTGAATATTCATTTGATGTTTAGTAAATATTCATTAAATATTCAATAAACAGTTATTATACGTTCAGTAATTACTCAATTAAATGTTTGGATTTTTTTGTTGTTGTTTATTTTGTTTATTTTGTTTTCCTCTCTGACAAAACACCCCCCCACTAAACTAACTCACCACCACCTACATTATACATACATATACACACACATATGCACCACTACCACCACCACCACCATTACCACCATCGCTACCATCACTACCTGAACCATTAAGCTCTATTTCGTTTCTCAACACACCCACATGCATCTTTCTTGTTTATATTTCTCATCTAGTTCATGCTGACACAGACAATCACTAGCTGCTAGCCTACCACCAATTCTAGTCACTATCCTTACACTCATTGTTACATCCCCTTGCTAAAGCACATTATTCTGCATGTCTCAGACTGTTTCGCTTGTTCCATATTGTTTAACCCCGGGTCAGCTCTTACAGAGCGTACTTACGACCAAAAGCATTCCAGCATTGACAATCCCATTATAAAAACACATTTCTTTTTCAGACCTTTGGGCTAAGAATCACATTAACAGTACACATGTCTGTGAAATACACAGCTACTTACAATTGAATGAGTAGTTCACTCAGCTGATGAAGCAAGTGAATGCTCACCAACAACACCAATGTTGGATCCATCATCAGTGCATCCAGGGCGACATCGTTTAATATGCACTACTCTTTTTAAAGGGAGTAAGGTATGATTAGAGGGAAATTTAACTACTATTTCTACCAGGCTGAGCAACATATATAGAAGTTCACACATTAATAGTTTGATACAGTATACACCTCTCATATGTAATTCTGCTTTAAATTTCATTAGAAGAAAATATTCACCATTTTTATGTATTAAATGTTTATTTTAACAGCAATTAAAAACAAAAAATCCTAAAACTGGAGAAGAATTTACGGCTATTCTTGCTAGGAATGTGACACATTCAAATCTAAACACCCACTCTATCATTATGTAACACTGTCATTATTACTAATAATAATACCAGACAGTGACTTCTCATCTTAAATACCAGACAGTGACTTCTCAGCTGAAAAAGAAGTAATTTCTACTCTTCTCCTCTGGAAGCCATCTACTCGCAATACCAGAGGGCACACACTCTCCTACCCTGATGTAATCTCCAGGGATACAGGCATCCAGCAACAGGACCTCCGTAATGCCATGATGGACCGTGAAGTCTGGCGTAGCATGGTAAATTCCATTGTCTCGACCACGGTCGAACAATGATGATGATGATCTCATCTTAACTGATTGGAAGTGTTATAATGTACATTGTTTTGGCTTGGTATAAAAGATGGGCTACAGCAAATATTCTGCTCAATACCACAGATTTGCTTGTCAGTTGTTTGACCATAACCAATTGAGCATGTCCCATAATGGCTGATGTTATGTGCATCTCTGATCACAAGTAGAAGTAGTGGGGCAGCCTCATAACCATGTATTGAGAGGAATTCTTTGGGGATTGGATAATTCACATTCGGAAACATGGGTGTTTCATTCAACAGCCTTAAACAACCCTTATTCAGTGACCTTTTGAGCAGGATGGGCTACTTGACCTGAAGAGAATTCTAACTGGGCCCCACCTGCTAGGTCATGCGCTGTTTATCTTGATATGGTTGTTATGCATGTGCCTAGTGTACCCTTATCAGACAGGTAGTCATGATATACTGGTATATATACAGGTATACTGGGATTCATATATTTTACCCCAGTGTCACTTTGATGGTATGCACTGCACACTTACTTGATAATAATAACAATGATGATGATGATAATAATAATAATAATAATAATAATAATAATAATAATAATAATAATAATAATAATAATAATAATGTGGAATCTGCAAACAGAAACAATTCCTATCATAGTAGGTGCATTAGGCATGATAAAAAAATATTCAGACAAATACATAACAAAAACACCAGGACTTACAAACACATATAACATACAGAAAATTGCACTACTAGGCACTGCACACATCCTACGCAGAACACTTTGCATACAATAACCATCAGAGCATCACAACAAATTACAGCACATACCCAAGGCACACAGAGCTGCGCTCGGTAGTGAAGTGAAAGCACGCTATAAAAATAAAACTACTGAATAATAATAAAAATAATAATCCTTTCTATTATAGGCACAATGCCTGGAATTTTGGGGGATGTGGCTGTTCAATTACATCAGCCTCAGTACTTGACTGGTACATATTTCATCAACCCTGAAGGGATGAAAGGAAAAGTTGACCTCAGCAGAATTTGAACTCAGAACATAACAACGGATGAAAAACCACAATGCATTTTATCTGACAAGCTAACAATTCTTCCATCCTTTTTATACCAAATGCTGCTGTTCCAGTGAAAGCAGTCAGCAAAACTGGATGTTCATCGAACTCAGAATGTCCTGAATGTGGCCTGAGAAGCCTCGTGGTTTCGTAGTTAACCAGCTTGATGACATAACTCTTCCTGACACATCCAGGCTCACTGAGGAAGATTTTGTACTGTGGTATGGGTTGATCATGTTTTAAAGCAAAGATGGCATCCTTGTACCACTTTCAATGAAACTTGATTGCTCCCATCTGCTTGCTATTCAGCAACCGCATCATTGTTTTGTATCGTTGATTACTCATCAATGTGTTATTAAGCAGTGGATGGAAGCACTCCGTCGGTTACGACGATGAGGGTTCCGGTTGATCCGACCAACGGAACAGCCTGCTCGTGAAATTAACGTGTAAGTGGCTGAGCACTCCACGGACACGTGTACCCTTAACGTAGTTCTCAGGGATATTCAGCGTGACACAGAGAGTGACAAGGCCGGCCCTTTGAAAATACAGGTACAACAGAAACAGGAAGAAAGAGTGAGAGAAAGTTGTGGTGAAAGAGTACAGCAGGGATCACCACCATCCCCTGCCGGAGCCTCATGGAGCTTTAGGTGTTTTTCGCTCAATAAACACTCACAACGCCCGGTCTGGGAATTATTAAGCAGTACTGTGAAGCAAGCATGGAGCTCCAAATGATCACTAGGTGTCAAATGAGGGGCTAGAGCTACATTGAGAAGTTGGTCTTCTTCTGGGAGCACCTGTTCTTCAATAATTCCTTCCACTTCTTGTTCAGCTTGTTGGAATTTTACATTTGGAGCCAAACCCTCCCAGGCATCGTCTGGGGGACCCATTCACTGTAGGTCATCATAGGCTCTATCCAGTTCTTCTACATTAACACTAAACATAACTTCGTTAGCATGGATAATATCCTTTACATGTTCATAGTATTCTTTAAAGGAGGAGAATTGGCCTTTCAGATCGATGAATTCATCTTGCAAGGGATAATATAGGATCAAGTTCACCATCTTTCTTGTCTTCACCATCATTCTTTTTCTCATGGAACTGTATGATGCAGAGGTGGTTGTGCTTCTTCATTTGTCACAGTCTATTACACAGAGTGATGACTGTTGGGACTTTCTTCATCTGATTCATTGCTACCAGCATCATGTATCATTTGTTCAGCTGTCTCATCAGTCGCATATTTTCTGCTAGATGTGCTCTGGGTTACATAAAGCATTAAGCAATTGAAAAATAAACCTTTCCTTGAACAGGATACTGATTTTCCTGGTGATATAGAACCTATTCCTGGTAGATAATATGGTACTTTTTCAGGACAAAATGATTCATACCTATTCCTCACTGACCTTCAAGCACTACTAATATAAAGAAAACATCACTAACACTATATCCCCTCTAAACATGAGTGACTGACACTCAGCTAAGTCTGTCACAGTCACTCCAAATACTGGGCCTCACTATCACTGATGTTTTCTGCTAGTGCAAACACACCCTTAGTATAGCTTGGACTGCATACCTAAGACTGGCCCTTCTCTTTGTGGCTAGAAAATATTTCAGCCTCTAATAGCTGCAGGTACTGGGCAAGTGTCTTCTAGTATAGCCTTGGGCCAACCAAAACCTTGTGAGTGGATTTGGTAGACAGAAACTGAAAGAAGCTCGTCATATATATATACATATATCATCATCATCATCGTTTAACGTCCGCTTTCCATGCTAGCATGGGTTGGACGATTTTGACTGAGGGCTGGTGAACCAGATGGCTGCACCAGGCTCCAATCTTGATCTGGCAGAGTTTCTACAGCTGGATGCCCTTCCTAACGCCAACCACTCTGAGAGTGTAGTGGGTGCTTTTTACATGCCACCGGCATGGCGGCCAGTCAGGCGGTACTGGCAATGACCTCGCTCGAATCTTTTTACACGTGCCACCGGCACAGGTGCCAGTGAAGCGACATTGGTAACGATCATGCTCAAATGGTTCCCTTTTACGCTCCACAGGTATGGAAGCCAGCTGGCTGTTCTGGCAATGATCACATTCGGATGGTGCTCTTGGCACCCTACTAGCACAGGCACAAGTGCCAGTAAGGCAACACTGGTAACGATCATACTCAAATGGTGCCCTTTTATGTTCCACTGGCACGGAAGCCGGTTAGCCGCTCTATCAACGATCACACTCGTATGGTGCTCTTTGCACCCCACTAGCACGGATGCCAGTCATCGAATTGATTTTGATATACATATATATACATAATATATATATGTGTTTGTGTGTGTGTGTGTGTCCACCTTACTTGACAACTGATGTTGGTGTGTTTACGTCTCTGTAACTTAGCAGTTTAGCAAAAGCCACCGAGAGAATAAGTACTAGGCTTACAAAGAATAAGTCCTGAGGTCAATCTGTTCGACTAAAGGTGGTGCTCCAGCATTGCTGCAATCAAATGACTGAAACAAGTAAAAGAATTTTAAAAATATATCTACATATATAAAACAGGCTTCATATGTGTGTATGTAGGAGTGAGTCTTAGTGTGTATGTAGGAGTGAGTATTGCGTTTGTCCCCTATCACCACTTGACAACTGCTGTTGGTTTGTTTACATCTCTGTAACTTAGCAGTTTGTCAAAGGAGACCAATAGAATAAGTACCAGACTTAAAAAATAAGTAATAGGGTCAATTTGTTCAATTAAACCTTTCAAAGTGGTGCCCCAGCATGGCCACTGTCCAATGACAGAAACAAACAAAATAATCATGATTGCACTGCAAAAAAGTATTTTATTAGTTGCTGTTTGGCCCCAATTTGACCTTTGCTGAACAAAGCTATGTCCAAAAATATTCCGATTATGACTTACCCATTATTTTTTTTTATGTATTATGTTCTACATTGTCTACTGTGGCTTTGATTTTTAATATAGTAGGGTTAGCTTGAAGGAGAATTTAGTTGCTATTTCTAGCACATCAAGTGAGACCATAAAGGCGCCTATATTGGGCTCTTCTATTTGTTTTAGAGATGCCTGGAGTCAACAAACCATGCATTTTGTGCTGTACAAATGCATTTAATTTAGTGTGGTACAGATTTAATTTCCCTCGCATGCTGATTGCATAATATGCATGTGTCACTTAAAGAGAACACAGCACGTAGTTGTCTGGTACTAGCAGTAGAGGAAAAGGAAGTAGAGGGAGGCGACAGCTAAGGGAAATTTTGAAATTTCATAATCAACTCTATAGTAACAGAAGCAAAATGAGAAAGCCTATACATGGTCGCTTAACGTGCTAGAAAGAGCAGCCAAATTTCTCTAGGGTCATACTTCATCAACTTAAAGAAAATAAAGGAACTATGCTTGAAAGTAAGAGTGGTTAGTCACATGTGGAATGCATGGTCTGGAACTAAACAAAATCAAAAACAAAAAAAAACTGTTGCTACCTTCAGAATTGTCACAGACAACATGGCTACATGTTAGTATGGTATCATGGCTGATTGATATTCCTGTTCCATTGCCCTTTTGACCAATAACATGACACATACGCTGCTTGATGCTTTCACTCAATGTAAAATTGTAAGGACCTCAGAGTAATAAAACAAAAAATATAATAATAATAATAATAATAGCAACAACAATAAATAATAACAATAATAATAGTAATAATAATAATAACAATAATAATAATAATAATAATGCTCAATACCACAAATTTGCTTATCAGTTGTTTGACCTTAACCAGTTGAGCATGTCCCTTAGTGGCTGACAATATGTGCATCTCTGATCTCGAGCAGAAGTAGTGGGGGAGCATCATAGCCATGTGTTGAGAGGGATTCTTTGGGGTTTGAATAGTTCACCTCTGGAAACATGGGTGTTTCGTTTAACATCCTTAAACAATCCTTATTCAGGGACCTTTCGAGTGGGATGGGTTACTCGACCAGAAGAAAATTCTAACTGGGCCCCACCTGCAAGGTCATGTGCTGTGTATCTTGGTATGAGATCCCCATGTCGCACACATGTGGTTGTGATGCATGTGCCTGGTGTACCCTTATCAGACGGGTAGTCATGATGGGTATTTTGGGCTTCGTATATTTTACCCTAGTGTCACTTTGATGGCATGCACTGCTCTCTCACTCAATAATAATAATAATAATAAGGATACCATTGTATAAGGAATGAAAAAAGAACGCTTGCCGAGTATTTGATAAACAGTGATGAAGACCTGCTGCAATATGCCACGAAAGATATGGGTGTAAATGCAGATGAAATGATGGGCAAGGAAGAGTTGAGAAGAGAAAAAAAGACCTCGAAATGAGAACACATGAAGAGTTGGACATTAAGGATAATACAGCATTGTGGGCATGGCTTGAGCGAGGTGACTTGTAGCTGTGGCCAGTGCCCCCTGTCTGGCTCCCGTGCCGGTGGCTTGTAAAAAGCACCATCTGAACATGGCCAATGCCAGTACCCACTGACTGGCTCCCATCGTCTCTCTTGTACACCACATTTGATGCTTCTTATGCCCAACTTTTCTCTCAGGGTGCTTACACTCTGTCGTGTGTACACTCTAACATTACAGATCCAGTGGATCATACTCGCTTCATTTCTTTCAAGCCTACGCATGTCCTCAGCAGTCATGGCCCATGTTTCCCTGCCATGTAGCATGGCAGTTTGCATACATGCATCACACAGTCTACCTTTCACCTTGAGTGAGAGGCCCTTAGTTGCCAGTAGAGGTAGGTGCTCCATGAACTTTGTCCAGGCTATTCTTATTCTAGCCGCTACACTCTCAGAGCAACCAACCCCACTACAGACTTGGTCACCTAGGTAGCGGAAGCTATAAACTACTTCTATTTTCTCCCCCTTGGTATGTGATGGAATCTGCTTACTGTACATCTTCAGCGTTTAATGCTCCTGTGCATCTACCACTCACAAAAACTCTCTTCCCTGTTAACCTTCCTTTGATATTGCTGCACCTTTTATGTGTCCATAGCTTACACCGGGTACATCATATGGAGTTTCTACCCACGCCTTTTCTACAGATTGAGCAGGGCTATCTACCTGAAGGTGTTTCTGATTTGACAGCTTTCCTGTTACCAACATAAATCTGAAGGCATCATCAAAACTGATAATGCAAAGATCCTATGAAATTTTATGATTCAATGCAACCATGAGATAGAGAATAAGAAACCAGACATAGTGTTAATTGAGAAAGAAAGCAAACAATGCTGGATCATAGATATAGCAAGCCCAGCTGACAACAAGGTATACAATAAAGAAGACAGAAGAGTTGATAGATAAAAGAGGTTAGCTTGGGAGGTTCGGAGCCCTGGGAACAGTGAGTAAAAATTTTGAGAAGTACATGGAACAAATAGGGGCTGCAATAAGGGTGGAGCACTTGCAGAAAACAGCACTGCTTGGAACCACTCGAGTACTCCAGATGGTGCTTGAAAAATAAGGGGTGTTACTTTAGTTCACTGGTAATGAACAGCTAACACTGTAGTACATCTCCAGCATTAGAAGCTGTGCAAAGACAATAAAATAATAATAATAATACTTTCTACTGTAGGCACAAGGCATGAAGTTTTGGGGGAGGGGTAAGTCAATTACATTGGCCCCAGCAATTGACTGGTACTTTATTATCAACCCCAAAAGGATGAAAGGCAAAATTGACCTCAGTGGAATTGGAACGCAGAAATTAGCGATGGGTTAAATACTGCTAAGTATTTCATCCAGCATGCTAATGATTCTGCCAGCCCGCCGCCTTAATAATAATAATAATAATAATTGTCTCAGGTCCTTGTTGTGACTTGACAGATGACTAAAGACTCTGGTGCATTTTTACCTACACTGTGTTACGAAGGAATAATAATAATAATAATAATAATAATAATAATAATAATAATAATAATAATAATAATAATAAAACAAACTCATAATTTTCTTATTCTCAAGAACAATGTGAAGGCACATGGCTTAGTGGTTAGGGCATTTGACTCATGATTGTAAGGTTGTGAGTTCAATTCCTGGCGACACATTGTGTCCTTGAGCAAGACACTTTATTTCCCACTGCTCCAGTCCACTCAGCTGGCAAATGTGAGTTGTACCTGTATTTCAATGGGTCAGCTTTGTCACACTCTGTGTCACGGTGAATCTCCCTGAGAACTACGTTAGGGGTACACGTGTCTGTGGATTGCTCAGCTACTTGCATGTTAATTTCACGAGTAACCTGTTCCGTTGATCATGTCAGCTGGGACCCTGGTCGTTGTAACTGACAGAGTGCTCCTAGAACAATACTATGTTCAAAACCAAATATATGACCCTAGGTAAAACACCAACACAAGCTTCTAAATTGTTGTCTCTTGAGGTCTCTGGTTGAGACTGGAGCCAACTTGTACAAATACAAAGCAAAAGTCAAATATATAATAATAATAACAATAATAATAATAATAATAATAATAATAATAATAACAACAACGAGCACATACCTCTGCCAAGGCAACACCAACGTCCTTATTTGTTTAATTAGGCACAAGGCCTCAATAGAAAAGGGACAACACAAAAACAGACAAAACAATACAATGGCATACATAAAAGACATATCGAATGAATTATGGATATAATGAAAAATGAGGATGGAATGGCTTACCTACCCCCCAAAAGCAGGTAGTTCCATTTTACTGTTTTTAAATGCACAGTTCAATATCAGTTTTGTACCTGTTGGTTTCCTTTTTCTAAAAATTCACACAAAGTCACTATTTATAAAATATACTCCATCAAATCTTCGAAGGCCACCACTGGCGGCAATTCATCACAACAAACCTGCATCGCTGTCATCTCCACTCCTCCACCAAACAACTCCTTCAATCCACCCTCACCTCCAGCAAATCAGCCTTCATACCCTCACCATTCCTCCCAGCCGCCAATTTCACTCCGACAACGCTCCTCATCTTGACAATCTTCCCCTCGATCTCTACACCTCCCTGTGCATTCCACCACAGCTCTCAGCGAGAACTCTGCCAAAGAGGAATGTATCTGTCCTCAGGCCTTTCAGCCTTGTCCACCAGACAACCTCCTTTGCCACAGCTACCAGGCAAAGGAAAACTGCCTTGCCTGCCTGATTAAAGGAGGGTGGCAGTGTGATCATCATTACAAACTCAGCTGACAGATGGATCCGTCCCACACCTGACAGCAGCTGTTCAACATGATCCCACAAGTCAGCAATACCCAGACACTGAATGAAGGCATGCAGAATGGTTTGTCACTCTGCACGCATCTCAGACAAGCCCGTCTGACAGCACATCCATGCTTATCGAGTTTATCTCAAATTGGTAGCACCCCACCCCTCACCGGTAGCACTGCCAGGCCAAGGACATCTGGAAATTATCCATGATAGTTCCTGGCTCGAAAGTCCTCTGGAACAGACTAGCTAGTTTGTTAACGTCAGTACCCAGAATCTCCCCAAGAATGTCATTGCACTTCTCCACTACTACTCCTCTTGTGAAAGGTAGGAGAGTCCAGTTTGCTGGACATTGTTGTAGAGCTGAAAAAGAGGTAATTTCTACTCTTCTCCTCTGGAAGCCATCTACTCGCAATACCAGAGGGTGCACACTCTCCTACCCTGATGTAATCTCCAGGGATACAGGCATCCAGCAACAGGACCTCCGTAATGCCATGATGGACCGTGAAGTCTGGCGTAGCATGGTAAATTCCATTGTCTCGACCACGGTTGAACAATGATGATGATGACTACTCCTCTACAAATTTCTAAAGCAGAACATCCACTGAGCCCATTGCCTGACTTGTAGAGGGCTGTGAGCACCTAACGACATTCTAATAATAATAATAACAATGTGTAGTGGGCTTGCTGCCTGCAGATTATGGTACCATGCTATCTGTTCTTTTCAACTATTTATTGGGTTGTCTAGAAAGTTCATACCAATCTTTAAAGGAAATTTAAAGGCAAAACAAAATTATGCCATTAAATATTTATTTAACTAAATATGAACCATTTTGTTGCACAACCTTTTTTCATCTTTCCTTCAACTTAAAGATTCCATCTTCCCAGAATTTCAGTAGTTTCTTGGCAAAGAATTCATAAAGGTATTTTTTTGTCCTACAAAGAATTAAAATTTTTACCATTGAGATTATTTTGCAAGGACCTGAATAAATGAAAATCTGAAGGAGCAATGTCTGGTGAATATGGTGGGTTGGGTAACACATCCTAGCTATGCTGCAACAATTTTTGACAGGTCACCAAACATACATGAGGTCTGGCATTATCCTGATGGAAAACAACACCTTTCATGCTTGCCAATTCTGGGTATTTTTCTTGAATTGCTCTCCTTCAAATCATCCAGTTGTAAGCAGTACTTCTCAGAATTAATTGACTGGTTACTTGGCAGAATCTTGCAGTACAGGATTCCTTTCCAATCCCACCAGATGCAGACCATGACTTTCTTAGGACAAAGACCTGCTTTTGGGGTGGCTAAAGGTGGTTCATGTCACTTACCCCAGGATCTTTTTCACTGAACATTGTTGCAAGCGATCCATTTCTCATCACCTGTCACAATTTGCCTAAGAAAGGGACTCATTTTCATTGCATCTATACAGCAAATCACAGAGGGAAATGCGATCCAAAAGATTCTTTTCACTCAGATCATGTGGTATCCAAACATTGTAGTGATTTGAGTACCCAAGTTTCACTAAGTGCCCATGGATGGTAGATTTTAATAAATTTAGTGTTTCTGCCAATTCCTATGTTGTGTAATGCAGGTTATTCTCAATCAATGTCTTGATTTGGTCCTCATCTGCAGCGTGGGGGCTGCCTGAGCGTTCTTCATTAATAAGACTACAATCACTAACTCTAAACTTAGCGAACCACTTCCATATGGTTCTGTCAGCTAAAGCACATATCTTTTTTGTTGCTTGTGAGGCATTTTTGCCTTTACAGTAATGAAAATGCATCAAGTGTCTAAAATGTACCTTATAATCTTCCATCTTCATAGGGATGAAAAACTGACACAAATTAAGTCATTTTAAACTCTCTTTCTCAAGAGATACTTTGAAGTGTGCGCTAACCAGAAATGTAAGCATATTATAAGTGTCGATAAATGTGATGTGTTCAAACATGTTGGAACACAAATGATAAAAAATTGGCAAGAACTTTCCGAACAACCTAATAACATTTTCCTGGTGATTCTGGCCATGCCAAAGAGACAAACCTTTTGTAATAGTTCTACTGTGCACACTATTCTGATTTCCTATATATTCCTCTTGATGCCTTAGGATACCGTTCTCAAGGACCCAACAATAATTGGCACTATCTTCAGCATCTTCATTTTCCATAGCAAGGCTATTTCTTTCTTAAGATTGCATTTGTTTATTTTTCCCCTTCTTTTTTGACTATTTGTGTATCAAAGGGGCATGAAGCATCAGTTATAGAGCACATGTGGTGCACCTTGTCCACTACCACATGGTCCAGTTTGTTATGCTCTAGTACCTCATCTGTTTGCATTGAGAAATTCTCCAGGATTATGTAGGTCTCTGACTCCACTGTTCTCTGAGGTTTCTGCTCATGCCATGTCTTGCCTTAATCTAGACCAGTATCCTGCAACCTTTTTAACTTGCCGTACACTTATATTCTTTTCAAAATTTGGCGGCACACCTAAACTAAAAATACAACTTAAAGTATAGGGAAAAGAATTATATTTAGGTTACACTGCGGCACACTGAGCATCGTCTCGGGTCACACCAGTTGCAAAGCACTATTTCTAGACCTCACTTTTCACAACACCTCAATGTAGCAATTTTGCTATTGCATTGTATCACCACAATTTATATTGGTTTGTGCAAGCAAGAGCATTTGTTCATGATATTGGCAATGGTCTTGTCATAATAATAATGGCTTCAAATTTTGGTACAAGGCCAGCAATTTTTTAGGCAGGGGGGTAGTTAATTTCATCAATCCTCAGTGGTCAATTAATACTTTATTGACCCTTAGGTGATGAAAGGCACAGTTGACGGGGATAGTTGATTATATCTATCCCAGTGTTTCACTGGTACTTAATTTATTGACTCTGAAAGGATGAGAGGCAAAGTTGACCCCAGTGGAATTCATTTTCACCATAAATCAATAAATAAAGAGCTAATAACCTCTACAGTTTGCAAATTTTAGACATATAACTGCCAGTTTCCATAGTAACCAGCCAAGCTGTTACAGAGCTAATTACCTACTGTAATCCTGTTGTTTGACTAGGTAAAATTATCAAACTTTAAACGTCTCTGTTTTTTGTTCTGGAGAAAGTGGATTAGCCACTGAGATTCAGGATAGAAAATTACATCAATACACCAAATTTTAAAATTATCACTTTAAAGGATCTTTTCTGTTTGGCTGCGAAAATTTTAAAGTTTTGTGAAAATTTTAAAATTTTGTGTATTGATGTAATTTTTCACACTTAATCTCAGGAGATAATTCACTTTTTCCAGAAAAAATGTTCAAAAAAGTTACAAAGGTTTAAAGTTTGATAATTTTTACCCAGTCAGAAAACAGGATTTGGAAGCTGTCATATTGTGCATGACTGCACGTGCTGTCAACTTTAAACAAATGAAATATTGGTGGAATTCTGATTTACGAATGCCATATAATCCCTCATAATCTTTTTATTTTTTTTAATTTTCAGAAAATTTTTGCTAATTTTTATTCTACAAATGGGAATTCATACGATTATGCCAAACCATCCCTGCCACAAATTTTCATGCGTGATTTAAGGCCTATTTAGCTGTTATTTTTAGCACATCTCACACCGCATGTGTTTTAAGTATTCAGTAAGTAACACAAAGAACACGTGGTAAGCAGCTTGGCTGACCGGTTCGTGGAACACCTCTGAGACTTGGAAAGAGGCAACTATATGTCTGTGGCTTTCGATTAGCTAAAATAACCCCAAATTTACACAGAGATGTACTTGCATAGCAAGTGACTTGATCTGAGATCATGTGCTGGAACGAAAACAATTGCAGCGTGGAAGGTGTTTATAAGCCATTTAAGAAACACACAAAACCGTTAGATTCACTTCAACATTTAAATTTAATTTGTCAAAATATTTTCGTCGCTTTGAGACCACGACCTGTTCACTGACAAAACTTCATGCTGCAAACTTTGAAAGTTATTAACGCTTTACTTATTGATTCATGGCAAAAATGAATTTCCTGTCAATGCTTACTATACAAAGCTATACCAATACGCCAAATATGAAATCAATTCAAGCAAAAATTGAAGAAACTGAAAATAGGCAACCAAACAGAAAAGATCCACTTTAAAATTCCCTTAGGTGCTGCCAAGCAGAGCAGATTCCCACACTGTACAGCTCCATTCTCTGCAATACCTGGACATCATTCGTCCAGTATTTCGAGACAAGGAAATAAAGCACGAGGTTACCCACCAGTTGCTGTGCAATCACGAAGGCTGCCTCCTGATCAGTTGAAGGTCAATAAACAGGAATTTCAATACATTAGACCTCAGAACCATTCATTCATCTAGCAGCAACTGGTCATCTCCTCTGCCTTTCGTACCAAAGAAAGTGACAAATGACTTGCAGCCCAGCGGTGACTCTCGTGCTCTTAACTGAACAGTGATCGACATATTCCCTATATCCCATTTACATGATTTTTCTAGCTCACATATTCTCTAAAATTGATCTGATGCACGCCTCTAACCAGATCCCAGTTATATATTTCAACTTCTAAAGGCAAATTCACTGCAGTTATCCCAGAGAAAAGATTCTCTCTTATGGTAAAAAGGTGTAAAAACACCATATCTTCCCGGTGTTGCTCCTTGTTGGATTGCCAGACGCAGTGTTTCTAGCTCTTTAGCCAATCAGCCGAAATTGCGAGGATGATCCGGTTCTTGACTGAAGATTAGAGGCTTCGAATGACCCGTCTGTTTTTTGTGTCGTCTATTTGAATGTTTTGCGTTCTTGTCCCATTTTGTATTTTTATATATATTTTTTTATACATATATATATATATACATACAGACATACATATACACACAGACACACACATATATATATATATATATATATATATACATATATACATACATATATATATATATATAAAAAAAAAAATAGATGAACATCAATGGAATCTGTATCTTTGTGGTACCAGTGCCGGTGGCACACAAGAAAACCATCCGAACGTGGCCGTAGCCAGTTCCGCATCGACCGGCCTCCGTGCTGTGGGCACGTAACAAACACCATCCGATCATGGCCGTTCGCCAGCCTCATCTGGCACCTGTGTCGGTGGCACATAAAAACACCTTCCGAAGACCCGGCAAGACTAGTCAGTCCACCTTTGCATACCTTCCTTCTTGTGACACTTGTGAAGACCTGTTGAGGCAAGTGAAAATCAAATCAAATCAAAATAGATGAACATCAATGGAATTTGTATCTTTGTGGTACCAGTGCCTGTGGCACACAAGAAATCCATCCGAACGTGGCCGTAGTCAGTACCGCATCGACTGGCCATCGTGCTGTGGGCACATAACAAACACCATCCGATCGTGGCCATTCGCCAGCCTCATCTAGCACCTGTGTCGGTGGCACATAAAAACACCATCCGAAGACCCGGCAAGACTAGTCAGGCCATATCCCATGGCCCCTACCTGTGATACTTGTGAAGGCCTGTTGAGGCAAGTGAAAATCAAAATAAAATCAAAATCAAATCAAATCAAATCAAATCAAAACAAATCAAAATAGATGAACATTAATGGAATTTGTATCTTTGTGGTACCAGTGCCTGTGGCACACAAGAAATCCATCCGAACGTGGCCGTAGTCAGTACCGCATCGACTGGCCATCGTGCTGTGGGCACGTAACAAACACCATCCGATCATGGCCGTTCGCCAGCCTCATCTGGCACCTGTGTCGGTGGCACATAAAAACACCTTCCGAAGACCCGGCAAGACTAGTCAGTCCACCTGTGCATACCTTCCTTCTTGTGACACTTGTGAAGACCTGTTGAGGCAAGTGAAAATCAAATCAAATCAAAATAGATGAACATTAATGGAATTGTATCTTTGTGGTACCAGTGCCGGTGGCACACAAGAAAACCATCCGAACGTGGCCGTAGCCAGTACCGCACCGACTGGCCTCCGTGCTGTGGGCACGTAACAAACACCATCCGATCGTGGCCGTTCGCCAGCCTCATCTGGCACCTGTGTCGGTGGCACATAAAAACACCATCCGAAGACCTGGCAAGACTAGTCAGGCCATAACCTGTGGCCCCTACCTGGGACGTAGTCAGTCCACCTGTGCATACCTTCCTTCTTGTGACACTTGTGAAGACCTGTTGAGGCAAGTGAAAATCAAATCAAAACAAATCAAAATAGATGAACATCAATGGAATTTGTATCTTTGTGGTACCAGTGCCGGTGGCACGTGGCACACAAGAAAACCATCCGAATGTGGCTGTAGCCAGTACCGCATCGACTGGCCTCCGTGCTGTGGGCACGTAACAAACACCATCCGATCGTGGCCGTTTGCCAGCCTCATCTGGCACCTGTGTCGGTGGCACATAAAAACACCATCCGAGTGTGGCCGTCTGCCAGCCTCGTCTGGCACCTGTGTCGGTGGCACATAAAAAACACCATCTGAGCGTGGCCGTTTGCCAGCCTCGTCTGGCACCTGTGTCGGTGGCACATAAAATCACCCACTACACTCTCGGAGTGGTTGGCGTTAGGAAGGGCATCCAGCTGTAGAAACACTGCCAGATCTGACTGGACTGGTGCAGCTTTCGGGCTCCCCAGACCCCAGTTGAACCGTCCAACCCATGCTAGCATGGAAAGCGGACGTTAAATGATGATGATGATGATGATGATGATATATACATACATATATATATATACATATATACATACATATATATATATATATATACATATATACATACATATATATATATATACATATATACATACATATATATATATATATATATATATATATATATATATATACGACCATTTTTTCACTATGCACTTAAAATCCGTGAGAGAAACATTTTCGGTTTTAAAAAAATTGTTAATAATTTCAGAGGAAAATGTGTGATATAAGGCAAATCTGGCTGTTGTTTCTAGCACATCCCCAAATCTCCCACCTCGTTTCTTTCTTATACATCTATTGATATTTTTCAATATTTTTCTCCCCATAAATATTTTTTATAGAATGATGATGTCAAAGTAACATACATGTAGTCCCAACCGAGTAAGGCTGTGTTATGTGTGTGCGTGTATATGTGCATGTGTGTGTGTGTAAGAAAAAATCACCTAAAAACATCTTAAGTGTTCATATTAATCTGTCAAATGTAAAGCTTATTTGTTCACGTTATTCAAGTTCAAGAAGGGTGTCCACAATATTTGCTTGTAACTTTGTAAATCTTTTACACACAGATTTGAAATTCTGTCAGTGGGTGCTTTATATATCACTGGTTTATAGTTATGTAATTTTAGCTGATCTTGCTGAGTAAATTTGATTTTTATGGGCAGATAAATTTAATTAACAGGTGTAAAAGCAATAAAATTATGGATAAACACTAAAGTTGAAATTCTTAATGCATCTTACCTGTTTAATTTGTGACTAAAATTATCCCTGATGGCAACCAACAAAAATTTTGCGCCTTTTCAAGATGAAGTACATTAATTTGGTTTAATTAGAATACAGGTATAATCGGTACAAGATTTTATTCTTTCGGTAAATATTCCATACCTCGGTGTGGAATAAGTTTTTCGCAGTTTTTTTCGGATGCATTCAACATATCTGACCTACAAAGCTGACGCAAGCCACTTTTTTCCGGAAAAGAAAGGTGGGAAGGTTGGGACCTCGAAGTTTCCCACCAAAGGAATTTTGTTTTGCGGGTCTTTTTTTTCTTTTCCAGATTATTCTGCATACTTTCAACGAATGTGACATTAAAATCAAGCATAAATGGCTCCTTTTTCAAGAAAAGGAAAGATTTGACTGCTATTTTTTGTATGCCCTGTTACCACATAACAGCTATTTGCATTCACACTGAAATATATACCAACTTTTTTCTTTCCTTTTGTTTTTTCCACTTGATGGAAGTTAATATTTTCTCTGTTGACATCCACCTCACTGTTCTCTCTAGACAGGACAAAGAAATTTCCCGCTGTCTTTGCAAGCAACAAGAGGGTGGTTCTGGTTTCAAATCTAAGCAGGGTCAAATGAGCTCCTACATGTTATTTATAATAATAAGTGGCATTATGTCGGGGTTGAAAGAATGATGCGTACAGTTTTTAACTATGCTAAGACAATCTGTGAACAATCATTATCATCATCATCGTTTAGATTCCGCTTTCCATGCTAGCATGGGTTGGACGATTCAACTGGGGTCTGGGAAGCCAGAAGGCTGCACCAGGCCCAGTCTGATCTGGCAATGTTTCTACGGCTGGATGCCCTTCCTAATGCCAACCACTCCGTGAGTGTAGTGGGTGCTTTTTATGTGCCACCAGCACAGGTGCCAGACAAGGCTGGCAAACGGCCACGATCGGATGGTGCTTTTTATGTGCCACCGGCACGGAGGCCAGTTGGGGCGGTGCTGGCAACGGCCACGTTCGGATGGTTCTCTTACGTGCCACCAGCACTGGTATCACAGCTACAATCTCCATTGATGTTGAAACAATAGAAACTTTTAAACGTTTACCAGTTTTTGTGAAATCTGGGGGTTAACAGACTTGAGTTAACGGAAGCTAAATGTAAGAGAAGTTAATTAGTCTGATAATAAATTTCTATGTTAACTGAAAAGTTATATATATATAAAGCATGTTACTCTTTTACATGTTTCAGTCATTTGATTGTGGCCATGCTGGAGCACAGTACTTATTCTATCGGTCTCTTTTGCTGAACTGTTAAGTTACGGGGACATAAACACACCAGCATCAGTTGTCAAGCGATGTTGGGGGGCCAAACACACAAGTATATATATATATATATATATATAATAAAGTATTGATTGGGTATTATCTGATGGTTGATGATTGATTTAGGTATGTTTCTCCATTTTTCTCATTTTGTATATATATATATATATATCACCGTGACCGATCAGGCTGTCAGTTGTTGCTACACATCGCTGGTTACAATGCGCTTCACAGTGTTTTAGCCTTCAAATGACGCCACCCTGCTTTCTGTCATATATATATATATATATATATATATACATACATACATACATATGACGTGCTTCTTTCAGTTTCCGTCTACCAAATCCACTCACAAGGCTTTGGTCGGCCCAAGGCTATAGTAGAAGATATTTGCCCAAGGTGCCACGTAGTGGGACTGAACCTAAGTTGAAATCCATCATTCAAATTCTTTGCATGGTGATATGGACACTGAAAGAGAAAGAAGTAAGCAACTCTCAGATAATATGGAGCATTATTGCTAAAGCCAAAAAATACAGGGAATGGGGCACCGAATATGAGGTCTGCTTTACTAAAAAGTTGAATATCATTCAGTAAAAAGCTAATAATTAAACTATTAGAGACAAAACTTTCTCTCCCTGCATGCATAAACAATATTTTACACTGATATTTCAAAGAGGACCCCCTACCCACTTCCCCACTCCTCCAACATGGATGAGTTTTCTTCTCTGAACATGAACATTAACTATATGCACATTCTGAGTTCAAATTCCACCGAGGTCGATTTTGCCTTTCATCCTTTCGGGGTCGATAAATTAAGTACCAGTTGCGCACTGGGGGTCGATGTAATCCACTCAATCTGTTTGTCTGTCCTTGTTTGTCCCCTCTGTGTTTGGCCCCTTGTGGGTAGTAAAGAAATATATATGCATCATACGAACTTTACTGCATAAAAGACACATACCCTCATGCTGAGCTCCCTTCAACACACAAATTACATGAGCATTCCACATACCCAGAACATTACATGATATAAAATAACTTATCATTCAATAACACCAAAACTCGTCATTAAAAGATGTATAAAAATATATGTGAAAATGCATGTAAAAATATGTACAAAAACATGTAGAAAATACGTGTAAGATACGCGAAACTTCAAAAATCATGTGTACACGTCCAAAATCCATACACAGACATGTATACATATGTTCATTTTGTGTGTGTGCAGGTATGTGTGTTTTGTATACGTGTGTGTGCATGCACATACATGTGAATGTATACATATGACAAAATACCGCATGATACATACAATAAACAAAAATATATATAACTAGCAGTATCGCCCGGCATTGCTCGGGTTTGTAAGGGAAATAACAATATAAGCATTTTTAGAGATGTAAAGTATAATAGCCATCTCAATATGGCTAACCACAAAGGGGGGTGTTACTGTAGCTTTTTACGTTCTGAGATTTAATAATACATTTTTAGAGAGTTACTTCCCTTATATAATAGCAAAAAATGCATTAAAAATGGGAAAAAAATTAGGGTAATTTTTTTTTAAATCGTAGACTCATCGTAGACGCGCGCTAATACCCAGAAGGGCTCGATATGAATCACGACTATAAGATACCCGCTTTTGGTTACACTGCACCGCAAAATGTGGGAGTAGTTAGGAATCTAAATCGTAGGAGACAGACACACAACTTCACTTTTATATATATAGATAACCCATGAGTATACACATAAACTTATAAAATATACACAAACTCATACAACACTGTAAATTTTCGACACAAAACATTTGGCAACCAGGTGCACATATATGCAAACTATTAAGTAAACAAATTTTAAAATTGTAAAATTTTCAATTCAGCTAAAACATTAAGGCCGGTGTATGTATGTATCCAAATAGATGAAAATATACAAATGATTTCAATTTTAGCAAAAGTCTAAGAGAGGTGATCATCCAAGAGTTGTCCCCCCTGATGTCATGTTTTTATTCACCTAAATATCTTGCGCAATTTTTACCGTGATTTTACGCGTTTTAATCCAAATTTGAGACAGACACCGATGTTCCATGTGATACGCTAGATAATTGTTAAGGGCTTCTTTAGCATTAAACCAATGGTAGCTTTAATCCACAAACAAAGAATCTTTATCCACCAATGCTGTGTTGAGCACTTATTCTCATTGTTTGATATTTACGTATATATTGGATTGGCAAGAAAATAATTCGGTTGACAAGATTAACATAGTTGCGATTTTTTAAAATTACTTTTGGTCGATGTTATGATTTTTCTTTTTGACATTTGATAGCCGTTACTCTAAGCTTACTTTAGAAGCAAATTGCGCGTAATTTTGTTTACAACTGTTAGTTCAGTATCAATTTTAACATGGAGTGCAAAAACGAACATTTTCGCCATATTTTGCTTTTTTATTTCCATAAAGGCAAGAAAGCTGCTGAGGCCCACAAAGAGATATGTGAAATTTATGGTGTTGATTGATTAACAGAACGCACATGTCAGAAATGGTTAAATAAATTCCGCTCTGGAGACTTTTCACTGAGATGAACAACGTTATGGTCGACCCATTGAAGTCGATGATGACCGTATCAAAGCCATAATTGAATATAACTGTGTGAGAGATTGCAGAGAGGTTAAATGTATCACATACAACATTTCAAAAACACTTAAAATGTCTTGGACTCATTAAGAAGCTCGATATTTGGGATCCACATAAATTGAAAGAGATTCACTTAAGAAAACGAATCAATATTTGCGATATGCATCTCAAACGCAATGAAACCGACTTTTTTTTAAACGAATCATCGCTGGTGATGAAATATGGATTGTCTACAATAATATCAATTGAAAACAATCATGGTCCAAGCATAATGAACCAGCACAAACCACATCGAAAGCTGAATTGCATAAAAAAAGGTCAAGTTGTCAATTTGATAGGATTACAAAGTTGTGTATTTTGAGCTGCTTCCAAGGAACCAAACGATCAATTCAGATGTTTACTGTCAACAACTAATGAAACTGGATGAAGCAATCAAAGAAAAACAGCCAGAATTGGCAAATCGTAAAGGAATCGTGTTCCACCATGACAACGCTAGACCAGATACGTCCTTATTAACTCGTGAAAAATTATTGGAGCTTGTTTGGGAATTTATGCACCATCAGATTACAATTTATTTCGAAGTTTGCAAAATTCTTTGAATGGTAAAACTTTCAATAATGATGATGATCTGAAATCGAACTTGCTTCAGTTTTTGGCTGATAAGGACCAGAAGTTCTTATGAGCGCTGAATCATGAAGTTGTCAGAAACATGACGAAAGATCATCGAACAAAATGGAAAATATATTATTGATTGAAGTTCATTCTTTGTATGAAAAAAAAATGGCTTTTATTTCACACTAAAAAACCGAAATTACTTTTTTGCCAACTCAAGATATATATATGAATATATCTTGTAGCTAGTTGTCCTTGTACTTCACAATCCAGGCATCCTTAAACTACTGGCCGTTCTACCTCGCATCTACTTACATTCTTGCCTGCATTAACTATTATGCCCACTACTTTCTTTTCAGAACATCAACCCTGTGTAATTTCTTCCTTGCATATGCCCTTTTTGCAGGTATTTAATGCCCAGCAAATCTTTTAATCAGAGCATTAATGACATCAAGCTCATGGGTTTCAGACGGCTCTTAAAAGTAATCGACACTGCCTCATGCTTCAGACTAAGTTATTTTTTTTAAAAAGTTAATATTAGTAAACGGTGCTCTGCTGAGAAAAGATTATTTAGTGAAGTGCAGGGCATAACTACACAAGTGTGCCTCACCCCCGCCATCTTTGATCGCTCATAAGTTTGAGAAAAATTCCCCACAAATATTCCTCAGATGGTGTGGATTATGACTATACCTAATTTGTTGCGAAAAATTTTCTGAGGGAGCGGGTGTGGGAACGGAGAGAATTTTCGGCAACTTATCACGAATCGACTTTGTTTCGTCATAAAAATGAATATTTTTAATGAAATTTTTAACGAATACTTTCCAGATGGTGTGGATTACGATTATATCGTGGTTAAATGTGAAAAGAAGAAAAACAGATCACTGGCCCATATCACAATTTTCAAAATTTCAGGTTTCATTTTGTATATGTATATGCAATATGCGTCAGTATGTACGAGTGCGCGCTCACTCATTTTTTAAAATTGTAATCTATCATATCTGAAAGGTATTTGTAGAAAGGTTCATTAAAAAATACTCATTTTTGCGAAAGCCATGAGAAAACAAAGTAAGATGGGGCACACAAGTGTAGTATGCCAAGTACAGTTCATAAGTCCTAACAGATCGTATGCTGCAGAGATAGAATTTCACAGGGGTTGGCTCAAAACACCGAGATGTTTTCCCCTATGAACTGATCCAAATTTATGTCAGAAATTTGGCATACACGCGTAATAATGTAAATATAAACTGGTGCTTAAAAAACTTGTATGTGTGTGTGTGCATTATACACATCGTTTTTACTCGTGTATAAGACGCACCCCTAATTTAGTATTAAATCCTAGCATAAAATCCTTGCTCTTCAAAACTTTAGCTTTGCACCGTGAACAAGCTGCCCCTTAGATTTTTCAGTTAGAACTACATACAAAACAGCTCGACTTATAGATAAGTACAAGTATACGTATGTATATGTATAGCTACATACATACATATGTATGTATGTATATGTATCAATAAGAGACATTCAACATCTTTGGCAGATTTTGTATGGCAACTGTTGGAGGACAAAATGAAGTACAGCATAACTTGGTCCATAGTAAAGTACGCGAAACCACACAATATAATTTCCAGGAGATGCCGTCTCTGCTCCGAGGAATCCCTGTCTATTCTGTGGACTAACGAGAAGATCATTAATAGGATTTCTGAATGACTCTCGAGATGCCTACACGCATATAAATGCACTTTCGCGCAATGCAGTGGGAATGAATTTTGAGTAATATAATTTAATTTACTGTAAGGTATGGATGACTTAAGTTTACTTTTAACGTCCCTATTCTTACAAACACCAAATACATAGTTAACTTGTTTTGTGATCATGAGTGCACCAAACCTCATGTCTGCGTATGCTCACATTTTTGCGGATGCTTGTATAAGCGAGTGTACTTGCGCCACGCAGCTTGCCCGAGGGCGTTTGTACATCCATATTTGTTAACAGCTATTTTTAATACTTTTCTCGCTGGATTGCGTGTTCGTTTCTCTTTTTGCCATCTGTAATTTTATTTTTGATCTTCTATATAAATGAAGATATTTCCTCCGTCGGGCTGCTTTTCTTGAACCAGTTATTGAGCGTCCCACCTATGAGGGATCGATGCTAGATGTACCGAAACAATTGTCGTGATTAATAATAATAAATTCTCATATATTCCATCTTCCACCTTTCATTATTTGCCATATATATATATAAGGTGGAAGATGGAATATATGAGAATTTATTATTATTAATCACGACAATTGTTTCGGTACATCTAGCATCGATCCCTCATAGGTGGGACGCTCAATAACTGGTTCAAGAAAAGCAGCCCGACGGAGGAAATATCTTCATTTATATATATATATAAAGCATGTTACTCTTTTACATGTTTCAGTCATTTGATTGTGGCCATGCTGGAGCACATCCTTTAGTCGAGCAAATCGACCCCAGGACTTATTCTTTGTAAGCCTAGTACTTATTCTATCGGTCTCTTTTGCCGAACTGTTAAGTTACGGGGACATAGACACACCAGCATCAGTTGTCAAGCGATGTTGGGGGGGGCCAAACACACAAGTATATATATATATATAATATATATAT
Source organism: Octopus sinensis (assembly GCF_006345805.1). Classification (NCBI taxonomy): domain Eukaryota; kingdom Metazoa; phylum Mollusca; class Cephalopoda; order Octopoda; family Octopodidae; genus Octopus; species Octopus sinensis. The sequence goes on from NC_043012.1 coordinate 21,705,723, forward strand.
ATATATTATATATATATATATATATATATACATATATAATAAAGTATTGATTGGGTATTATCTGATGGTTGATGATTGATTTAGGTATGTTTCTCCATTTTTCTCATTTTGTATATGTATGTATATGTGTGTGTGTGTGTGTGTAGGCGCAATGACCCAGTGGTTAGGGCAGCGGACTTGCGGTTTCGATTCCCAGATCGGGCGTTGTGTTTATTGAGCGAAAACACCTAAAGCTCCACGAGGCTCCGGCAGGGGGTGGTGGCGATCCCTGCTATACTCTTTCGCCACAACTTCCTCTCACTCTTTCTTCTGTTGGCCTGCTCGCTTAGCCTTTGAAGGCTAAAACAATGCGAAGCGCATTGTGACCAGCGATGTGTAGCAACATCTGATAGCCTGGTCGGTATATATATATATATATATATATATACATGTATAAAGCGTATGTATGAATACATATATCTACGTGTATATACGTGCACATCTAAACGCAGGGCCGGCCCTAGGGTTGTTGGCGCTCCGGACATGCTGAACTTCGGCGGGTACAAGCTGACGGTCGTGGAAATTTCCTTGTCTTTGTCACGCTCTCCTTGGTGCCCCAGGTGAGTTGCCGGTACCTTGAGCTGGCCCACGAGAGTCCCGGGCCCCAGTTATGAACTCATTTGCATACTGCCAATCAAATCAGAGCTCAACTATCAAACTAGTGTCTACCTAGTCACGAAAATACTCTGGTTGAGTTCAGTGGAAAATATGCGTTATAGCAAAATTAGTTTTAAACCGGTTAATTCGCAGCCAGCCCTGTCTATATGCCTAATTCATATATACTGTCTCTCATATGTACGAAGTTTGTGTGTGTGTGTGATGACAGACACAAGCTTTCTTTGTTTCCTCTCTATATCTTTACTTATTAATTTATGTATTTGCTTATTGAACGACATAACGGTCAAACTATTTGAATTATGCACGTGACATTATTGATTTTAGAATTTGATCTAGAACAATCTAGTTTTGGACAACCAATGTTGGTGTGTTTACGTCCCCGTAAATTAGCGGTTCGGCAAAAGAGACAGATAGAATAAGTACTAAGCTTACAAAGAATGTCCTAGGGTCGATTTCTGCGACTAAAACCCCTTTAAAGCGGTGCTCCAGCAAGGCCGCGGTCAAATGAATGAAACAAATAAAAGAATAGCTGTCTGTCTATCTATCTGTGTATCCTGTATTGGTGCACCGCCTTCAGTTTTCCGGTCAGTTACATCGACCCTCATACCTCCTTCTTGACCTTGCAAAGCTGAAAGGCAAACTGAGTCTATATATCTATATATATAAAACTGTAGTTGTGTGAGTGTCTGTCCCCTTCGATTTAGATTCCTAACTCCTCCCACATTTTGCGGTGCAGTTTAACCAAATTCGGGTATCTTATAGTCGTGATTCATATCGAGCCCGTCTGGGTATTAGCGCGTGTCTACGATGAGTCTACGATTTTAAAAATAATTTAACATCATTTTTTATTCCATTTTAATGCATAATTTTTCGTGTGTCGATGACGGCGGAGTTGGCGTCCACGGTCACACCTGCACCTGTTTGCTTCTCCCCTCCATCGTGAAGCTGTGGGGAAGGGAGTGTAAGGAAATCAACGTCGTAAAGCGTTGTCAAGGAGACCAGCGTTCTTTTAGAACAACGACTTCATGGCTTGAAGACACCAAAACAGAAATGGCTAAGAAAGCCCGAATTGGCATCTATAAGGGAAGTAACTCTCTAAAAATGCTTATATAGTTATTTCCCTTACAAACTCGAGCAACGCCGGGCGATACTGCTAGTATATATATATAAAAAAAAGGTGGTGCTTCCCAACCACATTCTTCTGGGGTCAGTCACACTGCGTGGCAAATCTCTTCTACTACAGCTTCAGGCCGGCCAAAGTGGATTTTGTAGACGGAAACTGAAGAAGCCCGTCATCTCTCATCATCCTATATGAAAATTCAGATTTGTTGCAGTTTTGTCCCAGTGTGTGTGTGTGTGTGTCTCCCAGCACCGCTTGACAACCGGTGTTGGTGTTTATGTCCCCATCACCTAGCGGTTTGGCCGAAGTGACAAAAAGAATAAGTACCAGACTTTAAAAAAAAAAAAAGCCCTGGGGTTGATTTGTTCGACTAAAACCCTTCAAGGCGGTACCCCAATAAGGCCGCTGTTAAATGACTGAAGCAAGTAAAAGAGAAAAGATAAAAGATTCTTGGGTTGACAGTAAACTCCAAATTTAAGGTTATCAGCCATTCGCGCCAACCGTACTGTAACTACTCATACAATATTTATATCGGAAATACCATACCTAAGGCGGCGAGCTGGCAGAACCGTTAGCACGCCGGGCGAAATGCATAGCCGTATTTCGTCTGCCGTTATGTTCTGAGTTCAAATTCCGCCGAGGTCGACTTTGCCTTTCATCCTTTCGGGGTCTATAAATTAAGTACTTATTTCTTTATTACCCACAAGGGGCTAAACATAGATGGGACAAACAAGGACAGACATAGGTATTAAGTCGATTCCATCGACCCCAGTGCGTAACTGGTACTTAATTTATCGACCCCGAAAGGATGAAAGGCAAAGTCGACCTCGGCGGTACCAGTTACGCACTGGAGTCGATGTAATCGACTTAATCCGTTTGTCTGTCCTTGTTTGTCCCCTCTGTGTTTAGCCCCTTGTGGGTAGTAAATAAATATTTATATTGGAAAACTTGTCATGTTTTCCTTAAGTATTTATTTATTTATTTAGAAAGTTCTTTAGTTTACTGCTAGCTTGTAATAGTTTTAATTTGTTTTCATTACACGTATCGGGAAAATAACTTACCGTAAAATAAAATAAACGTAACGCTTTGGAGAAAAACACATACACAGCTGAGAGGTTGATGACATTTTAATTTCCACTGGTTTTTAGTACATTTAGAGTGAGAGAGAGAGAAAGTAGGACACAGATGTAGAAGAAATTCCGAAGTCTGATAATTCACACACATAACAGCTTCTTTTACTTGTTTCAGTCATTGGACTGTGACCATGCTAGGGGCACAGTTTTGAAGGTTTTAGTCGAACAATTCGTCCTCAGTACTAATTTTTATCAAACCTTGGTACTTTTTGCTAACGATGTTTTTTTTTGCCGAACGGCTAAATTAAAGGGGCGTAAACAAATCAACACCAGTTGTCAAGCTGTGGGGGACAGACATAGAGGCATCCTCACCACCACCACCACCACAAGGTCAAATATAACCAGTCAACGTAATTACTAGACTTGGTAAAGTAGTAGTAGCCAGACCGTCCTCAAATCACACCCTACCTCTTTTGAGAATCTTTTTTTAAAGTCTTCCAACCACTTTTAAATACTACAAATAAAAAACCGAATATGATTTTCTTTATCAGTATTTGAAGAAATCTGGTAAAAATTTGAATTACACTAAGTGACTGGAAGGATTTTAAAAACGATCCAAATATGATAATAAAATATAACGCCTATCTTCAAGTTTCATACGTTGAAAAAAAAAATGTAGTCCTTGATAGACAAGAAGTCGAGATGGTCATAATTGGAACGTATCCCGAACACCTCTGATCATAGTTCTGTTCGATAAGGGCTGCGTTAAACAGCAGTGTTGTCATAAGGCATGGGCACAGTGAGCTAGGGGCCACAAGTCGAGCAGTCCAGTTATGATCTATGTATACAGTCAATAAATAAATATTATGGACCCAATGCATTGATTTGCTCTGGGTAACGGTGCTAAGACAGCCCTGACAGCAACAATGAGGGGAACCTCATTGTTGTCACTCAAAATCTAGAAATAGCAGTTAAATCTTACCGTTGTCCCTTAAACAGTAAAAGGAAAGAAAAGGGATATATTAGAATTAGACAATGTAAGTCCCTGATTGACCAAAATAACGGATCGCTAAATTACGGGGACGTAAACAAACCAACACTGGTTGCCACGCGGTGGAGGAGGACAAAGACACACAAACACATAGAACGGGTTTCTTTCAGTTTCCATCTACCAAATTCACTCATGACTAGGACGTGCCTAGAACATGACCTAGGGCTATACAATACCTACATTGGATTTGCGTCAAACGAGAATATAATAATTACTTCGATTAATTAGTATCAATTAAATATTTACTATTCCAAACCAACTTGAGATCACATCTGGCCGGAGTCTTAGGTCAATACAATTAAGTACGTCATTATACACTCGTACTAATTAGTGATAGAGAAAAAAAAAAACAGACCGAAATCATCATTAACATCACAGCCGAAGACTGGCTATTTGGATTCGTGTCTTTAATTTAAATCTTCTTTCTACCTTCTAAACATGAAGTCATTGCAACACACAGATGTCAACTATCAGTCTGTCGCCGTTTTTATTAAAGAACGACACATGCTGGAGTGGCTGTGTGGTAAGTAGCTTGCTAACCAACCACATGGTTCCAGGTTCAGTCCCACTGCGTGGCAACTTGGGCAAGTGTCTTCTGTTATAGCCCCGGGCCGACCAGTGCCTTGTGAGTGGATTTGGTAGACGGAAACTGAAAGAAGCCTGTCGTATATATGTGTATATATGTTTGTGTGTCTGTGTTTGTCCCCCTAGCATTGCTTGACAACCGATGCTGGTGTCTTTACGTCCCCGTCACTTAGCGGTTCGGCAAAAGACACCGATAGAATAAGTACTGGGCTTACAAAGAATAAGTCCCGGGGTCGATTTGCTCGACTAAAGGCGGTGCTCCAGCATGGCCGCAGTCAAATGACTGAAACAAGTAAAAGAGTAAGAGTATGCTCTCCCGTCATCCTATACGTAGGTTTAGATTTGGTGCAGTTTAGCCCCAGGTAAATTCTCAGATCAAGTAGAACTATGATCAAAAGCGATCCGGCCATGACCATCCATCCCATCTTGTTTCTTTTTCTCTCCCCTGTGTAGAATAAGGATTTATAAGCACATTACGTTTATTTTCTGTTGATCGAGTACTGTGCGATCTCGAATATAATTCGATTGAACTGTATTTTATCTGCATAAATGTTGTAGCATTACGTTACCAACTTAAGATACTTTTGTATTAAATTTCTTGCATGCAATTCTCACAAATACGGTAGTTAGGTGAATGACAACGAAGCAATTCAGGAATCCGTAAATATCAGAACACAAGAAAAAAAAAATTGTTCGCCGCAGGAGTGGCTCCGGGTTCAGTCCCACTGCGTGGCATCTTGGGCAAGTGTCTTCTGCTATAGCCCCGGGCCAACCAAAGCCTTGTGAGTGGATTTGGTAGACGGAAACTGAAAAGAAGCCCGTCGTATATATGTATATATATATCAATGCATGTGTGTGTTTGTGTGTCTGTGTTTGTCCCCCCTCCTCGCACTGCTTGACAACCGATGCTGGTGTGTCCCCGTTACTTAGCGGTTCGGCAAAAGAGACCGATAGAATAAGTACTGGGCTTACAAAAGAATAAGTCCCGGGGTCGAGTTGCTCGACTAAAGGCGGTGCTCCAGCATGGCCGCAGTCAAATGACTGAAACAAGTAAAAGAGTATATTTGAAAATATTACAAATGAGATGGCATTTTTATACGTTGTCATCGAGCTGTAAAAAAGAGAATAACAAATCGCAGATGTGTGTGGTAAGAAGTTTGCTGCCCAACCACTTCTACGATAGACCTGGGTCAATCAAAAACTTGTGAGTAAATTTGGTAGATGGAAACTGAAAGTACCCCCGTGTTCTATGTGTTTGTGTGTACGGGTGTGTGTCTTTGTCCTCCTCCACCGCGTGGCAACCAGTGTTGGTTTGTTTACGTCCCCGTAATTTAAGCGATCCGACGTAAGTACCACCGGCTGAAATGAAAAAAAGAATTTGGGGGCAAATTCGTTCGATGAAAACCCTTCAAAGGCAATGCCCCCAGCATGGGGGCATTGAAATGACTGAAACAAGAACAAGACCAATCAAAACAGCTAGTAGTAGTCTTATATACATATAGTATATTCATCACTTATGAATATATTTCGAGAGTGAGAACGATGATTCGAACATCGTAACGTATGTACGCGAAAGCGAAGAATAAGACTGACAAGTCAGGCCTCTCCTATTCTTCTGATTTTTGTCTCTTTTCAACATCTTCGGGACAGGGGGAATAAAAAGGGCGTCACGTGACAATCGCAGCGGAACGGAGTCACGTGCCCCCCCCCTGCCTGGCTTCTTCTTCTTCTTCTTCTCCTCCGTCTCTGTTCTGTTTTTCAATGTACACAGTGGCGGCACATGGGGGGCTACACAGCGGCACACACACAGATCCATACTGACGTCAGCGGAATGTGTATAAGTTGTAAAACGTAGCTTGCCCCTATATATATCAATTCCTGACGCGATCGATAGGTTTTCTTTTGCAGTCAGTCTTCAAGTTTTGAGAAATCAAGTCATTTAGTTAATTTTTTCATAGAAAAATAATAAAAATATAAATAATAGTTTAAATAAAAAAATGAATTTCTAACTTTTACAAAGCACTTACGTAATTTATATACAGTTCAGTGACGATAAAACAAGTGAGCTTTATATATATATATCGTACATCGCGCCACTTCCTTAGTCTGCTTAACGCCATTTTTTTTGTCATCTCCCCCAATTCCTCCCTGTCTTTCTCTTTCTTCTGACGTGCGTGTTTTGATGTCATTTTAAGGCAAACCTTTTCGAGACCTAGAACCTGTAATTTCTTTTATAAGTAAAAATTAAACTGTTTCACGTAGATTGAGAACGCGTAATTTAAAAAAAGAAAGAAAGAAATTATGCAATTTTATTGTTTCACTTTTGCTCTCATTTTTTTTTTTTTATTTAAAGCAAGTCATTTTGTCTAGGAATGTCAGAATTTTACCGCTCTCAAATATCCCTCCAAAAATTCTATTAAAATTTTCTACATTTTTTTTTCGAATATATGAGCTTTATTATTTATCCTACAACTGAATTTTTTTTTAATATTCTCTTTATTTCATTTGCCCTCTTACCTCATATCTTCCCTCCCTTCCGCCATCTTTTGTTTCTTCTTTTTCCTTAAACATTACATTACACATACATAAACATTTTCTCCTTCCCTCCACCTTCCTCTCTCCTTATTACTTGTCATCGCCTCTTCCTCTACCCCTCTCTCACGTCCTACCTCTTTTGATTATCGTTATCTCCCCTTCGTTAACTTCACCATTTTCTTCTGTATTCGAACTCGACACTCCTACTCTTCGAGTACTCTTTACCTACCTGCCACAGCCTTCCTGTTTATTTTCTTTCCTTCCTTTCTTCTTTCTTTCTTTCTATTTTTTTTTCCTCTCCGTTTATCTATGATTCCGTAAATATCTCTCCCACTATCTTTCTCACTTAGAGTCACACACACACTCTTCCCTCCTCCTCCCCACCTCCTTCACTAAACAAACTCCCTCCCGCTCGTCTAGCTCTTTTCTCTCTCTCTCCCCTTCTCCTTCGTGTCAAAGGTCAAGGCGGTCCGTGGAAAATTACTTGTAAACCCCGCAGGTCATTGGCACGTTACATGACGGTGAGTGTTTTCTGAATATTATTTTGCTGATAAAATTCGTAAGGGGGGTAAAAGTTCGGGTTGAGAGGGCTGAAACGAAAAAAAAAAAAGGGGGGAAAAAAGGGCTGAAAATTTCTAAATGTACTTGAGCTGGGTTGGTTTTTTTTCCTTAATGGTTTGTAAGGAAACAACAAAAAGTAACAACAACAAAAATGAACCCCCTAACCCAACCCGACCAGATTTTTTTCCCCCCTCCAAGAAAAAAAAAAGAAGCAAAAGCAAAAGCAAAAAAACAAAACCCATAGAACTGGAAAACAAAAAAAAAAGGCCACCACCACCATCATCATCATCCGACAAGCAAATGGCAAAGCGCTCCGCTCCGTCTTTGCAAGTTCGTCGTCCTACTGTATACTGTGTTGTGTTGTGTGGTGTTTGTGTGTGTTTTCGGTTTGTTTTGTGGTGTTTGAAGGGGAATCGGGCGGCGACGGCTGCGACCGACCGCTTTTACAAAAGCTTTTAAACTTGACTTCTCTTTTAAACCATTGTTGAACACCAGCAAGGTCATGTGCTAAAGAAACATACATACACACACACATATACACATATATATATATATTATACATACATATATATATATATATATATGCATGTATGTATATGTGTGTGTATATATGCAGATGAGGGCAAGACGCAGTGGTGAGAGAGAAGCAAGGAAAAAGCCACCACCACCACTATCAACCAACCAAACCGACTACCACCACAAACGTTTCATTCACACCACATACTACAAAATAAATAATATAAACCAACCATTTAGCAAACAAGGCCCATTATTTATTTATCATCATTAAAAGTCATTATTACGGCTTTTTTCTTTTAATATACTTTATTTTTGGTTCGTTGGTGGGGAGGTTTGGTTTCTCTCTCACTTATACTCAATTTACCTCATCTCTAACCATTTCATATATATATATATATATATATATATATATATATATATATATATTTATATATATATATATATATTTAACAATTAAGGATAACTTCTTAATAAGGAATCTTAACAAGAAATTATCAGGTAGATAAGCGTGAAAAAACCTCATAAGAGAAAAAAATTCGAAAATAATTTTTTTCCTTTGAACATATTAATTTATATAGTGTGAGGCATTTATCTGTAATAATGCCCTCTATATAATATATATTATATATATATATATATATATTCCGCAAAGTACATGTCATCTATATCTGTGTTTACATACATACATACATATATATATTATAGATACAACGTACTTTAACGACGGAGGGAATACATATTATCCGTCTCCTTTAGAAATGCGGCCGCATGGCCTCGTCAAATTAACATCACACACACCACACACTATGTGTATATATATATATAAATAAAAAAAACAAATATATATATATATATATTATATATGCTTATGGTTCATTCTTTCAAGATTCATTTCGTGTCATTATCTCTTCTAAATCTTCCATGTATCATATATACATAGACACATAAATCTCATCTTTCATCACTATTTTTTTGACATTGACAGACATTTTTTTTTCTTTCCGTTTCATAGTTTTATTATTTCATTTCTTGTTTCTCTCTCTCTCTCTCTATGCATATATATATATATTATATATATATATATATATATAAAGTAATACTAAGTAATTAAGGGTTTAGCAACGATTTGCCTCACCACACACCGAGTTTAGAAATAGCAGTCAAAGAGTTATGGCT